>NC_053517.1:54785773-55108273 GCF_016920715.1 Anopheles arabiensis | reverse complement strand
ATGGCGATACTCTTTAAAGCTACTGTGCATAAGCTCAATGTATTTGATTCCCGACATTACCAATACCAAGAGCAAGGGACTACGGGCCAAGATAGCGCAGGTCCGCCGCCAAATCATGTTGTCGCATTTGACTTTTACACTGCTTTCCAATACAGCGGCCAAAACGCGTCTTTGGCAAGCTTATATTTTATCTTTTCAAGCCTTTCTATTATCAATCAATTTTTTTTGCTTTCACAGTTTCCTCGTCATGCCGTAGGTTTTGATGTCTAAGTCGATGTCGAGGTCTGCTCTTTACATATCACCTGCAAAAGAAATGGTATCTACTAAATAGTACTGTCTACTGCTACTGTGACCCATCGTCAGATCTCGATAAATAAGCGGTCGCGTTTTGGCCCAAAAAAGGGACCCAGATTTGCGTCAGATAAGTCAGGATTTGTGGATACAAACAAAATTTGTAGCGGGGGGGGGGCAGAAGTCTATAAGAGCGAGAGAAATTTTGGCATTATAACTGAAATATGACTGTTCGCCCAAACACACCGAGACACTTTCACACCGTAAACCGTGAAAAAATTGCCAATATCATCACGGTTGAAACGGTTGAAACGGTTTCACCCCTAAATGTATGTTCCCAACTGTCGTTGTACAAATGTCCTGTATAGTACGATGACATCCCATTAAATTCCAAATTTTTCACGCGCCCACACGTGAAATTACTCGCCGTGAATCAGATGGTTTTTGTATGGACTTCATTGTAGCTAGATAGACTACAGGTGGGTTCTTAGTCCTGATTTTGGTAGCCATGATGGAAAGAGATTTCTATGGAGATTGGCAGATAGGGAGTTATGATTGCTTAGGTATTTGTATGAAACTTTGGACACACTAGTTGTTAAATGAAGATTTATTGAAATACACTGGACGAACCGACCTGTTATTATTTTATGGTCCTTGTTGGACTTCTCATCGAATATCATCGAATTTCATTAGTTTTGGCTTCACGGATTTGGTACAACGCTATTTGACGGTATGTCTGGTCGCTCGGTGACGGCATGGAAGTTTGAACACTCCATTCTGGCGCCTTTAATGTTTAAAGCAGGGTACTCCAAACTTTTCACTTCGCCGGTCGCATTGCTGTGCACGTTTTTGAGGGTAATTTGTATGTTGCCTTAAGCTAATAAAAAAAATACTATCTGGATATATCAAATAAATAATATATAAAAATTACACGTTTTCTATTGTAGTCGCTTACTTTTGGCTATGAAAATGTAATGCTCGTAACATCGCCATATTTTGCGAGCATTATTCTCACCAACAATTTCAAATGCACCTTACATTCTAGATTGCGCTCTCTCCTGTTTCTATTAGTTGATATGTGCTTGAAATGATCCAAGAAAACATGTTCAAAAAACTATAAATGTTACGCCATAGTCTGTTGATAATTGTAGTAGGATGAATCTATTTAACGAAATATCAAAAGAAATCAAAAAAATAGAATAAAAAATTAAAAACATTTTTTAATGCATTAAATTCAAAAATAAATTTGCCATAAAAATGAGTTTTAATTTTTTTATATTGATGCTTGCATTTCATCTATCAACACTTAAATGAAAATTTTGATTTTTTTTGACGCAAGGAAATGCGTAAGGAAAAAGAACGAGGTTTGCAAACTGAAGAATCAATTGATTCAAGTTCATAAAAAGGAACCACTTAAGCATGAGATCAAAAACTAATGCTCAGAAAACACCATAAGAATCCGAAGGTAAACTGATAGTCTATCATTCGCTTGAACAATGACCACGAAAAAAATGGTATGAAGCAAATTGGAAATTAAAAAACATTTTGAATAATCAGGGGGGTCGTTACGCACTCGATAAGACGGTATTTATTTAATCATTTCGAGCCACTAACTCATTGTGAGTCGCATCATAAGCTTTCCAGGGTATCATAGGGATGCGAAACGCGAGCCTTAGTTTGGAGACGCGTAGTTTACAGTGTACTCCTTCGATTTTCGATTTCGATGCTTCTAGATCTTCTCGATCGTATGGTGTATCACGATGGTAAGCCTCGTCCACCGCATCTTGCAGAAGTTTACTATAATCTCAGCTAACTTA
Source organism: Anopheles arabiensis (assembly GCF_016920715.1). Classification (NCBI taxonomy): domain Eukaryota; kingdom Metazoa; phylum Arthropoda; class Insecta; order Diptera; family Culicidae; genus Anopheles; species Anopheles arabiensis. Next base: position 55,106,165 of record NC_053517.1, on the reverse strand, counting down.
TTCATGCTATGCTATATGACGGTACTGGCAACTTCATCCGTTTTGCTTTGGCGTATAGGAGGTAGTCTTTTCAACTGTGTTTTCACTAAAAGTTTAATTTTCATTATTCCATTACATTTCTCTCGTTTTAAGCATCCTTACTAAATACATTAAAAATGTATCCCATCAAATTATGCGACTACATCATTTATTATCAAAATATTGCAGCAAAACATTGGCCTTAGTTTTTGATAATTTCCACAATTCCCTCCTTCCAAAAGTAGTGAACAACTTATCTGTCATTCATGTTTCAGACTGCCACGTATGTGTATGCGGGTAATATGAATTGAAAACTTTACAATAAAACTCACTAGCCAGTATTTCGTTAGTCGACATGGTGTAGAATCCTTTTTCAATAATTGCCCGAAATATCATACAGTGAAAGTAAATCTAGAAGGGTGAACCAATAAAATAAATTACACGTAGTGGAATTGAAAAACTTTCCCCCATATACCAACACGCACACAAGGCCACAAACATTCTTCACCTTTGTGCAGTAACGTAAAATAACCACTGCCTGCCTCGTACCTTATGTTAAGTGTTCTTTTCATTTCGATCCCTCCGCTGTGGTGGTCACATTCAGTGACGGACTGCAGCTTGCATCATACTAACTTCCATTCATGGTCTAACAGTGTAGGTAACATGCCGGCATGGGCTGAGGACAGAGAGGAAAGTATTGCAAAAAAAAAACATCCAAAAACATTCCCACAATAAATCATGCCCAGGCAAAAAAATGCTACCAAATTGCGGCGCCACGCTGGTAAGATTTCTATAGCAGCGCTACAACACGGCTTTCATATCGGATTCGTCAGCTTTGAATGTTGTGGGGAAATAGAGAGAAAAAAAATCAACCACCCTTACCTCCTTGTGGCGGTTACAACGTCCTGATAGGATGAGACCACATCGGTTTCGGTTGGTGGCATTATTCATTTTTTGCAAGCAGTTGAACATGTTTGTAGCTAGTAAAGTCGTCATTCTTGCTCTCTCGCATTACCTACATACACTGAATCAGCAGTGTGCAGTCTTCTTCTTGGGGTTGGCTGCCAATAAATTCAATACTGTGAATTCTGTTTGGTCAAACCACTCGCATACTCATACAGCATTACTGGCCTACGTTGATGTAGGCTGGTAAGGAAACGGCTATGCGGCTACAAAATCTCATTTCAAGCATATGCTACCACAGAAGCGCTTTGACGACATGCAGCAAAGTTTGATCACCAGTAAGTTCATTCGCTTGAAGATGTCAAAGAAAGAACAAAAATAATATCTGTATACACTATTAAATAGCTGTGTCGGGTAAAAGTTTTTTTTACAAAAATCAATAACATTACATACCCATCGATTCTGCCAGCAGAGTGTACTCGAAGAAGAGTATAGTTGTCGACAGAGAGAATCATAAAGCTTCAGCAGAAGAAAAATTATACGTTCCCCAAGGAGGTACCTCACCTGTATGTGAACAAAAAGTTATTTTTCGCATGGAGGATGGTTTGCCAAGGTGGTGACATCACCTAAAGCAATCTTTAGTGCCGGGTGAAAATGCTGCAAGTTGCCGCTCGTAAATGTAAACAATTTGTTGGCAACCGTAGATGTTGTAACGGACGGCGTTCCTCAACACAGGAATCTAAAGTATCCATCGAGACTGGACTGGTGGAATGAGTGCGCCTTTCGAACAGCCAAGCAACTGTTGTCAATAGGAACAATCTTTACAACCATCGCACAATAACCAGTCGCCACCATAGCGGACACCGTTTGCACCGGGGATGTTATACAATTGCGACAAATTAACTATGAGTGTAGTACTATGCCATTTGATTCAGCAAAACATCAAGGGAGATAACTTTACAAAAGAAAAAAAAAATTTAATACTACGCAAACCACCCGGACTGCATCGGATGCTTTTCGGTCGGAGGGTTCAAGTTGCACTATTTCTGCTAAACTCCACTCACCTGAACTCGAGACCGTTTGCTCCGAACACACAATCAATGTGTGCACCGGTTGCACCAGCCTGAGGGTGAATTTTCATCGAATGGAAAAAGTTTTAATTAACGTAGGGACGTCTCAGTGCTGCTAGCTAGTCGTTTATGGCTCTTTTGTCGAAAACTGTGTAATACCTTCTGTTTCTAGACCGCCCCGGAAGCAGTAGTACGATGAAAGAAAAACCAATGTTCGACTGCTATCCATCTAGTGTTCGCGTGTGCATGCGTAGAATCGCCAAATAGCATTTCCGTCAATTCAACTCGCAGTGGGATTTTAACGTGTGCCATTCGCGAGTAGTTTGTGTGAAGCAACCAAAAAACACCATTCATAAGCAATTCATCTCGGAACAGTTTGGTCTGCCAGCGTTACCAGTTGGAAATATTTTATTTGTTTTTAAAACACGGAATGTTAAACTGTTTATGAAACGATCCGGAACATACGTTGGTTAACTTAAACTGGTTAAGCTAGTTTAATCATATCTAATACAATTATGTTTACTTGTCTCACAGAAAGACCGACTCAAAGTAAACTTCCTTTTTTATAGAGAGTAAATCATACATTTTTTCATTTTTTGTGTTTTTGTAATGTTACTTCAATGCAATGTTCTTCCATGAATTTCTTTCAAACACAACAACAAAACTGAGGTGACAACAGCATGTCACATTGATGTTGGCCGATACGATCTTGAAGAAGTGAGCAATAACTTCAAGACTGATCTACCACATTCCGATAGGCAATCGATATTTAAGCCATCTAGAACTAGAAATGGTATACTTCTGGCAAATATTTACATATTTTATAATAACCCAACTCGTACGACTAGCCCGTCGTGGGTTCAAGCCTCATATAGACCGTACCACCATACAAAGGCTGGTAGCCTCGACTGAAGCCAATATAGGCCAGCATTACAGCGTAAGTCGTTATACCAATAAAATGAAGAATAATAGGAAACATATTTATTTATATTCACATTATTACGGCTTCTGCCGTATTTTCAATAGGAAAAATATAATAATAAAACAAATGTAATAAAACCGAGTAGAATGTTTTACCTTTTTTCGTTGTTCTGCAACAGGCTACAATCGGAATGTTTGTGTCGCAGTTAATAAAATCGAACATAGATAATATTATTTGGGTTGTGCACGAATAGAACCTGCTAGAAATTTACTATTAAGAAAATAATTGCTGTCCAAACCCGACCATTGCAATGCGGCAGCTCGCAAATCACTGATTGGGCAGAGCTATTAAAAGTGAAGTAAGCCGAGCTACGTAAATAAGCACTACGTAACTCGACGACTTGCAACACAATCAAATCAGTTTTGTGCTGACCTAGTGCAAAGCTAAACGCCTACGTTAGCAGCAGGAAACTAACGAAGGAAATTTGACTCGCTTTATTTCGTCCGCTCTTAAACGCGATTTCTTTTCGTACGCCTCTCGCTTTATCCAAGCTCCAGCTATCTATGTTTCTCTGCTGCAGCGAAACAGGGCCGTTCTTGCAGTCGCGTGAGTAATCCCCTTAAGCACATTATACAATAAATTTAAATCTTTCACTCCAGCTGACAAACTGAGAAGACGGGCGATTTTGTTTCCCGGCACTCAATGAAAGCGTTGCCGGTGTTTATTGTTGCCTGCGTATCGGGCAGCATCGGACCAGCGTGGACGATGGGATGCGAAACCTTCCAATCTGGGACCAACGAAGCGAGACGTTTAAAATGTGATTATCGTCTTCATTTTATTTCCGTCACTCTTGTACGCTCCCAGCCCAGCCAACGATGGCACCAACAGACCACAGAGCTAGCTGTCATTGCTGTTTTGGCGCGGTTGATTCACATTTCTTTCTGCTCGTTTCGAATATGACTTTGATCTCACCGACGTGTTTGGCCAGCGAAACTGAACAAACGACCACGAGCTCTTCACCAACAGGTAGAGCATCCGGTTTGAGCGTTCGTCGCTGGAGAATTATGCCATAGAATGATTCGATCAATCATTAAAAGAGCATGTCGTCATTAACGATGTCTTTTTGCGGCATCATTCAATCAGTATAAAACGGTTCTAGTATTCAATGTAATCACAAATCGTTGAACTCCACGCTTTTACTATTTCCTGAATCCACTATTTCCACTTAAACAACTGTGTAACATTATCTTCTAGCCTCTTTACCCGGTAACCAAAAAGGAAACCCGGTGAATGTGTTTTCATCGCTCCAAGAAAAATATGTTTCCATTGCTCTAAAATTTTTCATTGATTTAGTTAATAACAACCATAGGTATAGAAGGCCCTCCTAAGCCACTTGTATAAACGGTTTGGTACTCTGCTACAAGTAAATGAAATAATAGCAAAATAAAAAGAATAAAAATGGGAGCAAATTAAACAATACATATTAAATAACGTTTTAATTTACATGTATCTAATTTATGAATACCAGAAGCCATGCGTCTATTGCCAAAAAAACTCAAACTCCTTTATACGCTGCTAATTATAACAAATCCATTGCAAATGCACATCGTTCTGGCTACTTTAAAACATTGTATAGAAGTATAAATGCTATCATCGAATAACTTATTCGTGAAGCGGCAACGCACTTGAACGATTGTGGCAAATGGAGACGCATGGTGCGTGATCCAACATTTTCACAGAAGATAATCAGAGGAAATGTATAACAAACTCATACCTACATAGTGCATATTCTGTTTAAAAATTTTTTTTTAGTGTTTGAACGGTGTCATGCAAAATAATAGACATGTTTACAGATTTTATGTAAATCAATTTTAACATAATGCTAAAGTATTTTGGCACCAGCAGCCTAATGAATTGCAATTGATATTTGCTTAAATAGCTAAATGGCAGCGCTATTTCATTTTCATAATATTAATGTTATCCTCTCGTAGTATTGCAAATGTACAACTTAATGATCCCATTTTACCCACAAACCAAAAGATATTGTGCAATGTTTAATCAACTCATTCTCAGGCACTGTTTGATTGCTTCCCAAGCTGTGTTTTGAGCACTGTTTTCACTTTCCCTTCCAAGTATCTTCAGATTGTATGGCAAACAGTAGTACATAGGCTTACTTGGAGATCTTCAACGTAACATGATCATAAATATTTTATGTCACCGAAATAAATGCCACCTTCCATAGCTTTCCCATGTCACACGAATGATACACGAACACCACAAACAAAAAAGCTTTCCAAAATCATCAAGCACGTATTCCACTCGGTAGCGGTAACTAGGCAACGACGACAATATTAGAACGACCTTCTCACTTACAGCAATGTCGTTCTCATCACCAACCAAGACATTAAAACAGAAGCATAGTTTACTGCCGAACATTCGGTCTTAAGGCGCCATGCGGCTCAAATACGCAGACAAAGTGCCAAAAGACAAAAACCGATACGGCAGTACTGTCAATAGTAAATGTTATTTTATGTGCAAATAAAATCATATTGCAAACATGGACCGACTTATGCCGGCAACTGTTATCATTTCGACGATTTTTCGCAGAAATCAATCAAACCGAATGCACTGGTAAATAATTGTGAGTAAATCAAAGAAGTACAGTGTCTTTCTAGCCTCAACACAATCCAGTTTGCGCATCAAACAGTGTTATAATCTACCGATCGCCATTATTGTGCTGTGTATGTTGTTGTCACGATAGTGGGCAAATTAATTAGATTGCTTGATTGCTAAGTACATTGAGTTATTTTACGTTTCTACTTACGTTTCAGGTCGGGACAGAATCGACAGTGCTGCATCCTACGCACGACAATCTTCACTGGGCATCGCGGGATCTTACAATCCAGGTAATGTTTGTACATTATACAACAAGGCAATGCTTTCAGCAAAACAAACACAAACGTCCTATTAACTTAAATTGTATGTGTATTTACTTTCTCATCGCGCAGCTACTGCCTTCCCATTACTCAACGGGGCAGCTAATATTGCGATGCTTGGCTGAAGTTGGCACTATTTACTCGGAGGTATCGCAAGCACCGCTGGAATCTAGCCGCAAGGAACCCATTCCAGAGCGAGGTATTTATGGCTAATTTGCCGCAAACCATCCCTATATCCTATTGATTAGCTCTTGTTCTACCACGCCTTTGCGTTTGTTAAACATGATCATCATCGTTCTTCTTTGTGCAAGTGTGAGATTGGATTCATAATGATTATGAAATTATCTAATTAATCGTCAGTCCTATCAATGCAACGCAACGTGTGAACCAACATAAACCGACGGGCAGCAAACCATGCACGAATGATCCCATTTGCTAACATTGGCTTGCACAAACACACCATTAGAGGCGGTGTCAAAATGTCAACAATTGAAATGATAATCAACTGTGTTATAAATTATGCAGCGCATTAGTCTCCAATCATGGATGCAGTAGTGTATCCACGGTGCACCATAATTGTGCCCCGTTTACCATGCAAAAATTAAACCGTAATGAAGCCGTTGAATCACAGCATCAGCGATGGTGCACTAGCTCGTTGGTACGAGCCAACTATTTTTTTTGCGTATCAGCCTCCACTGTTATCTTACACACGTCGATTTTGTTCGATACCGAGCATGTTTTCGGTGCCTTCAGTCTTTGCTGTCGCTTTCAACTTTGTGAAGCACATTATCAAGCATGGGCTATTGATAACCTGCTAAAGATTGGTAATGTTTTGCTTGGCCCAGTGCTTGCATTTGCCCTAATCCAATGAACATACAGCAAAATCTCTCTAAACGTACGGCTACATAGGGTAAAAAAACAAACGAAACCAATTATAGGGAAAACATAACTTTAGAAAGGTCGCAGAAGAGGAAACGTGTAAAACGTGTTCTGCTTTATCCCTTAAAACGGCTTAGTCAAAAAGCACGACATATAACACCATTGTCAACGAGGATGATTGCTCTTGTCACGCACTTTGAGCAAAACTTTCCCCTACTAGCAAACTGATGCCTCGAACGAGTTGTTCTGAATGATACGCCCACAACATACTAACCACGGCAATGATGCGGCTTGTGTTACCCCTGCAGTGTACAAAGGTTGGGAAAAAGTTTATTTATTGCAAAACTTTCACCGAACCATATCGTATGTTGTAAAATATGTTAGAGTGTGATTCTTGTGCTAGCCATCACTAGCCGTACTTCAACCGCTTTCAAACGAACGCTCTCTACCAGTGCTTCACCATTTTTGCAACACAACACTTCATTGAAGCAACGCGTCTGGTGAGTCGTCTTCGATGACCATCATCGGGTTCAGGTTCAGCAGTAGCCTTATTTTGTCCTTTCCTTTTGTTTTTGGGACCACTATGGCTCAGATTTGGCCAAGCTGTTAAAACTCTCATCGTTATTTACATTTTCCGACCATACCAAGCTTACGTAGTTTACGGCTATTTTGTGGAGATAAACTACATTTGAATTTGTATGGTATGTTTCTCCTACCCTTACTCCATACTCATTCTTTCTCTTACATATACAGATATACTTTCCCTTGCTTTCTGTTTCATATAACCGTGGTTACAGCCAGTTAATTTGGGTTTTTCTTTTTCTATTTTTGTGTGACAAGCTACCAACTTGTATCTGCTTTTTTTTCTGTTGTTCCAGCAGTACAAAGCATGTAGTGCAAAAACGAGTGGATAAAATAGGTAGTCACCACCAGATCCATCTATGCATGAAGTTTTCTCGCTTTTTTTTTTTTTTGGATTTACCCCAGTCTGTCAACACTTTTCCGCTATCACTCACGATTCAACCGAAAAAGGTTGGCCCTTGGGCAATGACATGAAATTTCCATCACCACAGTGCCAACAGCCATCCCATCCTCCACCCCCAAATGACCAAGTCAAATGGGCCATCGGTAGGGTCACCCAACAGAGAAATAGAGAGGAAAACCGCAAAGGATATAATGATGACATTTAACCACATTCCTGTTTTCTTTTGGCAATAATAAAAAAGGCCGAACCTAGAAGCGATTTGATGCCGCTGAAAAGTTTGGACTACAACTTCCAACACACAAGTCCGAGCTAGACTGGTTGGATATAGAACGGAAACAAATTGCATTTGAGCGATTCAACATTTTGCTGCTAAGCATATAAAAAATTACATCACATCTACGTGAAATGAAACATGTTAAAACACATTAAGTGGGTCAAAAGCGTTACAAGTATCTCTCTCTTACAACTTATTGCTTTCAGCGTTTTTCATCTAATTCGTCTTTTCCCAAACCCAAAATAAGGATTTGTTGTTGAAGCTGATCCTCTCATTTAAATGCCCTCAGAAAAGGGTCACTTTCATTATTACCATCCATACCAGAGATAGCCCTTCCTTGAACTCGCTTCAATGTGGAAAAAGGTGTAGTAAACCCTCTGGAGGCACTACAGCCAGGAAAGCTTTTGACATCTCAATGCAAAAAGGTTTCTTTTTCGTCAGACCTAACGCGGGAGAGCAAACATGGGTGTGGGCAAAAAAAAGAGCACATTGAAAGATAAATGAAATGAGGTATAAGAGTCGAGAAGCATAACGCTCCGTCACGATAAATAGCTGTCAAAAGTTGGCAAGATCTGAATTAAGAATGAAGATTAGATGCAAATAAATGGTTTAGAGTGGCGCATTATTACTGTACTCATAGCCCTGAATAGAGGCTAGTCTGTCGACGCGAATCGGGTAACGTCAGACGACCAGAACCGAGGACCTGCTTACGCTTGAAGAACCTGTCTTTACACTTCCTTGGACTTCTCGGGATACTCTTGAGCGTTCGTTTGTCAACAGACAAGTGGTAAAAAAGGGTCAATTTTGCAGTATGAGAAGAAATTGCTTTTATACTACAAACAGCCCGTTGTCAAGGAGCTCTTTCATCTTGTTGCGCTCTTATAAACGCTTCCCTGTGTATCAAGATGATATTCTTTCGTGTCACATTATACGATTGAGTTGTCTTATCAAAGCGATACTTCAGCCATATCTGGCTGTCATTTCGTCCGGATGTGTGCAATTGAACAATTAAAGCTCCAATAATGTTGCCATCCTGAATACTCGGCACGGTCACGTACAGCTTTATCGCCATTGTATTTCGACGTCGAATGCCTTTAATTAAAACCGGAAATGAAGCACGACAAGGGAAACACTTGAAACAAATTAAATTGATCGTTAGTCAAGGCGAGAGATGAACGATGTATGGTGATCTGATCGCAAGAACAGGCCATCAGCGCTTGACAGCTAATTTTAGAGGCATATGGGTGGAGGTCTAAGGATTGTGTAGAATACAGAGCGAAAAAGAACGGTAGCTTCACACAGTTTGAGGCTTTCCTGTCTCGATAAAATATACCCTATAACGCCAGGCAAAATACATACAAACATCCGAATCCGGCCCCAAAACGGAAGCTCCCTATTATACGCGATGGAAAGAGGACTTTTTTCCCTTTGCAGTGCGAGTTCCATCGTTAGTAACATGCATCCCCATCCCATCCAGACTGTGCGTCAAAGCGCAAAGCAATAGCTCGACGAACAAATGTGAGCGCGTGACAACGATGTCGAAGACAACGCTTACAAACATGGACGGTATCGAACCGGAAACCTCCAGACGCCGGAAGCTTTAGGCGGTGAAAGCCGGCAGTGGGGCAGTGCTGTTTTACGGGACACTCTCAACGAGCAAATCGAGCATGACGCCGGCGCTATCGAGCGAAATACGGCTGTTGTACGGATGGACGACGGTCGAGCCAAGTGTTGATTTGTTGCTCCCCGGACGGATTCCCCGTGAACGGAACGGAACGGAATAGATGAAAAGCAGGCACGGGAAACAAATTGTCACTGGAAGTGGCTGGAAGGGAAACGAAAATCAAAAGAGGGTCAATCGAAAAGATGTCGCTGGCAATGATGTGATGGGAGAAAAATTGATTGTGTCGTAAAAGAAAAAATTTATAAATTGTGTCACCGGATGGGACTCTTTCCAGGATGCAAACATTTAACAAGCGGCAACGCAGACTAGCGCATGGGATAGATATGCACTTTGAATATGATTGTGTTACTGTATTTCTACGGAGCATGAAAAAGGATTTTAGATTAAAATGGAGATGGGGTGGAGTAGCATAGTCGTCAACTCGCTCGACTTATCAACGTGCCCGTCATGGGTTCAAACCACATATGTATCGTCCATCCCGTAGCAAGGACTGACTATCCGGCTTGCGTGGTACTGAATAAGTCTCAAAAGAATGTCCGCGTAGGACGTTACGGCAAGAAGAAGAAGAAATACAAATGAAGCATTGTATTAAGATATTGATGGAAAAAGCAGGCAAATTTTGAAAAATTTGCTCATGCACATTCATCCCACCTCAACAAACACTTTTCAACTTCCCATAACGTGCGACAGTAGTGCATGAATTTAAAATTGGCTGGTCAAAAATCTCTTATATTCCGTGTTTTTATATACAAATATATACGTTTATTATATTAAAGGCGTGTGTTACGAGCCGAGCTTACCCAGCAGGCCACTCGAAGAAATGGCTCTCAGGAAGAGTCGTAGAGTCATAGCGGAGGAGAAACAAACAGCGCACTTTTGGGCAGAATCATTGACACTTTGCCTACTAACCAGTCCTTCCCGATAATTGCTTCTGATCCAAAGGTTGGGAAGCCAATGCAATCGGAAGGGGGTGTTTAGCTTGGAAATTCAGGGACTCTGTCATATTTCGGATATTGCAATGAAAGGTGTTTACTACAAGAACTACTACGTTTGAATTAAAGAGAGCTTTAATGAAAATATGGCCTACTTGTATACTTAAGTTTAAGTTTAAAGTTTAAAGTTTAAGCTAACTGCAAGAACTACTGCCTTTGAATTAAAGAGAGCTTTAATGAAAATATGGCCTACTTGTATACTTAAGTTTAAGAAGTTGTAGTTTACCCCTGCACGTTTACCCGTTTAACCACTCGGGCTGGATTGTTGGGGTTTGTAGAAAAAACTACAGTGGAGCTTTTATTCGGCTGTCCGTATATCTGTGCTTGTGAGAAATGACAGTTCAATACAAAGATGATATTGCGTTCTGAGGATATGTATATTTCATATTATTTAAGGATATTAAAAAAAGGTTATTAGAGCACATTAGCGTAATAAAAAACGCTATAATTCATGGCAAATTTCAAATATTCTTATTGGAAAAACATGAAGGTCATAAAATCTGGGTAATTTACAGGGTTTTCGAGCATTATATAAACATGTTCAGTGAGTTGTAGTTTTTTTCAGGCACATCATAGATTCTTTCAGCAAGATATAGAATTGTTCGGAAGTTGGCGCGCCCCCTTCTTTTGAAACACCCAGATTAAGTCTTCGTTTTGGGTGTTTTTGCGAGTTCACGCACACCATGTTAAAAATAACCCGCGTTTTGTTTGTAACGTACTGAACTCGATGGGAATCGACTTCATGAAGGAGTATGAAAGAAATAGTTATACTATCAGTGTTACGTGAGGGCCTATCGAATTTTTTCGATCGAAAAATTGTGCTGAGGCCGAGGGTCTTCATTTTACAGGAAGTCATATAATCGGTAATAGTTCAATCGGTTAAGGCAACGGTCGGCAAACTTTACGACCGAAAAAGCCATAGTCTACAATAATGTAAGTAGAGTTCCACGTGAACTGGAAAAATTGTTAAACCAGAACAAAATGAGTGAAATTTCTATGAAATATATGAGCCACCATCTCGATATCAAAGAACCCCACTTTGTCGATCATTAGGTTAAGGGAATGTTTCAACCGGGTAGTGGAATCGTGCAAGCATTGCATGGAGGTTTGCTATCATAAAATGGAGTGTTGCGAACCATCATGGAATTTTGCAAGCATACAGTGGAGCAGTCATCAGACTGTGGTAACCGATGTATGATCATTCTATAACTCTAAGCCCTGTAAGCATAGCTAAAGAATGACATCTACGACGTGTGAGTAAAGTTTTTTAATAAGTGGTCCGAAGAACTGTTCAGCAAGCATCAATGTCAGAAGATAGGTAGATCCAGATGTGTATAAACGTCGCGCCATCATTTCTATAAAAATTGGATAGTTCCATGAGTGAGTCCCGCAACATGGAATCTTAATCAATGCAAGGACCAGTATGGGTTTGGGAGCAGTTCCAGTATCGGAAGGTACATGTTACAGCATCTGCATGGGATCAGGATCAGTTCCAGGACCGTTATGAGTGCTGTGTAAGTTCTGGTGTTGGCTCGGGATCAATGCCAGGGCCGGTACGGTTTTTTGACCAATGTCAGTACCGATTTAGGGACAAATATATTCCAGACCAGGTATGGTGTCAGGATCATTTAAAGCACTGTTCTTTAAAGCAGCATCCAACCTTTTTAGGGTCATGGAACACTTGACGTTTAAAATACATTTGTCGCGGCCCACATCTATTGAGAGCATACATTTTATTCACATAGTTCAAAGTTTTTAATCAAAAATATGTTTAAAACTTATTCTAGGCGTACCTTTACAAATTTTAATCTTAATTATCGGAAAAAAATTAACGATATGTATAGTAATAAGCTTTTTTTCTTTTAAAAAATCAGTTTTTGTGGAACACTTCTGTTAACGCCACGGATCACAGCTTGGAGACCACTGAGTTAAAGGACGTGTAAGGGGTTAGGATCAGTTCCAGGGTCAGGTTCATGACTAATTCTAGTATCTATATGGGATTGGGATCAGTACCAGCACCAGAATTAGGTCTATAAATATCCAGGTTTCTGGAAATCGCCATGGTTTCTGGATTAGTCCCAGGAGCGGAATGGAATGAATTTCTCTTAACACATTCCTTGGAATCAAAAAATATTGTTAACCTTGCTTTAATAAATAATAATAAAAGGCAACAATACACGAAACTTGAAATCGATCAATTTTGTATTCCTTTGTGAGATTTATATAATTTTTGACTATCTCTCTTTTTTGTGAAATAAACTTTACCTTCTACTTTTTTAAAAAATATATGACGTTGTTCTGTAGGCAACAATTCGTATTACGATACATATGTTATGGGTTTTTTTTTTTAATGTTCATAAGTACAACGCTTACAGTACAATACTCTTTATTGAATGAGTATAATCTCTCTTATACAACTTTAACAGATATACAATTGACCATAGAGAGAGAAACTGTAATGAAAAATGTGCACAACAGATAAATGTACACTTAACATTGAATAGATAAATGTACACTAGTTCACGTAAAGCTCTTATTCTCATTGAAAGAGCCCGCTTTGCACCAATTCCCACCGCAATTGAAACTTCTCCCTTCAATGACCCTGTTTGGACACCACAACTTTGTGTAGGATTTATTTTCTGCTTCAACAGACAGCGAAACAACTGCAAAACTCTTCATTCAAATCAACTACAAGTCACTTTGGGACACTTGCTATCCTACCTCAAAGCTACTTCAAATCGTCAAACAACCTAGCCTCGGGGGAAGCTTGCTCCCCCTGCCAGACGGATGGAGAGATGGCACTAGGGCAGCAGAAGAAATGCGTCAAAACAAAAGCAAAAACTTTCTCCAAATGACTCTGGCATGATACTTTCGGCGGACTGCTTTCTATATTTGTAGTGCATTGGTTTAGGCGCATCTTTCCCGGTCTTTCTCTTGTGCCTTTTTACATCTTTGTTTTGAAAGAAACCCAAAAAATAAAAGTCTGATAAAAGTCACCAAGCGGCAGTTAAAAAAACAACAACAGACACCTTTTCCTTTCTGCATGAACCCACGTTATTTTTTTGTTTCTACTCGATGTTGCTTCTTTCTGTCGTGTCCTTTCTGCTCGAGTATCGTCAGCCATAGTATGGTGAAGAATAAAACGAAAATAATACCTCCGACGAATGGCACGAAACACACGCGACAATGACTTGGAAGGCCAAGAAGCAAAGTTCAGAAAATTAATTTAAAGTTCAAATAGCTTACGTGCCCAAAGTTTGGGAGCACGTTATAAATTTGATAAGGTTCCATTTCCCGCCAATCCAACCAGCTAGATAAGTGCTGAGTAGCTTTCGTGGGTACATAGGTTGCCTCGTGTTTCGGGGATGTTTGTTTGTTGTTTGCTGTTTTGTTTTGATTAGGGCTTTTTTTCGTATCTTTGTTTTCGTATCAGAACAAAACACCTTTGTTTGTTTGTTCATTCGTTCGTACTGTTGTGTTATGTTACACCACTGCCAAAGCAATGTAAGGCCAATTGATCGAACAAAAAATGTATTCCTCATATCCTTATTTTGGCGACACAAAAACATCCCAAATCAGGAGAGATTCCTTGCAACAACAGTTTAATGTCACTGGCGCCGCAAAATTGTCCGCCCGAGCGACTTTACAGGGTGCTTTGCAAAGTGTTGTTTTAAATTCCCATTCCACCGGGGTAAGTCGTTTGAAGTGTGTGAACTAATTTGGAAGTTTTCTTTAGCAAAAAGGACTATCCACATCACACGATGTGGCGTGTTTGCTAGAGGTTGGCAGGGCACGATTCAATGAGAGTAAAACTTTTATTTCGAACTGCAAAATACAAACTGTTTGCTGACTTTTAATGTAGCGAGAATGGGCCGTAAATGATGATCCGTATCCTATTGTGAAACGCTTATGGGGCATGAAATTTCACTTAAACAAGCAGTTAGTAAATTGGAACAGTGAATGAATTTGAAAAAGGATAAGCGGGTCATAAAAGCTCAACATAGAATAAATTGGTATACAATATTTTTAATAATGGAATATTGGGTAAAATTCATTTTCAAATAGGTAGTTCAAATAAAACAACTAACTAACGCATATACTCTATACTTCAACAAATTCAACAACTACCCAAGCGAATGAAAATGGCACTTTTCGGCTGTGTTTTCGTTTGATATTTCGTGCACGATTTGACAAACGAAACAATGTACGAGATTCAGACTTTTTTCGGCACATAACCACAACCGCGTCCAATGGCATATTTGCTATTTTCATCGCACGTCTAGCGTTAGACATTTTGAGGTTAAATAGTTTTTTACATTGTTGGTGTTTATATGAATGATACGATACGAAAGAACACAACTGATTTAAATGCAAACTAAACATAATACACAAAAAGAAATACACATAACCTGCTTCAACGCTTGACTTGGAGAGCGAAATGGTTCGAAAGGAAGAACCACACATACAGTCATATATTGCTTGTCAAATTATGAGACCCAGTCAGACAGCCTTCTGTTAATTTACCCATTCGAGCAGTTTTGTGTCTGTCATAACAGTAATTTAAGACCAATTTAGCGGTACGAAGTGTTGTCGTTTGTTGCAGTAAAAAGATATAAATAATAACACGAAAAGTATTGTCTTAATGATCTTTTAGTGGAAGAAGTCGTCGGTGGTGTGTTCAAAACTGTTAAATGTAAAAAACAGTCGAGAAATTGCGTTTATTAGTGCTATTTGTGCATCACCTTCTCCGGGTGAAGCGGCTGTTCAAGTCGAGTTTGCTAAAAAAAATACATTGTAATCGTGTGTATAAGTTAAGGAAAAGATTGAATATAACCATTAAACAGTAATATAATAAATTTCGTGTTGTTTATTAACAATTTGGCCGAAAAAAATAAAAATAAAATAGAGGAAGGAATAGGATCTGTCAAAACTGCTGGAATGGGTAATTTAACTGCTAATTTACCATTAATTACTCTTAAATTACCGGTAATTTAGTGGTAAGATAGGAGTAAACTAAGTCCTTTGTCTGACTGGGGAGTGTATGAGTTATCGTCCGAAAATTTCCGCTTGGGTAGAGGCATTGCAGGGTTTTCTAAGTCATTTTCGATTTTTTTTGTTTTTTCAATAAACATTGTTTTACTCCGCGTACTAGAAGGTATTCCACATCAAACTGATGTTTCATTTTCATCATAATAATTTTTAATTTCTTCAGCATGTTTTTCAACCCTTCAGCTTCACCAACGGGTGATCGGATCGCATTCAAACCCCGGTGAAAACACGATAAAATCAGTCCGTTGAAGTGTTGATAATCATGCTGAAGAAATTAAACATTATTACAGGGTTCCCAAATCATTTTTGAATATAAACATTATTACAGGATTTTCTACGTCAGTTTCAAATGTAAACATTGTTGTTCCACATCGATCTGACAATACATTTCTATCACAATAATTTTTAATTTCTACAGCATGATTTTCAACACGACTCAAGCTGGATTGAGTTTGACAGTTCTTTGTTATGTGTTGAAAATCAAGTCTTGAAACTGAAATTTCATGTTGAAACAAATAAATCATTTGATAACTGTTGGAAAACATCTTGGATGCGGTGAAGAACAATTTTTACATTCGAAACTGACTTGGAAAACCCTGTAATGTGCACATAATTATTCACCACATCCAAGTTGTTTCGATGGTGACTTGGAAAACCCTGTATTCACCGCGTGCAAGATGATATTCCACATCGATCTGACGTTTCATTTCCATCAAAATTATTTTTAATTTCTACAGCATGATTTTCAACACGTCAGCTGGATTGAGTTTGACAGTTCTTTGTGATGTGTTGAAAATCAAGTGTAAAAATTGAAAGTTCATTGTGAAGTAAATACAGCTGTTGACAGCTGTTGAAAAGCATCTTTGAGGCGGTGAATTATTATGTCTACATTAGAAAGTGATTTGTAAAACTCTGTATGATGGAAATGAAATATCAGATCATGGTGGAATATCATTTTGCACGCGCTGAATAATAATGTTTACAACTGAAACTGACTTGGAAAACCATGTAACATTTTTTTACATTCGAAACTGACTTAGAATTCCCATGTAATTATAGCAAACAACCAACAGTCTGGGAACCTCTCACAATAATTAGCGTGTTTAACCAGCCACTTTTCAAACACAAACTTTCATCAACAATTACCACAAAACAACCCGATATTGTCGCTTCTCAACACTCGATGCGAATTTGCTTCGCCGTGGTAATTGAATTATGTCACACAATCAGATACCTTCTAACACAAAGATGTGAAGATTTTGTTCAGATGTTCTACCCTTTCCTTTATTCGCTATCTACCATTAGCTCATTTCCTATTTAATACTCGATCGTCTAACGAACCGTGTCGCATTGAATTCGCGTATGCAGTACCTTTCTCTTATGACGACGCAAAGTCGCTAAAAGCCGTCTGAAAGAGAACGATGCAAAAGAAGGATAGCAAGAGTGGGGGAAAAAACAGTAGCAGCACAGAACCCCACAAAGCGAACAAGCAAACAACACTCGGATTTTATAACGAGAAGCAAAAACCGCGAATAAGCCAATAACAGCTGCAAAACAACAACACAACTAAACTAAGACTCCGACCGCATACGTATTGCTTGTTGTCTGAAACAAGGAGCTCGGTGTCCCGAATGCTATGACCTGCATTTTGCTCAAACAATCTCAACAAATACACACAAGCCACTGAGATGCGTTGCTGTATGTATGCATGTATGTGCCAGAGAGACTGGCAGCCAAAAACTAGTCCCGACGCCAGTTTCTTTTCTGCGGTTTTGCCATAAAACTTTTCTTCTGCTTTAGGGGCACGCTGTACACTAACCCACACCATGAATGCCATGTTTCCTTTAAGGGATTTCCACGCTGTCTGCTAACCCTTCCTCGGCGGGGAGATTGGGATTGCTTTTTTTTCTTTCTTTCGCTCTATCCTTCACCCTCGTGTCTAAGCACGTATAACGGCACCACGCTCGATAGCTGCAAAAGAACTCAGATTGAACCCGGCTGCATTCGAACTCATGAGCCACACAAACACATATTCCAAACCGGCATTTGCTTGTGAGCACCGTCAGCCCAACAGCCGCCCCTACCAAGACTGCCGGGTGTAAAACAATAGGGGAGGATCCATTTCGTTCTCGATTGTCGTGATCTGAATCACATACGACTTGCCAGAAGGAATTATAAGTGCACGTGCACGAAACCAGGATAAGGGATCTTTTGCACGTCTTTTATACATACACACAAACACATACGCGTACGCATACGCTAGTAAACATACAAAATAGCTAATGCCAAAGGGTGTTCGGTATACTGCATGGAAAGTAAACGAAAATGTGGCAATGATGGCAAACGAAAGATATTCCAGTGTTTTCTTATTCATTTCATTTGCTTGACTTACGAGTTATCTGCCATCGTTCCCTTCTAAACAACATCGTTACCATGGTACCAAGGTACGAGCTGCTGATGACGCACAGGCGCTGGATTTTATGTTGTTTTGAGGTTTTCTCTTCATTTTCATAGTTCTTGGAAATAATTTGGATAATATAACAAAATTCTTCAAACAAATAAAATATACTACAAAAAGCAAATCTATTTCATCATTTACTTTACATAAGTGATGATAAGAATCATTTTGTTGATGGCTGGTGAAAATATACCACAGCATCCTTCACCCACCTACACACTGTGCAACACAGTGAAATAATACGATTTTTCAACCATTCAACAAGACAACTCCAGCGTTTCATTCATTAATTATTCACCGGTTCACCCTGAAGCATAGTATTTCAAAATAAAACATTCGCTTTCAACGATACGCACGCTAGATACACGAAGTGAATGTATATTGACGGGCTTTTTAAGCTTTAAGTTATAACTTTTAAATTAAGCTTTTAATGGTGATTAAGTCTATGTTAAAGACCTGTATGTTAAACCTTTTAAAGGTGTTTCGATATAAACTACGATATTCTGCTTGCTGCTGCATTGCTTCATAGCTTTTGAACAGTCGTAAACTTTAAAGTTTTTCATTAAAAGTGTAGTATGTGTTTGATTGCAATTGATCCTAAATCAACACCTAGAGCGAATATTCGATTGCCATCATCATCATCATCATCGCCGTTAAAACTATTATAATTGCAATTTTGGCACATTTAATTAATGTGTAAATGGGTACCGCCCTTCTATTGCTCCTGTGCCATTTTGATGTGGGCCGGTTTCGTACGAACTACAGACATCTGAACAAGCTCTACCAAACTGCGTCCATTTCTTCCTCACAGACTGCAGCATAGTGCTTCGCTGTAGGAAGGACAAAGTACAGGCTACGCTTATGACAACAATGTGAGCATAGCTCCTGCATAGTACAGGTATTGCGACAGCGTTCCGGAGCGGGGCTGATGGAGCGCACAAAACCAAAACCAGTCTTTGCATTAGTCGGAAATTGCCAACGCCTCCAATAAATAACCTGCTTACATGCCCCACATGCCATTGCGGTACTATTGCACTCTAGATCCTGTCCAGTGCGCCATCGAACGCCGTACTTATAATCATGTACCTGTCTCTAGATTGGGGATGGCCTCCCAACCCCGGCCCTCTTCAAAAGTCCCAATGGACAGCTCTGTGGTGGTGGTAACAGGATGGATAATTTCCATTCTAAACGGCCCCCAGTGGTCGACCGTACAACTCTCCGCTTCGTTTTCCTTCCAGTTCGCTAGCGTTATGCGCTGCACCGCTGCAATCCCTTGCCATTTCCATAGCACGTCTTGTCGCCCCAGTGCTCAGCAAACTCTCACATATTGCCTCAAAAGCGATTGTAATTTTCAGTAACCAGTTTCACCCGATCTCCTCCGACTGCTATAGTCGTCCACGGTGGTTGAGCGGTGATCATGAAGCATTGCATAGTTAGAAATCTTCCTCTCTCTCACACATGCACACACTCGCACTAGTGCACACTTCGGCATGCCTACTTTCATATAAAGCCCATTTAAACATAATTAGAACTATTCCGATGATGAGCAATAAATTGTACTTGTTAACTTTAATTAAATGAAGCTATTATCCACCCGCTCCCGTGCCGTACTGACCTGCACTGTGCACTTGTCAATGCACTTGTGCACACACTCCTCTACCACGACCGCTAACAGGGTGTAAGAACATGTGTCGTCGGCAAGTCACGTGCGACCGGAACGCTGTACATGTCCGTCAAAAGTGTACTGTTCTTCTTTGTTTTGCCCATGAATAGTCATTTGAGTTATTACCGCCAGTCTGTGCTCTATTGCTTACTATGTGAAGAGATGTTTCGAATGGCATGAATAGCGTTGCCATTATGGTAAGACAGTTGTTTGGGGTATACTTCCAGCGTGATGTGCAACATATTATAGACATGTTGTGCAATAACCATGCATCGGATGCAATTAAAAAACCACTGCTTTGGCAGATACCAACAGGTGTTTCCTTCTGAAGACACAAAAGCAGTGTGATGAGAATGAGGATTTATTACGAATTTTAGAACAACTCTTGTGAACTCCGAATAAGTTGTCCGTTGCTGTTGTTACACTTTGAGGACTCAGTTTTCTACTTTAAAACAAACGCACCTGGCCAGCAGGACCTAAGCCCCAGAGTCCCAAAACCGATGGATGAAGTGAGTAATAGATTTAATTATCGTTAACACTGCTTCGCGCTCAAGTTAGCTCTCTGTGCGCCATTGACCATAACGTAACCCTCCTGTGCTATGTTCTGTCGATCCTTTGCGGTAGGTCTTTCGATCGACCTCGAGCTGTCGGGGTAGTTTGTTGTTTCATTATCCCTCCCATCAGGCACACCAGATCTGGTGTCGGTATTGTGTTTACACACAAACACACACACACACACACACACACACACACACACACACACGATTTCCTGCATGTGAAGGTGGTACAACACCGCTATCTCTACGGAACCATCAGCCGTATGCACTTGTTGCTGCACTTCATTGTGCAGGGTGTTTGTCTTCAGACGTCGCCCACCCTCGTTTGCCCTCACCTGTGTCTCTTTCGGTGTGTAGTTGGTCGGTTGTTAGTTATTGAAAATGAATTGGATTAACGCTTGGCTGAGCAGGATTATAAATCACTTCCGGTTTGTTGAGCAGCGAAAAACACTACATTTTCCGCTGGTGTCTTAGTGGCGCGTCCTGAAAGAGGGCCCGGTGCTTTGCTACACTTCATTCCGGCCGACCGACTCCACTTGCATTCGGCTGAGTGCGGACGAATCAAGAAGCAAACACCGTTTACATGCTGTGTTCTGCTTTTGGATTAAGCCCTAGCAGTGCAGCAGCGTCTGCCGGGGTAGGATGCATCACACCCAGCCACGGCAGCGAGTGCAGCTGCAGTGCCGGCAGTGGTAGTTTTAATTAAATTTTAGTAATCGTTCTGCGGCGATGGATGAAACAACATCATCGCTTTCTCCATTTTCTCTATTATTCTCTCGTCGCTCTTCGCTGTGATAAACAAGTTCCGATTAGCTCTCAGTGCTTTTGGTTTACTAATTTCTGGGAACATAAAAGCACACCGTACCCTGTACTAGGATAATCGAGCGCTGCATGGTAACGAAGGGCAGTTTGTTCACACAAAAATGTGTTGTTTGAGAAGAATGCCGTACAATAGAGAAAACAATACTTTGTGTTTGTTTTCTTAAGCAGAAACTTCTCATGCAAGAAACAATTTGTCAGAGTTTGTCTATAGCTCGTACCAATTTATGGAGTATCAAAAGCGTTAGGAGTTATTATGCTTAGTTGAACTGAAAATATTGACTTTCGTAATGATGATTCACCTCAAAATCAGTTGTTGCTATTGAATACTCGAAAAATCCTACAACTTAAATTAAATGGACTGCATTAACTTTACGAACACTTTTTTCTTTTAAATAGAACATCATAATTTATAATCGATGAATTTTGGAAGATTTATTTTAAAACCGTTTTTGCAAAACAAAAACCAGCATACCAGTCTTACGATCATGCTCAATCAATTTAAAATTACACAATACAATTGCTGAGCGAACGACAAATTATTAAAAACAAAAAAAAAACATTTCATGCTTTCATGGCGATTTAAATCGATACCGACAAATTTGACCTTGGGTCTACACTCTCTTATACTAGAAGCATCTTTCCTGTTACCTCCATGGCAATTTCTCATTTTATGTCGATTTCCGGCATCTCCGCTTCACCGTTCAACTCGTTTCCGTTTGCTTTTGCTCAAAACCCAAGAATAAATAATGTTCGATTTCTTGAGAAATATACCGCTTAGCGTCACTCCTGTAGAAATGTTGTGTCTGACGCAAAGAACAAGGGATTTGTCTCGCAATATATCGAACTTCGGGGAGTGTTGCCACGGAACACCACTTCAAAATGTCGAAAAAACGTTCTGTGCTCGCAAGCGTAGAAAAAAAGAGCCTTGTTCGTAAGTCAAACGTGGCGCCACATCCGGAACGGATCCCGCTCTGTGCACCACCCACAAACCTACCTAACAGTGACACTGAGGTTTAACACTTAGTTTTGTCTTTGATTTTCTCGGTCCTTGCTTCGACAGACGACAGTGCAAGACTGCAGTTTGGCCTTCTACTTCCACCTACTTGGTGCTGTCGGGTTTACGAGGATCTGTTGATTGATAGTGATCATTATGCTTTTTAATAGCAGATAGACGAAAACTTCTCATCCTTTACCTATTTGTTATTATTTTTGTTTCCGTTTACTCCTTTATATTCGCATGTTTTTCTTTCTGCAAGTCCAGGGACACGTGTTGGTTTTTTTTTGCCTTCAGGGGTGAAATTTCGCTTTCGAGTTTTTTTATCTGACCCAAGCTCTTCGCATGCTTCGACCAAACGGCCATCGTTGAACCGACGAACAAACTTTCCCTTGTGCAAGAAACTTTTCCCCATTTTCAATCCTCTCTTTCGAGCGATGCGCTGATTGCACAGCGATGACGACAACGCAGCTTGGGTAAGAAGTGGTATCGGTGGTTATGGTTACTTCACGCTATAGAGGCGCGATAAAAAAGTACGGAATCTGTAGCATGGACATAAAAAATAACGGTCAATTAAATTTAATTAAAGATGCTTTGGCTCCGGAAGATTAACTTGATTTTATGGGTTTAATATTAACTTAGGATGGTGAGGATCATTTTTGGCAAGAATGTACACCCCGCACGAAGAGGGAGGGGGCCGGGGGAGGGGGCTGGCATTTGGTAACCGCTTAGGCTGTGTATTCACGCTGTTCTAAACAACACTAGTGCAGCGTAATTAAGCTTTGTTGTTTTATTGGTTAAGATGTAGCGCCGTAAGTCTACAAACAATTGTGTAGCTGTACTTAGCAGCGGTGTACATGTTTCCTACATGGGAAAACCTGCCAAATCGATTGATGCCCAACGAAAATGACTACAGTAAACTTATTCTGGTAAAGTATGTTTTAAGAGAAGACATGTAGTACGAATAATCCAGACAATTTTTGTGATTGATAAGAATACCTCGAATATTCAAATATTCATGTATTGAGTAAAATGATACAAATTATTCCAGACGCTCATACGTTTACCTTTTTATGCAGGTTTTTATGTTTTACAGGGTTTTCCAAGTCAGCTTCGAATGTAAACATTTGTCTTCACCGCATCCAAGATGTTTTTCAACAGCTGTCAATTGGTTTATTTGTTTCAAAATAATTTTTTTGTTGCAACACATGATTTACAACACATAATAAAGAAGTGTCAGAATCAATCCAGCTTGAGTCGTGTTGAAAATCATGCTATAGAAATTAAAAGTTATTGTGATAGAAATGAAATGTCAGATCCACGTGGAACAGCTTTCGCATACGATGAATAACAATGTTTACATTCGAAAGTGGCTTGGAAACCCCTGTATATCGATAAGTTATCGAGAACATTAACATGTTCAATCGGAATTGTGTTATTCAACTATCTGGACCGAATATGAAACAATCTACATCTGAGTTTGAGCGTATGTGATGCATGTATGTTGAAGTAACAAACAGCATCATTGTTTATAATGACTAGTTAAGGCCCGGTAAAATCTACCGGATGTCCTCAAATTTCGAATTATTTTTAAACTCTACACGTTCAGTGGCAACAACCATAACTCAAACACCTATTTGTTCTTATTTGTTCTTACAAATGTGTTAACCTTATAACTTCCTGGACAGTTCTTACTGTACATTGCAGAACCGTAAAATATCGATGAGGCTACTTTTGAGCCATACTGATGTAAATCTTAAATCTTAAATAACCTTTGAAAACCAAGTCACGCAATTTTGTAATTATTTTTAACTGGTGTTAAAAATTAAGGCTATTTGTTACGCACGTAAAGTACCAATGAATCTTATTTACTAACACTTGTAAGTAATAACAATGATAATCATGATTGGCGAGTTTTATGGCCATTTTGATAAAATAGAAGGTTCAGTAGCTGCATTCCTACTTATTTTTAATCGAACTTATACGTTCCATGCCTCTGTACACAAATTTATAATTTTTTATTTTTATTTTTTAGTTATCGGCGTGATTTTTTGGAAAGAATAGCTAAGTAGTAACCTCTACAACGTGTTAATTGAATAACGTATTGATGTGCAGTGGATTAAAAAATTAGGGTGCCGCTAACACATATACAACATGTTTAGATCCAATCTCAATTGCGTATTTAAAAACATAAATTTTTTGAAATGCTCACTTCTGCTTCAATCCATTTTGTGTTTTTTATGCCCATAAATGTAAGATTGAACTACAAAAATATGATATCGCACATGGTTCGAATTCCATTTCTACTCTTTTTTTCGACTTATGTTTCATACATTAGATAATAAGTAATAGATGCTTAGAACATTTTCAATGTAAATTTTCCCGGTCTTAAATTTCATAAAGTTCATTTTCAAAAACACCGTCAAAATTTTATTTTATTATCCTGAAACTGGTTTTGAAGTAAAGAATGCAATTGATATTTGTGTATGACACAAATGTTATTGTTGCGCCAAATATCAAATTTCAACCGTGAACATATATAACATATAACCCTGATATAACCATTCCAAAGGTGTAGTTCTAATATTCCAATCTATACTGTTATAGAAACCGGTCTCGTGCTACAGTCGTCAACTCGTACGACTTAACAACATGCCCGTCATGGGTTCAATCCCCAAATAGACCGCGCCGCCATACGAAGGACTGACTATCCTGCTATGGGGGGGAATCAATTAGTCACTGAAAGCCAAGCCCACAAGTGGGTACTGGCAGGCCTTGACCGACATCGGTTGTTGAGCCAAAGAAGAAGAAGACTGTTATAGAAAAGAATGGTTCAACACTGTTATAGCCTTTCCAGACCAATTAACTACTTTATTTACTCTTGCCGCCCCAAATTTTTCAGATTTTGCTTCTAATTTGACGTGTCCTTAATTATAACGTGGTTGTTCTTGATCAACACCATAGTACGGTGATAGCATCACATGGTAGATATCACTCTTGATCGAACTCGCCATCACTCTTGATAGAAACAGTCAGAATCTTTTCAGCTCTCTTGAGCACGTTACAGTAAGCATAGTTTCATTGTGGATCATTCTGCAGTTGATGCTGATCCGGACTGAATACAGTGCGCACGGTTGTTTCACCTAACGCGCAGTATGTTGCAGTTATGTTGCACAATGAACCATCTCTCCCTTTTGTACTTTGTTCCGGAAGGACATCCTGAAATAAGTAGTTCTTCCCGCCCGCGAGCAAATCGTTACATATCCAATTTTAACTTTCAAGCCATCAACATCCGCCGCTTTCTTGCTCGGAATTTCAGCAAGGTTTTTTAGCATATGGCCGCTTAGGGTCTCTCGGCTACAGCTGCCTCTTATTGTCATGCGTTGTCCTTGTCCCGACTCAGCCAATATTGCGGAGTAGTAGATTTGAGGGAGTAGTAGATTTGGGGTGATCCCTTGGTACGTGGTCATCAACTCGAACGACTCAATAACATGCCCGTCATGGGTTCAAACCCAGAATGGACCGTTCGCCCGTAGCAAGGATTGAATATCCGGCTACGTGGTAATGAATTAAGTCTCGAAAGCCTGTATAGGCCGGCATGTCCGCGTAGGACGTTACGACAAAAAGAAAAAGATTTGAGGGAGTGTACATGTTCGACGTCCTGGGTATAGCAACCCGTTTTACAGGATATTATGTACCACACTTATCTGCCGATGACGACGGTGTATGTAGTATTCGAAGTGCTTAAGCACCAATAATGAGTATGGTTGGCTTTATTAATGATTCAATGAATTGGAATATCAACCATTTCACAATTAAGCTATTTTGCATAGTTTTCAAACATGTTTTTTAAATATAGCCTTGATTGCCTTGATTTATAATGGGAAGGGGTATGAGATGGGCCATCATCAGGTGGCTAATTTGCATCTTTAATTATTTAAGAAATGTTCATTATATCCAATACCACGTGATTTCAAATCGATTCATCCAAACAAAAAATCTAAGTAACCATTACCCGCAACATCCGCGGGATAGCAATAGTGCTTGGAGCAAGTCCTTTCGCAGCAACGCGCGTTGCTAAGAGAGCTCTGCTCTCACCGCTTTCTTTCTCTCTTGCTGAATGTTAACTCTCACGTCATTGCGGCGATTTTCGATTTTATATATAGTGAGATGTATAAAAAATGAGTTACATGGTAACATGTTAAAAGTGTTTTTTTTAACTTTGTGATAGAAGTTGATTTAACGTTCCTATCATATTCAAGCATCGAACTTTCTGATGTGTGGACTAGTGCGATATGGATCTGGATCTAGAATCTTTGTAATAATATCGATGTCACACATTTAAATCTCCACTCATTTGGAACAAGCAATTATAAAATAAATGCAATACGTTTTTTTTTTTACTTTTTTACAAACCATAAATTGAAGACATGAAACAATAGATGGATTACACTATAATGGGACCTAGTATGAAGATAATTTGACTTAATTATTTGGATTTTTTTCTGTATACTTAAAGGGAATATATGTTAAGGTATACTGGAAGAGTTTGTTACACTGAAAATGATCGAGCTGCGGTTGCGTTCATATGTGGTTCTACTTTGTGCCTTAATGCGTTGTTTATCGACCATCCTGCGTATATTCGTGAAAATAGCAGAAATTCATATTTCCCTCATAACACGTGGCGTGTATCGGTGCGATTTACACAGAAAATTTCACGATGATCTGCTCAAATATAACTACAATTCAAACAACAAGTGAAAGGAATAGGCAATATGTATTTACCTTCCACTTAGCAGAGCCAAGGGCTCTCAGCTATAATAATCGCACAGCGATCTGTTGGGTAATGTGGGGCGCCACTCACAAACCATCAGCCTAGGAATTGTCCCGGGGCATGATGTTTTGCTGTAAACGAGCAGACAAGTAGCTCGCCAAAGTTACCATCATTTAACAAGATTCAGCAAGTTTAGCATAAAATTATGGTACTAATCCCAGTGGATTTATGGCGATTTGTTGAAATACTATAGCCATTCCTAACAGTAGCCACAAACGAAAGGTTTCTCCCTCGCCCCTACTTTCCTTTTGGTCGTGAGCCATTGTGAGTGGCGCTTCGGAGTTGATAAAAACATCTAGCGGAAAATTGCATCCCTTCCGCAATGTATCACCCCGTTCCGATTCCACTTTCATTTCAGTATCACTTGCCTTGCCGAGGGAGGGTTAAAACTATTTGCAGGCGGGAACGAACGCTAAATTTATTACCAAAGGAATGTGGTAAATGTGGTCGAACAAGGTGTTTGGAAAGGCAAGGGTGTTTGGAAATTGGGTAATCTAAAGAGCGAATTCTCTGTTTCACCCGCAAAATGAGACCTTGATGGCGTGCTAATAAAGGCAACGGCAAATTATAGTGTATATGAGCAATTAATTTTGAGGAGAAAATGAAGAAAGTTACAATATCAAATCGTTTATGCGTGTATATGTAGTGCAAATGTGCTTAACAACTTAACGACCTAATTGTATTATGTGTTAACAATATAAAATAAGATGTATACGTTGTTTTGATAAAATTATGCGTTCAATATTTTTGTGTTGAATTTATAAAACATTTCATTTAAATGTTTTTTATTGCTTCATGTTAAATCCTTATCGTGGTTCAATTATGATTCGATGTTGTCCTGTATCTAATGTATGGTACTTAATGTCACTTTCATCCATATCATTCGCAGTTACATCCCCCAACTGTGCCGCCACACTGACAAGATGCAGAAAATCTCACCGGCAACATCTTTGGGTTACCACTATAGCAATGTTTGTGATATTGGCTGTAATACACTCCTACCGGCCGAGCTCGCTGCTCCGATAGCTTTCACCGTTTTCACCATTGTAATACAACAGAGTCCAGTCAGCAACATCATGAGCGAATGTGTCAGAGTGAAGAATTAAACTGGTAGCGAATGAGAGGATAAGGATCTAAAATGTCCGCCGGGAACGCTTAACATGTGTAGCATTTTCTGGCCAGTTTGCATACCCTGCAAGCGTTCAAATCTGTAGATTGCGTACACGAAGTAACCAACTTGACAGATCGCTCGCACTCGGCCATAAACGGGGTATAATCGTTGAACCACCATGAGATGCATCGTACTCATTGTAGGGATTGAACGTGTAGAGACAACTTTATCCCGGTAACATAAGTAAGTGTATCTCGACACATACTTCCCCTAACGGATGCTAGAAAGCAACTGGCAAAAACAGTGGCAGGAGAAAGCAATCGTTGAAATAACTGACATAAAACAAAGAAATGGTCGTCTTGCAATGTAGTGCAGAAACCGTAAAATAGTGTGAATGTAAATGTTGTGCAGGCAGAAGAAATAGAATTTAAACAGAATGCTGCAAACTGATGTTAAAAAAAAAAAGTCAAATAGAAGCAGCCGGCCGCAAGTGTAACTATGTTGACTGAATAACACGTGTGAAATGTTTTTATGGTCAGAGGAAAACATTGATGGGTAGAAAATTAATTAACAAAAAATCTAGCAAAACTAACAGTGGAAAGCAGAATTGTTGACAGGTAAATTGATGCTAGCATTACGATAACCTTTCGTATGACATTTACAAAGCAACCGCAGTAGCAGCAGCAGTAGCAACAGTATCGGAGTCAATGGGTACTAATAAACGTGTCAACAGGCAGCCAAAACAAAACATAACTACCGGTATGCATGGAGGACTTACTTGTTGTTAGAAATATTATTTTGAACAACGATAGGACGCAATTTTTACACCCAACAATGGTAAATACGAGGTGCGACAGCAGTTGTGAATTATGTAACAGGCGCCTGCAATCTGTTGTGATTTTTTTTGCAAATTCTTAATGAAAACCCACGTGTAGTGAAGCAAAACTGTAAGCCGAGTGAGAAAAATTGTTACAAAACGTAAGCAAACTGGGAGTGGTCGTATTGCTGATGTGAAGGAGATTCCTTCTTGATCCATAACGAAACACGTATCCAACGTATCCCCTTACCGCCCGAATGTGAAACGATTCGCTCGCACCCAAAACGAAGCTCTTTTTCCAGTTCGCATAACAAAAACAAAAACTTGTATAATTAGATTACGAACGTGTGCACCGAACGCTGGTACATGAGTACACAAGTAGTGCGGTACACAGAAGGTAAAAAAAACTTCATTAAAACAAAACATTGACGTAGGGTAATGTTGCGAGTAAGCTGAGCCCAATAGCAGGAGCTAAACAAACTTGAAAATAAAAAAAATACAGTTTTTTTTAGCGCTACGGGCAATCGGTTTTTAAACGCTACTGTTACACGTGCAGGCGCGCATGGAAGGCAAGGTCCAGGGAAATTAGGGAAACTTGTGGTTGAATAAAGATGGTGTAAGGAACGATGTACACTCTTAAGCTACACACAAGCTAGAATGGGCACGTACGTATTGATAAGCCGTCTTACACTTACCACCTCACCACACGCACATGCAAGTCAACGTTGAAAAACTATCGTTCATAGGTGACACACACCACATCAAGGCAAACGCAAGGATAATAGCCACTGCACGAAGGTAATTAAGAAGCAAAGAAAGCCGAGACATTGTCAGTTGCTGTTAAGCGCTGCTAAACGATATCAATGAGGCGAAGAAGGATGGCAATGGGAAAGAAACCGTACAGCAATACTCTTCTCCGCAACGGTCGGAAACCGTTCATCGTACGTCACTTAATTATCAACGCACGAGTGACACATGGCAATCGTTCAGCTAGATTCAGAAGTTAGCATCAGCAATACCAGACAAAGGATGTCTTCTCAGTAAATCGGAAAAGGAGCATGGACAGCTGAAACCTTTCTCTGCAGCAGTAGTCTGAGACATTGGGCAAGAATACTAAGAAATGTAAGGAAATTTGATGCAATTGATTGTTTAAGCTGAGTCAATGGACATTTTCATAGTCTTCAATGCAATATTTCCAACATGTTGGGTAGTGCTATACTTATAGTTAAAACACATTTTATTACTGTTTATATTGAAATTAACATCTCATTTGTATCGTTACTGGACTCTGAAGAGGTCGTATAAAACAATTTAGATTCAAAACTCCAAATACATTTCATTATTACTTACATTTATAAGTATACGGACGTTGCTGTACGTAGCCCTTTTCATGTTTTTTTTTAATTTTCATTCTAATTGAGTCGCTTCAAGGGTAGACGCGTTAACGTCTTGCAAAGGCCGGACATGGTTCGATTGGCAGCGTTACCCTCAGCAGTTTAGGCTGACTAATCAGCTTCGTGGTCAACATAAGTCCAGAAAGCCTATATAAGATCGGCATGACAGCGTTTGATAATCACGTCAAGTATAATATGTAAATAATTTTCAACGGTTGATAAAACTATACAGTTCTTTTTCTATTTTTATTTCATTTCATTACTTCATTTATTTCTATTTTTCATACTGGTTTTAATAAAGATTCATCGTTTTAAGTGTTGGAATGTAACGACGATAAGTAGCAGTTAGATTGATTAATTTTTATTTTGTGGACAAAATGTAAGGTAATATCTTGTTCTGTTTTATTTATTTCAATATTCAATATTATGATTCTTATTATTATTATTATTATTATTATTTTTATTATTATTATTATTATTATTATTATTATTATTATTATTATTATTATTATTATTATCATTATTATAATAATTATTATTATTATTATTATTATTATTATTATTATTATTATTATTATTATTATTATTATTATTATTATTATTATTATTATTATTATTATTATTATTATTATTATTATATCTTTATTTTTATTTTATTACTATTATTACTTTTACTATTATTTTATTTGTTAAAATTATCAGAGCTGCCCAGTCCTATTGCTTGAAATATACAAAAAGAATAATAAAAACTGTCATAATTGAAATTACTACTTTTATATAATTTTCTACTCATATTTTGCCAATTCTGCCAATATCATAAACAGCAAATCACGAGATAAGAAAGGAGGAAATATAGAAAATGGAAAAAGATAAACAATCTGAGAAAGAGAGACGAAAACAAACCATACAGAAAAGTTACAGCAAAGTTGAAGAAAATCGTATCTAGAAAAACGTACGTAACATGTAAACAAACCAAGCATTAAGAAAAACTGTCATAACTCATTCGTGCAAGAACTGTGAATCCTTTCTTAGCTAAGGTTCTCGTGGTATTAACAAACAAACACAAACAAAAACAAAAAATATATATATATACACAACAGCAAACCCAACCAAGGAAGCTGAACAAAGATGATGGCTGCAAAATAAAAGTGTTTATGATTTTGAATTGGAGTGATTTGGCGCTGAATGGAGCACAGGTGACGGTGTAGGGTGTGCAAGCGAACAAAAGCCCACCCTAAAAAGGGTCACCAAAGAAATTCGAAAGAAGAATAATGGCTCGCAGCTGAGTGGGGAAAAATAATGCCACATTTTGAGCATGGGCCACAACACAACGCATCATAACGCGCGGTGATGTTTCGGAAAATATTCTTTTCTTGCCTGTTGTTGGCAAACGATTGGAAAGTGTAAAACTTTTTCCCTGTTTCCGCTAAACTCCCACTCTTAACGTACCGTGGCACGATGGACATATTGCTGTAGCCGTAAATCTGTAAATCATTCCCCAAAATATACGCAAACGAAGCGCTGGTTAGGAGCGCGACATCGAGCAGCGCGAAGAGGGCGAAGGTCTGAAAGTATCATGATACCACCCTCCAACTCCAACGCTTGAATCTAATGCTTCAGCATTCAGCTGTGCTTCAACCTGGCTGGAACGCCTGTTGACCGGAACTGAACCGCGGAAAGATCCGTACTGAATGAAACACGGTAAAGAATAGACCCACGCAAAACAAAATCGGCTTGCACAAAGTTTTCCTCCCACCGCAGCTTTTCGTGCGTAAACGCGTATGATGACAAACGGTTAGCCAGGTTCGGTTGTTAGCTGAAGGGTTGTTCCAGAGAAGTTGGTTTCAACTCATCGAAATATTCCTGTTGTTGTTTTTTTTACTATCTAGTATATAAAACATAAAACATTTTTGGAACCAACACTTTTGTTTAATGCCACAACAGCTTTTGCAACGGTATTGTTGAATGAAAATATAACTTCTCCAGGCGTGGACGAAGCGAAACGAGATTGGATATTGTATTTTGGATATTGTATTCTTGTTTGATAGACTTTCTTTACGCCATGTATTAATTTTTAATTATTTTTTATAAAAATAATTGCAAGACCTTGATTATATTGTAATTATTTTGAAGTTGTTCATTTTCTAACACAAATAATACTTGAATATGGAGCGTACATATTGTGTATAAGTAGTCTTTAAATATTCTTCACTAAATTCGCCATTTGACAAACTGTAAATGGTCATGGCCAATCAAATTTTGCAATTTAGCGAGTTTCTGACTTTATTTTAAAAAGTACATAGAGAAAAAAAAGATTGCAATCCATATTAAATAGGTTCATAGAGGATTAAATTATTGTGATTGCTTGTTACCCTTTATGTTCTACTATTCCCACTTGCACACACACACACACACATATATATACACAATAGTTATCACCCCTTAACCCCTGCCCCTATGCATATGACCGTTTAAGGAGAAGAATCTTCCATCGTCGAAATTGTTCGAAGGAATCGCTTCTGGGTCAAAAGTCGTTACGCTTAAGTTGGCGGATTTGTTTAGGACTTTCATTTGCACAAAGCTTTCCGTGCCGCCTTACGTACTTTGACCTTTACAAAGAGGCAATAAATTTACCCTTCGTACCCAATGGCACGGTGAGTAGATTGACTTCAGCCACGGCGCTGTAGCAAGAGGTATGCAAAAATCTGAAAAGGACTTGTGCACAAACATCCCACACGAAAACAACCCTTTCAAACAACTAGCCTTCCTAACGATGGCAAAAACGAGGGCTATTTAAATGTTGCAGACAGCGTAAGAAATGATTGTCGCGGAATGGTAAACATCGGGATTTGATTCGGAAGCAACAATAGCTAATCGTCTCGAGAGCAAGTCATCCGATGTACTCTCCTTGTAGGTTTCGCACGTTCCCTGGTATGGTGTTTGTCCTACTGGTCCGGAGGGAAATATCACACATTTTACGGAATCCCGATACGAAACAAGCACGTTACAAGGCGCAATAGCAAACACAGCAAACGATTATAAATGTATATAAGCGGCTTTGCACGCTACCTGTAACGTCGAGCAGTAAGTATTTCGATGAGTATTTCTCGCATCTCCAACGAACAATGCAATGATCTGGCTTGAGAGTTTGTCGAACGGATTTGGCAGACGGAATTACTGTTGGTAACATGTCGGTATTTTGTATTGGACTGTGAAATGTTTCCGTGCAGCAAGGAAAGTAGCTCGAAACCATACGAAATGCAAACAATAAAAAGCCAATAAGACTGTTTCTCTCTTAATGCAATGAAGGCAACAAGTAACAACTGTAGTAAAGTGGTTCATCAGTCAGAGCCATTCATTTCTCAGCGATTGTTAAAAGGTCAAGCTTCCATTTCAAAGACTGCGACCACTTGTTTTTAACACACGAACGAAGTAATAAGATTGACTTTGAGGTGATCAATATTTGAGATGATCACTAAAACTTAGACGGATGGCTTTGTTTTCTTTGGTACTGTTTATTCAGAGCATTTAGGGTGCATATAGGATGTCATTCCCCACTAAAAAGTTCATGAACGGGGGGAGAGCGTGGCAACTCATGATAGTGAGCGAATTTTTTATCAAAATTTCCCCCCAAAAAAGTTCTCACCGGTTGAAAACCGTTGATCTAGAGCAGGGGACTTCAAACTTTTCAAGTCGCGCGCCGCATTGCTTCGTAAATAACGTTGTTGAGGGCCATTTTGACGATATTTTTGGTAATGAGAACGTTTAAATCTCGTTTTGGTATGAAAATAGTTAATGAATATTTTAAAATTCTGCATTTTTCTTTTATAGTAACATGATTTTTGTCTTGGTTTAGTAAAAATAAAAAATTATGAAAAATGTCATACTAATACTCAAACTCTCGAGGGCCGTAGTTTGGAGACCCCTGATCTAGAGTATACATTAATATTAAACAATTAAACACTCAACACTTAACTGAACAACTTAGACGAGTTCACATAAGATTTGCATAAACTGATCTAAACAAGTTGTTTAGGTTTTAGTAATTTTAGCGCATCACATAATTTTAATTATGTTAATTTTGCCATAATTTTACTTTCCTACAACCTCAATACACTCGACAAAAGTATAAAAAAGTATAAAATTATGAAGGAAAAATTTTAATTCACGATCTGAAAGAATCTTCCTGCCTGGGCTATAAGTGCTTTTCATACTTTTTAACGTTGTTAATTTTTCTTAAAGTTTCTTTTTACCGTACTTTCTGGCCCATTCCACGCGATATTTCTTAAAAAATACTTATGGTTAAACGAACTTATAACCCAGGTTGCACGCAAGCCTTAAAAATGCATGCAAAATGACTAACAATAGGTAAAAAGTACTTATCGCCCAGATTGCACGCAACTTTTAAAATTGCATGCAAAATGACGAATCATATCGTCACGATTGGAGCACGGATTACGTTAAACGTATTTTATAATGCTAATTCATTAAAATGTAAAACCAATTTCATTTTACATTGCTCTATTTCCCAATCCTGACGATATTTTTAGTCATTTTGCGTGCAATTTTAAGAGTTGCTTGCAACCTGGGTTATAAGTACTTTTTAGTTTTAATACTTTTGATAAAATTTTAACAGGTTGCACAGTAGTAACAATTTTGCATGCAACATAGTTCAAAATCAAGTACATTTTACCTCAAATGTCATCAAATTAACTGAGATGAGGCGGGATAAGAGAATTGCAACCAATAAATGACATGCAAAGAAGAACGCTATTTATAGTCTAACCTCACCGGTTGGATCTTTTTCAGTCGTTGGCTGGAGACGATCCAACTATTGAGATGCCAACTATTGATGTGCTCTTTGGAGCGTACCCACGACTACGATCAGACTCCGACTATTGTTAGACCGATTCCAATTCCGACAAAATCCGAACCACTAGTTCCGTCCGGAGTCGCAGTCGATCGCAGTCGTCCGGAGTCTCCCGGAGTTAGTCGAAATCTTCCGGAGTCGTCCTGAGACGCCCGGAGTCGTTGGAAGTAGTCCGGAATCGCCCGGAGTCGACCAAAGTCACAGTCATTCGGAGTCGTCTAGATTCGATCGGAGTCCGTTCGGATCAACCGGAATCGGAGCCGTTCGGAGTCAACAGGAGCAGTCTGTTACAATGTGCTTAGTTTAGTGTTTATTAATCGATAGACTATAGAACCCTCTCGAGTCAAATTTTGTTTACAATATACATTAGATAACGAACAGAACATTTATATATTGTTATTGTCGAACACTTAAACGTGAAGTCAGTTCTGCTATCGTCATTCCAGTCTCATAGAGATCGTCTGCTGAATTTAGTAGACGGCATATACAAAGAAGGGGGTCGCGAGAGCCATAGGTTGTTCGGGTTTCAGCGATTGCCAGCATTGGCCGACGGCGGAGTATTCTGGTAGGAACATAGAGGTGAATCCTCGAATGCAGCTCGGGACAGTCGATGGTTCCGTTTAAGATTCCCGTAATAAATGCAAGCCTGGCGTGCTCAATCCGTTCGGCGAGGTGTGGAATTCCAAGCAGCAAACACCTAGTCCTGTAGTCGAGACGACGTGGCCAATCACGCTTATGATCAGGCATTTCATTTCGTTGCGTTTTTTTGGACGTTTTTTCATTTACAACCAAGTTTGGACGACTCCGAACGACTCCGGGCGGTTTCCAGTAGTGATGGATAATCCGAAGCGGAGACATGGATCAACTCGGACTCCGGTGCGCAAAAGATGACTCCTAAATATGAAATATGGATCATAATCGGATTCGACTCCGGATCATCACCGGATTCAACTCCGGATCAGTTCGCATCAATCCGGATCAGTCCGGATCAGTCCGGATAAGTCCGGATCATTCTGGAGCAGTCCGGAGCAGTCCGGCAGAGGCTGAACGAGTCCGGTAGAGTACGGACGAGTAGTTTAGGTTTACGTTGCAATTGCTAATTCCCAAAGGACTGTCCATTATCCGTTATACAATTCTTGATGAGTTCATTGACTTTCAAGTAAGGCATCGAATATGTGCGATACAGTATAACAATTTTCCGATCCGGACTTGGAGTCGATGAGTTCAAGGTTTTTCCATCGGATCGATCCGACTTTGTAAAAAATGTTCTTTACCCTTCACTAGTTTCCAGCAAAGAGGCGAATGAGGCCAATCGGCTCAACGTCTCTATAAAAATAAAGAAAAAAAAACTAGTTTCCAGCCAAAAAATTACATTAATTTTCATGTAATTTTGTATTACGTCATAGGTTTTAGCCAATGAATGAATTGTTTGATATAATTCTGACTGTTTATTTCAATTGTAAACAATATTGAAAGAATTATAAAATCCGAACAAAACGAAATACATAATTGATGTGTCAAATCAATACAATTTGCTAGAAGAACTGTCAAATTTACAAATTCGCGTATCTCGGAATCCGAGTATAAGAGGTACCGTGTATCGTGGGACTTCCTGTATTTCCAAACGTCTGCATGGCTTCATATGTGGCCTAAGCCACTCAACAACTATCCTGTATTATTATGAACTATCACTAAGTACACTATCAAGAGATGCGGAAAAATCAAAATTGTTTGATTCAGACGCATGCGGTTTCAAACTGTCACAGATTAAGCTTAAGGATGGTGGCAACGCTTTTTCGCATGCGATTTTATCGGATGGCCTGTCAAATTTTTATATAGGATTTGACAGATAACGTCGGACGACGAAATCGCACGTCCGACGTTATCTGTCAAATCCCATATAAATCTCGTCCGATAAAATCGCATCCGCTGAGCGTTGCCACGGGCCTAAACGACAGGAAAATCAAATATCTATAGAAAAAAACGAAATCTCCATAGCTTCATTGGTTTGCTCAATAGATGGCGTATTACAACTCATCATTATATTGCTGTTCTTTTCTTGCAATGTGTTCCGACAAGTTTCATCTAATCATGATCTATATAGCCTTCTAACTTTCCGAGCAAAATCTATGAGATTGGTCGTGTGGTTAGATACGTCGGCATCAACACCATCGACCATTCCCAAAATACCAAAATTGCTTAAGCAGCCAATTTTGGTAAGCTAAAGATTGCTGCTTGAATTCGCCTTTTGC
The DNA here is from genome assembly GCF_016920715.1 of Anopheles arabiensis. NCBI lineage: Eukaryota > Metazoa > Arthropoda > Insecta > Diptera > Culicidae > Anopheles > Anopheles arabiensis. The sequence goes on along the minus strand of NC_053517.1, from coordinate 55,068,681 downwards.
AGTAGATAAACAGCATCAAAGTTTAGACGGACCAACAAATAGCGCCTAAGCAGCTTCCTTGTGCCACGGTGCCGAGGATTATTTCTCTTTGTGTTTTATTTTCAAGCAAACTTCATCGATGAAATAATTATCGATTGACAACAAGATTTGTTTTGTTTAAGTACATGTATTTATGCTTGAATCCTTAAATATTCATGAATTACACTAAATTTCACACAATTTACTGTACAATCACAATCACTTCACTCAAAATAATTTCTTCAATATACTTATCTAACTTGTACAGCAACAATGAGACGATTGACGGCGTCAGTCTTTGACAATTTGACAAGAACCACGTTGTACCTATGTCAGCCATTAAAAAGCTATAAAGTTCCACCAAGTTCGGTGCGCTTTCTTAAGAAGCCTTCAAGTTCCATCGTGAATCATACACATCAGGCTAATCAGCTACAAGGTTCCTGAGAGTACCATGTGCCTGTTAAAAAAGCTCCTTAGTTCCGCAAAGTACCGTCTCATCTCTTAATCAGCCACAAAGTACGACATAGGAACGATTTTTTGTTAAACAGCCTCAAATCAGCTATGGAGTTCGAGCTGGCTATTTGGGTTATTCAAATCTCATTTGCTTCTGCACAACTGGGTTACATTGGAGTTTAGTATTTAAACAATCGTATCGCCGTTCTAGTTCTAGCGATGCATAACTTCAATGCAAAACCATACAACAGTACAGAGGGAATGAGAAAGCTCTCAAAGCGATCAAAGCGCTCCACTGGTTGGGTAGCCCACCAACAGATGGCACCACCAGATTTTTTTTTTGCTATTTACAGAATGCATCAGTCATTCACCAGCTGCTAAACGAAGTCTTTCTATATTTACTTTAGGTTAAGAGCTTGAGTCGTTTAGAACTCGTTTATTGGTCGTTTAGTGGATTTGTGGCACTTGGTCATGGTCTAATTATACTTTGGAAATCCTAACGAAATTGCTGTTAACATGCTTCCGCAGTGTAAAAACAACAATGTAACACAAATTAAACAGAAGTATTCGAATTATTTTCACCAAAATTGAGAAAAACAAAACTCACTCGTTGTTTGTTTACAATAACAAGCGTTATTTTTCGGTTGCCATTTTTTTTTTCGTTGCGGTGGTTTTTCGGTGTGCCTGGCAGTGGTATCAATCCCAAGTGCCACAAATCCACTAAACGACCACTAAACGGCTTCTAAACAACTCAAGTTCTCTACCTAAACGGAATATAGAAAGACTTCGTTTAGCAGACGGCAAACGACTCATGCATTCTAAAAATAGCGAAAAAGCTGGTGGCGCTCTCTGTTGGTGGGATACCCCAACCAGTTGAGCTTCATCGCTTGGATGAGAGCTTTCTCATTTCCTCTGTACTGTTGTATGGTTTCGCATTGAAGTTATGCATCGCTAGAACTAGAACGGCGATACGATTGTATAAAAACTAAACTCCAACGGAAACCACCAGCACTGAAGCAAGTGAGATTTGAGTAATGGTCGTTGGTGTTGATACCCACGTATCTGATCACACGACTATCCATATAGATTTTTGCTCAGAAAGTTAGAAGGCTATATAGGTCATGATAAGATGAAACTTGTCGAAACACATTGCAAGAAAAGGATAGCAATATAATGATGATTTGTAATACGCCATCTATTGATCAAACCAATGAAGCTGTGGGGCTTTCATTTTTTTCTATGGATATTCAATTTTCCAGTCGTTTAAGCTTAATCTGTGGCGCTTGGGAATGTTTTCGTTACGGTATTTTTTCCGATGTGTATGGTAGCGGCCTTAACGAAAAAGGGTAAAACATAATGCTCCATGTATTGTATTTACATGTGAAAATGTTTATATCTTTTATAACAAAAGTTACCAAAGAATTAAAGTGTCAAAACTACCTGTTTAGGGGGTCATTGACACTAGGGTTAATTGCGCTTCTCAGGGACAGTCTGTATTCGATATGAAGCATTTTGATACTTGGGCATCTGAATCCTTGTGTAAGCTGTCATTTAAGATGACAGCAGATCGTTCTTGTGTAGCCGCGGTCTGGTCGAAAATAAAAATAAAGAGAAACCAAATGGCAGATAAAGCTTGAGTACGTATTGCTGGCGGAGATAATGTAAAATAACACTACAGCTTTAGTTCGCTAGTTCGATGCGTTGATACATTTCCCACTCCCCACTGTCTTCCGCATGGCTGTGGGAGAACAACAATAGCAACAAGAGTCAGCTAGCCAGTCAGTGTTTCGCTCCATGAAGATGTAGCGTGCGGATGAAGAGTTTATTCACATGCAACGCATTCCATGGTAGGCAGTTGCATTCGCGTTACATAAGTTTTGTGCGAGATGTGAATCAAGTGAAAAACACTCCCTTATTAGAGGTGCTGGGCGAGAAAGTGTGCTGTAACTGCATTGGCAGTACAAGAAACGCGTTATCGGATACATTTTGTGACTGCCAACTTGGTGGTCGCCATATTGATTTCAGAATCAGAGCAGCGATCGAATAAAAAAGAACCATCGCTGAGGCATATTCGTTTGCTTGTGATGTGTTGCCGTGAGGGCAAACTAATAAAGGAGCGTTAATATATGTAGTGCGGTGTACAAGTGATATGAAATTCTAGTTTGTGCAATAAGACGAAAATATTGTGTGTCAGAAACGAGCTACAGTACAGGTCAGCGCCAGTTACCAGCTTTCCGTAATGAAATGCAAATGTGTAAAAAAGCCACAAAGATTGGCTGTTCGAAAGAGTGAAAAGAAAAGAAAGTGTGAAAAAATTGCTACAGTCAATATCGCAATCGTAGTGTGAGCGCGCACGCACACGGCGCATTGTGTACGTGTGTGTGGGAGTATTGTGTGTACGTCAAAATATAGCAAAAAAAAAAAGCTGGCTGAATTGTTTTTTTTTTCTTCTTCTGTGTGTATGCTAGCGGGAGTGGTGTACACACGAAAAAGAGTGTAATAAACACACCCGTCTACACACTCCAACCCATCTTTTCATTGCGATTTAGCAGTTCATTAATCGAATACGTCAGTGTGAAATGAGTTAAAAGTGGGAAGGAAGTTTGAAGGCAAACAAACATACAAAATGCTGTGAGCCACATTACACAGCTACACCGATCTTGGAAAGGTCGGAAAGGGATCCAGAATACGCTGCCCATAGTCACAGGTAATGTGATGCATATTTTCTCAGTTTATTAACATTGTGCCGCTGGCCCTTTCGGCAGGAAAAGTAGGTTTTGGGGTTTCAGAGACAGAATGAGGTCCCGAATGTCAAGTAGTTGTCGCTAGGCTGGTGATGATGATCGAAACTAGTTGTGTGATAGGAGGTCAATTTATGATTTGGACGAAAGTGAACCGAAGAAATGAATCTAAATCCTTCCGACTGAGTCATCTGCCAGGTGGTAGTGTTAGTGAGGGTGCAAATGTTTTGTGCAACGCACACATACGCAAACACCCTTGCATGCAGCCTTAAACGCAGTAGCAAAACTCCGACAAGACACTTTAGATAGTACCTTTCTGAGAACGACTATCTTGAGATAATTCCGGTGTGCGGTAAAACAAGTGGAAAGTATTTCGAGATTCTGACTTACGCTACAAAAACTGTGCTGGCCGTTTTTTTAGTTATTGATTATTTCGTTCATCTTACAGCAATGGAGTGCCGATTGAAATGGCGTGATTACGGAAGTTTCAACAACAACAAAATCAGGCCTTGGTTTGGCTGTGCATTCGAACGCATGCGGTATTATTTTCCTATCCCTGAGCAGTGAATTTAATGCAATGAATGACGAAAACTGAAACGTTCCCCTATTATGGCAATGGTACGATGATTGCCTCTTTACCACTGTGGTTGTGAGCGGTGTGTAAGGCCGTCAGTTCCGTAGTTTGCAAAATGTCGTTCGTGTGGGGCTGATGTGTTCGTCACTCAGAGACCTAACTCGAAATGGCAAACATAAGTGGGAGTAGAGAAAGACACGTTGTACGCCTCGGTGCTAACTGCGATTGAAGACATTGAATGTATAATCAACCTTCCATTCGTGGTAAGCCGTATTCGATTTTAGCTGGATGCGTGGTCAGTAGCGTACATTCTACACGCAGTGGATGCAAATCAGGGAAACATTTGTACTGTTACAAAATTACTTTCGTTCTGCAGGTCTTCGGTTTTCTTTTTCTGAAAGAACGGTTGTATCGATAAGTCTACCGGATTTGGAAAGCTAGACGGAAGCTAAGCGCTACGAAGATTTGCATATGGCAAACGCAACCGTTATGCGGACAAACTTATCACGCCTAATGTAGTATTGAGTCATGGAAATACACCATTGCTCTGTTTTGTTTTTGTAATCGACGGTATTATGCCGTTAAAACGAGATTTAAAAAATACAAAAATTTAATTTCAATATTGGCAATTAATTTTCAGATACAATTCAATGTATTATTATTATTGGTATGCACACACACACACAATTATATATAAATAAATATATATATGTATATAAATGTGTCTTACAAAAACAAACAAACTAGTAAGTAATGAATAAGCAGAGTTCCCTATGGTAATAAGTGCAGTAAAATTTTCTAGGCGATGGTCTAATGATGCACGCGCCTCTGTGGATTGTCGTTCCTAGCTAGCAAGGACAGGTTTCCGGTTACGTGTTACCCATAAGTCTCTTTGGCGGGTATTTAGTATTATAGCATAGCCGTGTTGATCTTAATGCCAGCAAGAAGTCACGTTGTTACGTCAATTCAAATATTTGAAAGATAAAAGTTTCAATCGTATTCTAATAGCCTTGACCATGACAACATTAATATATGATTTTTTTGCATTATGAAATTGTTCATCAATCTAACCGTTTTATTTTATGTTTTTCTTTTTCTTTTTCAGCTCCCGCAAATTGTATATAGATAACATCAAATACAATTTAGTATCAAAAACAGTTATACCATCTTCTGGTCACTTTGTGTTCGATATTTACTCAAAAAAAGTTGTTCATCTTAAACTGATTCTTCATATTTGTACAAATTAGTAGTCATAAAATAAAACAAGCCTACATAATGGCTGCCAGTCCCGGTTCAGATAACAATTGTAACATCTACATGCCACCGTTAGGATGTTCCGTGGCATCCTCGCATGACTTCAGCGATTATCAGTGGTTTACTGATTTTGGGTAGGTGACACGTATATTGCAACCGCATAGACGAACAGATTTTACCTAATGTGTTTTTCTTTTTGTTTGTACCGCAATGTAGAAGTTATCGCGACGGAGTGGCTACACACCAGAGCATCCTTTCGGCACTATCCGCGTCGTACAATGGGATCGGCGAACTGTCGTACTACGAGAAGATGGCGAAAGATATTGATGCAAATCTTGCCGAGATCGATATGGAAAGCTTTCGCAAAGAGGACATCAATTCGCTGTTGACTGCCATTCCAACGCAGTTACGGCTAGACGATGCCGAGCGCAGAACGCGCAATAATAATCGCATTTTCTCGACGATAACCAGTTGTACGGCAGCTGGACTAATACCGGCCGATATGATGGACAATTCATTCTGCAAATCGGAGATTCTCTTTTCGCCGGTAAAGGAATCGCACATCAGTGTAGACTCACTAGACATGGATGGGTACCCGGATGAAGAAGATATCATACTAACGTGTCAGGCAAATAAGGACAACTACACAATAGCATTTGAACAGAGCATTCTGTACTCAGAGGAAAGTTATTACGGTAAGCCTTTTTATTCATACGTCGTTGTATCGTTGCCATAGTGAAATATGTATTTTATTTTTCTAGATGGCCCGGAACACTATGGAAAGTATAAGCGCATGAATATATTGAACAATCTGCAAAGTCGAACCCAGTTTATCAGACAGAAAGAATCTATGTCGCGCTCAGAAGTAAACTACACCACTTGGAGCAATTTAAAGCGAAACGTAACCACGCCACGGTATGTAAAGAGTTGTCGAAAAGAGACTTTGTTATTCAAATACTAAACATATTTTACTACACAACATGATCGAACAAACTTGAAATAATTCTGCTGTATTTGATTTTAGGCCTCCAATTACAGTGAATCCGCTAATAACGCATATCTCGCGCCACAATAGAACATGTTTCGTGCGTAAAAGCTTTAGTATGCCTAACCTTCAGTCAGAACAATCGTGCTCGTTACAACAAGTACAGCTTCCATCACAAGAACGGCATCAACTGAATGTTTCACAGGCTGCAAATGGCAATAACTCCGATGAATCATTTGATAGACCGATGCGTACGTTGCTTCCAATGTGTACCATACCAACGGATTCTGAGAATGAAAGCAGTACCAATGGAAATGAAATCAATGACAGTGAACAGAGTGCTGCAAATGAGCATATAACAGTGCAAGAACATCGAGAGTCGTTGATGCAAGCACAGCAACTGCAAGAGCAGCAACCGCCACAGCAGCAAACCCTGCAGCAACCATCGTTTAACTTGGTAAAGCTTTTTATCAAACAAAAGAGTAGTTCAACAGACACTTGCATGGATGTGTCGTCCGGCTGTTGGCCCAGCGATAGTACCAACAGCGGTGGCTCAGGCGACCATCAGATACATCACCTAGGTAATGGAACAATGGCTGCAAGATGTCGTAAGAAAAGTATGCATGATTCAGGAAAATGTTCGACTACTGGCGGTGGAAGCATTGGTGGAAGGCAAGGCGAAGAGGACGAATTTCAGCTGGACAGTTTAGATGCACAAATTAACAACGCCCACGTAAACGCTAACAACAATAATGGCAGTGATGGTGGTGAAGATGATCCAAACGAAGAAAGAGGTCCACCGTCCTCTCCACAGCGAGCTCACGGTACGAATGGAGGATCGGTTCCGGGCCATATGAAACTGAACGATTTCAACCGGCAAATGCACGGCTCTCCACGAAGGCAGTACAAGGGCTTCAGTATGAACATTGGCGGAAGACGACTGTTGCAGGATCTGTTGCAGCAGCACAATGGTAGCTGCGCAGGATCAGCCAGCCCACTAAATAGCAGTACCAGTATTAACAATAACAATAATAACAATAGCCACAATGTAAACAACAATAACAGCTATAAAGACACCAACAGCGATACCAGCCGCACGTCGGAAAACTTAACGCAGATTTTCAATCACAGTGGTAATAACAATACCACTACCTCTACGGGATCAAAAACAAAGATCCCGATCGACATGATAACTAAATCAATGCAAACTTCCCTTATTGGTGCTCCGGCGGCAAACGGAGGCACGGCAACGAGGGAGAAGGTTCGCGTGATACCACCTTCGTTTCTGGATCGGTTGAACGAACTTGGCGATAAACAGAAGGCTCCCGTGTTTGTGGTGTATCCTAACTATGCGCTTCCGGATTTGGGTTTCTTGAAGACGCAAAACGAAGTGGTTATATCACCACTATCGTTCAAAGAAACTATGACCGGTGCAGGTCGTCCACTTAAAAAACCGCGCCCCGTTTCAATGAACGACATTGAAAATATACGACAGCGCGAATACAAGCATGTGACGGATTGGAAGTCACTTGTTTTTCTTCTTCCGACCGAGTATCGCAAGCTGCTGCGTCATATTCCGGAAGTAGGCGAACTGAGCATGTCTACCGAGAAGCAACCCATGTTTTGCATGACGCCGCCTTTACGCCGAGGTGTGGCACGGGGTGTGAGTTGTGACTGTACCAACCTGTTGCAGCAAAACACGCAGACATACAATAGTTCAAGTTCTGGAGGAAGTTCGAGCGCTGCTCCCAGCTCTGGATACAGAGGATCTTCAACGATGCTAACGACGGACTCCGAGATGGATGGTATACTGGCACCGTCGAATAGCAGCAACCTTTTCAACAATAATCTTTATGTGTACCAATACGATAGTCCAGCGGAGGTGCTGGTCCCTTGTGAGCGGCCACCTTCGGGTCGTACAGCGGGAGTAGCCCCTAAAAGCATTCTTCGCCGGCCCCAAGGTTCGGTTAGAGGGGCCAGTAATTCATCTGGCAGTGGGGCTAACGGTCAGAGCAATATGAAAGCAAAGCGTAGCAGTATGTTTGAAGAACAACAGGGGCCTCATTTCCCGCAAGGGTCGCGAGAAAAGCGACGTTCGCTGCAGGAACATCATTCGTACAACTTTTACGAAGACGCCGAAGAAGAAGAAGAAGACTATGAGGAACATCGGAACGAGCAAAAGCTTCACAATTCGCCGAACATGATTCCACATCCACGGTTGGCCAACACGCCAAAGTTGCCATCGGCCGATCATTACCACAAGTTGAACAAGTTGGTAGAAATGAATGATAACGATATGGCGAACCTTGCTAATGGCAAACAACAACAGTGTGTCGACGAGGATCTCGAAGCTCGTGCACGCGCAGAACAATTCCTGTCGCATGTACCAAAATCGGAGCTCAAGCACTATGCCGAAATTGCACACATCCTTGAATCTACCGAGATGATCGAATCTTCCGAGCCGCCTTATGATCGTACCAGACTCCGCAACGAAGTCAGTCGGCTGTTGTCCCAGAAGCGAAGCGTAGCTTTCACCAAACAACAAACGACTCCAACCTCAATCGGCGGCAACAATACCACCCCTGTGCGACAGCAAGCAGCCCCAGCGACGGCTTTGTTGCGACCAACTGAAATAAAGTTTTCCACGCCACCAAACTCACCAAACATGTCGGTAACGGTAGCAAAGACGGGTCACCATGTTGCTGGTGGAATGATGGCTGAGAAGAAACCACCAGTGGCGCAGCGCACGCCATCATCCTTGGCAGGTTCGCCTGCGTCTGGCACTGAAAAGGAAAAGCAAGATAAAATACAAACCAATCGCTTCAAGCGACTGCAAATTCAGTGGGAGCTGCTAAGTAAAGAAAAGCACGAAAGCGTCTTCCGAGAGCCAGCGGAAAGAAATTCGCAGTGGTGGAAATACCCCTACGGGTGGTAATGGTGGGCCTAAATCGAGGATACCACGCCCTGTGAGTTATCCCACTACCAGGTCAGTGCAGTGCATCTATTCGTCTGTATTTGATGTATAGTTACTAATCAGTTGAATGGATTTTCTTTGTACTATAATCTGCAGAACAAATTCTGATCCAGTGGTGAGCAAAACATTAAAATCGCCTAGTCGCATAGTGGCCCCAAGGAAGTACGGTGCTATGCAATCCCCGGTCACAACGCCGCCCACACCTGCCCCACGCACTCCGAGTAAAACTTTTAGTAATGTTACTCCCAAGAAAGTATCATCAGCCCCCTCTCGGTAGGTATACCCGCGTGTTTAGGGAAATGCGATTGCTTAGCGAGAACAAAAACCCCAATCGGCTGTATGGCAGTTGCTGATTAAATTATTTCTATCTTAATCCTCAGCCCCGCAACACGCACACGGTGAAGAGAAAGATATGATGTATAATTGTGATAATTCCTTAACTAACCTTTTGTATGATTCTTTTTTTCCTCTTCTTCCTTTTTTTTCTTACGTTCACTACATCCCTGCCAATGGCTTATTATGATTTACATTCCTCTCTCTCTACCATCCGACCTGTAATTCAATCATATCAACTTTATTTTTATTTGTTGGAACCCAACAATATCATCAATCGTATCGACGAAAGCAGCATTCCGCTCGGAAACCGGAGTAAAAAAATACCTGTAAGTATAGTCATTTAATTAGCCGTCGATTTGATTTTGGTGATGCGTTATTCTTTCGTCCAACCGAGCGCCTATTAATACAGAAATATCTTTATTTGCAGGCTAAGTAGCAAATACGCAAATGTTGACGTACTATTTACTCAAGAGCGGCAATGATATCCCGCGCATCCCTGCCGACATAACGGAGATTGCAGCACATTGAGCGTATTATGTTTTAAGCCAAAGGAAGTGTATATTACAAACCCAACTAACTACCTGTAACCGGAGGCGGTCGAACAGTGGTACAGCAGCGTGGTGATATATGATAGTGTTGGAAAGCTGGTGTATAGAATGGATTTGGGATGTGTTAAATACTTTACACTCCAAGCATAAAGCGCAATGATCGCACTGTTCTAGGTATGCTGCACGCACCAAAGACAGACAGATTCATACACGCTTCACACTTGTTTGGTGTTTATAGTATCAAAATTACCATTTGGTGATTCGTTCCAACACCATATGAATGCATTATAGATACTTGTGTATACACATTCGTCTAATGAATGTCGCATGCGGGCATTAATCACTGCATTCATATCTGGCATCCAAAAAGCGTTGCGAATAATTACATGGGATAAAGAAAACTGTGACTGAATTACAGAGAATTGTGTATAGATTAGCTGAGGTATGGTTTTCTGTGTAATGGTCAAAAAGGCGTCGACCCGCCTCTCTTTTCCGTTACGGCAACACCGTTGCAATTGCGCTGCTCTGAAAATAGCACGCATACAATCGTTTGCTCTTGTTAAGATGAAAGCTTTAGGCGTTGTTTTGTCGATTGAACTGCTTTACCTTTCGCGGGAAAAGTACTAATCGAGCGGAAAACAATCCCTGTAGGTGTACGTAAAGGATTTTTTTTTTGTATTTTAATTTTTTCAAACCATGGCAGGCCGGAGTGAATATTGGGAGTGACAGTTGTAGGGAAGGGATAGTGACCCTGGATAAAGTACATAAAGTCCTTTTAGCGGCACTTATTATTATTATTATTATTGCTTCTTAGTCAGCTTGCTTCATTAATAGCTATATAAAATGCATAAACTGATTAAACAAAAAAAAATACTCACCGCTCTGTAATCAATGCTGTAATAATCCAGGTATATTCATGAACAGTAACAGAAGAGAGCTAGGAAAGTTTGAGGAGTGTTAAGGAGCAGCGAGTGTTAAAGATGGATTAGATTCGTTTAGTATTACAGCGTGTACAGCCAATAGAAAGTAGGAAAGATGCATATTTTTGGTATTATTATTTGTTTTCCTAAGGCCAACAACTATTTTGCCTCGTTCGGTTCACCTAGCTCATTAAAGCAGACCAAAAACTAAGTCATTAGATTAAAGCTTCAAATGAATTACATTTTATTCCTAGTCTTTTCCCCCCTTTCTATCGATATGAGTTTCTGTGCGTCTCTATCTAAAAGCACGTATATAAGCTGATCGTTTTGCTGCATGCAAAACAAATCTTTCAAATCTTTTTCTCTCTCTCTCTCTCTCTCGCTCAATCGAAGTATGAAACAATATTATTAATTTTAAACAAGTCTATTTGTGAATGCGACCCTTCAGTGGAAACAAAATGTTCATTACCAACAAACATACTTTTTGGAGTAAAGCTTTTCCTACATTTACCTTCACCAGGTATTGTTACCATGACCACGAATGTAAATCTGGCGGTTAAACAAAAACACCAGAGCTTACAACTAATGTACTAAGAAACTAGCTAAAACCAAAACTTCTGCAGCCATGCTACTGCACACATAAGCTTGCATGACGGATGCTTCTACAGTATATAATGCAATGTGTTGATGCTAGTCAAATAGATCAACTTTGGCTAATGGACAACCCAACCGCTATGTACGAAAGATCAGTCGTTAGGATTTTAAATCAATACATGTTCCGCTCGAAACATACCTCCTTTGGTTAGTTAGCTGTTCATAGCGTGTTTTAGTTTTCGCTTTTTTACCAATGTTCATAATGCAGCGGACCGCTCGACAGCTACAGTTCGAACAAATTAAGACACACGTGCCATAATATCCTCAATAAACCACGCAATTGTTTCATGTTCATTTTAGTTTGTTTGCGTCAGGATCCTCGATGATTACATACGTTGTGCTGGACATTTAAAAAAAACGCATATATAATGCCATTAAGCCATTAAGAAATTGTATAACTTCCATCTGTATGAATGGCGCAATTAAGTAGTGAGCGCGCGCGTCACTATAACTGCTTCGCTATCATTATTGTTCGTCAGTGGGCAATTATTTCGCTTTTGCTTATTTATTTTTTTTTTTATTGCGGCAGTGTGCAAAACATTGAAGATAACGTATAGTCATAAATAACATATATGCATATATTTGATGAAATGGAACGAAACAGAATATACAAACTGCTGGAATGCTATATACAACAAATAAAAGCATTTAATCACACTACATTATGGAAATGTTTGTTTTCGTTTAAGCTCCTCTTCTCTGAACAATTTATGTGCGGGTTTCTTTTTTTTACAGGATGTGCGCATAATTTGTAATAAATATGTCATTCGAAAAAGAAGTGTAGGTGAACTTTTTGGTTGAAATATTGCGTGTCTTTGAATAGTTTATTCTGTGGTTGAGGGAGGTTTTGTTAAACCATTAGGAGGAGGTTTCCAAGTAATGCTTCTATTATATCAGTCATTTTTTAATTAAGCTGTCATTGCATTAATTAAACGATTATTGCCTTTTTTCAAGCTCCATTCTTTTATGTGCGTTTCAAGATTTGTATCATTATATCCTTCGTTTTAACTCTCCTTATCTTTACAGCCCTGAATGAGTAACAGAACATCATTCTTGTTGTTAATTGCATTTACATTACATTTAAAGTACGTAGTCAGATTTTTATATGATAAAATTCTGTTTTCTTCGTTTTGTTATTGTCCTCTCAGGATTTGGAAATTAGAACTTTTTGTACTTCCGAAGGATAGGAAATTTTGTGATTTGTGTGTAAAATTTTATTTTAAAAAGGAGAAAAAATCTATAGAAAAAAAACATCTGCAAATTCATGTGCAAGACAAGAAGCGGTTGATTTTAAACTACGCAATGCGTTCTAGCGCCATATGATAGATTGTCAATATTGGCTTGCTGTTCATATTGACCAGACCTATCCGACCTACCGATTAACTTGTAGTTCTATCGATTTTCGAATAGTGTACTGATTTAAAGGTATTGCTATTTATAAATGAACTAAAGAACCGAAATCACGTTCACGTCGAGATCACGGTCAGTGTGATGAACGAATCGGTGCATTCACGTTCACTTAAAAGAACTTGCCCCCTGAGAACCCTGAACTACACGAATAATGCGTTCCGGAGACATTCGCGTAACTCGGATTTCCGCGTAACTCGAATATCGCATTTTACAGCCATAATATACTTTATTTATCATGATTTTTTATAGAATTTAGTTTAATGTAATGTATTACTTATTTGATGCAATCGGTGTAGAAAATTCGGTTATTTCTGTCTTTTGTGAGTGATTTAATTTTTTTGAAAAAAAAAATGCAAATTATTTTTCTTTAGACAATTGATGGAGAAAATTGTACTTATATTACATATTAACTATCAAAAATAAAAATTCGCGTAACTCGGGGAAAGACTGCATATCACCATGATCTGCTATATTCATCCTACTACTGACGATGAGAATGGAAAACCGAAATGCGTTCATTTGCATTCATTTCGGAGGAATTTGGCTTGAAATTTAAACCTGTAACATGGACACATTTACAAGTACTTTCGACTAAAGTTGAATGTATTCGTGCTATTAAATAGGAACATCGCATTGCTATCAGCTCTCTACCTCTAAGGGTTTCACATTTAATGCCGATTTCGCAACACTAGCTGCAGCTGCCAACTGTTTCTGTTTTTGAGCTTCTTGCCATTCGATCGGATGTTTGCGTTTAATGTGCGAGTACATATTCGCGTTCGAGTTCGTTTTGAGATCGCACACACTGCAAGAGTATAGCATTTGCTCGGTGTGTAGGGCCCGATGTTCCTTCAGGCCAATTTTGCGCTTGAATCTTTTCCCGCAGTATTCACATTCGTACTGATCCTGAGCATGAATGCCTTTACGGTGCTGATACAAGGTGGTAGCGTTTTTGCATCGCCGTTGGCAAATATCACAATCATACACTTTGTCCTTGGCCGGATGGACATTTTGTGTGTGATGTTTAAGCCCACCAGCCCCGCCACTCACCCAAACCTCACATTGCGGACATTGTCGCTTTTCGTTCTCCTTCTCCTGCCCAAGGTGACCACGCACGTGCCGTTCGAGTGCGGCTCGAGTTCGAAATTGTAGGCCACATGTGTCACAAATTTGCCTCTCATCAGTACCGTGCATATGGCTAATGTGCACCCGTAGTGCCTGCGCACTGGAAAGCGTTTTGCCACACAGATGGCACGGCACTGGAATGTGTCGCGAGATGTGGGACTTGAGCTGATAGCTTTTTTCGTACGTTTGGTGACACTGGTCGCATTTAAATGGGCGCTCCTTTGGCTCAGCATGATGGCTTTTGTTGTGCTCCTGAAGTGTGTAACGACTGCGATAGTTTTTTTCACACAATTCGCACCGAAAAGCATCGGGCTTTAGGTGAAACGCGATGTGATCCAGAACCCGGAAAGTGCGGAAAAACTTTTGATTGCAGCAAACGATGAATCCGCGAACATGATGCGCTTTGCGAGAGTGCGTTTGGAGCCGTGGAAATGTAGAAAACTCTTTCGAGCATATCTCACAAACTATAAAGAAAAATTCTCGAATTCGGTCATTATCTTCTATTCGCTTCTTAAAAGCGTTTATCTTATCATTTGCCGTGCTCTTACACTTGACGTTAGATTGGCTTTTCGCTTCGAATGATTCAATTTTACCATCTACTTTTATTCCCTGACTCTGTTCATCATGTTCGTTGTTAGTGGTGATTATATTTATCTTCTCTTCAGCAGGTTTTCGATCCACATAATCTGTGCTATCCCCGTTTTTCAATAGGATGTTTTTAGTATCATGTGTTTCGATGGCTTCATCATGATTGTAATGCTTTGAATCGTTCGCTTCATCACTAGCGATCAGGTGTATAGAATCAGCTTTGACACGATTCCTTATCACACGTTCCTTCTCCGTTTGTAACAGCTGTTGTGCTCGAATAACTTGTTGATAAAACGAGTAATATTCTCGTATAGTAATACGAGTTATCAGGTAGATATCCATTTGCTGGAAACTGTTGCAAGTAGATGAGTAATGTACGTATTTAAAGCATTAAGCTAGAGCATTGCGAGTAAGCGATGCATGACTGTGTTTACCTGGACGTGGAAAAGCATTTCTAAATGTCTGCCAAACACGTCTTCATCTATTCGAACAATGCCTCCCGGACGATCCAAACAAAGTCTGCAGCGATTCATAGTTTGTGTATTATCGAAAATGTTTGCCATTCTTCTTCTTCATGTTTAGTGAGAAAAGATTTATCCTCCTATGTTTATCTCAGACTTGCGTCCGATTACGCATATTCAGATGCTTATTTTCTCTCAATTTCAGCCTCGATCAACTGGCGTCATTTGCTTTTGGTTCGTATTTTGTTTTGTTTTGGTGTGTTTTTCCGTTTTTGACGTTAGTTTTTTTTTCTTCTCTATACGTTTCTGTTTATGGTGTAGTGTTGAATTCCATATTCTTGCAGTTCTGACGTTGGTTATTTCAAATGGTCATTTCTGTATTTTTCATTAATTGTATTATTTGTTTTATCGTTTTCCCATTTTTGATTTTCCAGTTTGTTTTGAATTTGTCCCATGATACGTAGGGATTTGTTGTTCTTTCATTGTTGTATTTGCAGCAGTGATTTTTTTGTAGCGGCCGGTCTCAGGGATTTGGCATCCCAAGTGCCACAAATCCACTAAACGACCACTAAACGGGTTCTAAACGAGCCCAAGCTCAAGCTCTCAACCTAAACGAAATAAAGTAAGACTAAACACACCAAAAAGATACAACATATGAACCAAAAGCAAATGACTCAGTAAATCGAAGCTAAAATATAGAGAAAGTAAGCCTCCGAATATGGGTAATACAGCCGTTCTAGTTCTAGCGATGCATAACTTCAATGCGAAACCATACAACAGTACAGTGGGAATGAGAAAACTCTCCTCCAAGCGAGGAAGCTCCGCTGGTTGGGTATCCCACCAACAGATGGTGTCACCAGCTTTTTGCTATTTTAAGAATGCATGAGTCGTTTGCCGTCTGCTAAATGAAGTCTTAATATATTCCGTTTAGGTAGAGAGCTTGAGTCGTTTAGAAACCGTTTAGTGGTTATTTAGTGGATGTGTGGCACTTTGGGGATTAGATGAAGCTTGTCGAAACACACATTGCAAGAAAAGGAACACATTGCAATATAATGATGAGTTATAATACACCATCTATGGAAGCAAACCAGTGAAGCTATGGAGATTTCATTTATTTCTATGGATATTTGATTTTCCAGTTGTTTAAGCTTAATCTGTGGCGCTATATAAAATCCCATACATCTTCAAAATCCGTAGAAAATATTTTCTTTGTATATTAGTCATTTGAAACGAAATAAACGGTTAATTCGGATGAGAAAAATCATTTTAAAATGATTATCTAGCTTAAGTTAAATGAAAGTGAACGTCGTTTCAATAAATGCGTACTTAACTTGGGAAAAATGACACACGGGTTCTCCAATGGCTAGCTGTCAGAAGGGCTATTCGATCACCTGGTCTCTTCTAACATCTGTGGATAAAATCGCATGCGAAAAAGCGTTGCCACGGCCCTAAAGTGCCTTTCGAAAAATAGCCGTGTTGTACAGTGTGAGACCACCTCCTTTTCAAACGGTCTTCTCTGTTGGCGCAAGGCCATGGGAGTGACAAAACGCTGACAAATTATTCTAAACGCGATCTTTTGTCACTTTTTTTTAGCTTTTAGCTATCAATTTAGCTATCAAAATTTCGTAACCTGAAGCAGCCAGGAAATAAAGTTGACAAAGTTGACAAAGAGCGACAAAATTTGACGTTCGTGAAAAAGCGTAAACAAACAGCTATTTGGCGCAATTGTGACCAATTGCTCTGAGATTTTTGATGCGATTACGAGAAAATCAAATCTTTGCAGTTGACAAGCAATTTTGATAAAGTTTAATTATTTTTCAACATGTTGTCACCTCCGTGGCCACACACCATGTGTTGTCGTGTGTAAGTTTTCAAGTTGCTTATATAAACAGTTTGACTTGAATAGAATCAAACCTCGGAATATAACCCTCTCAGGCATAAAAAGAAGATTAAAAAGAAGAAAAAGAAGGAGGAGGACGGCAGAATGGAGAAGAAACAGTTGTGCGTTTTTCAATCAGTATCAGCATAAGTAGCAAACGTAGCAAACAAACAAATTTTCACGTCGAGCTCAGTGTGGAATGGAGTGTGTGTGAATGTGTGCGTGATACACCGTGTTGAATGTAGGTGTAGTGTATAATTTACCGTAATTTTCCAACAACCAGCGCGCTGCGACCGAGGTAGCGGCCATCGTCAAACATCATCCCACTTTAGGGAGTTCGTGTCTCCTACAGAAAAAAAACTCCGCAGTGCATCTTCAATAGCTTCAAGCATCTGCCAAGTGAATCGTTGTTTTCAATTGAAAATCGTCAAGTTCTACGTGTGATATTTGTTTCGCTACCATAGCAACAGGCGAGAACGCAAGATTGTGGGATTCATCTTAAGCGAAAAGATGGTTGTGCAAGTTTTTACGCTCCCATATCTGTGAAACACCGAATAACGGCAGCTTGGCCGATGAAACGTATTACGCGAACCCCCTGGTAAGCAGATAGTGGCAGCTCGCCATGGCGTAAGAAAATATGGCGATGTGTTATTGTGTGTCTGTGTGTGTGTTATGTTGGATGAACGATGCGATTTCTTGGACACGCAGCCCCTGGGCCATGAGCTAGAAAGGAGAATCCCTGGATGTTAGAAAGAGAGGCCAAGATGGCAAAGATAGCACAGAAGATGCTATTTATAGTGCAATTCGTGCTTTTGTTAACCGGTAATCTGTAGCACAAGCATCTTGTGCGAATTATTCTCCGAACATCCCAAATATCAGCATGATAAGCAGCTCGGTTGGTTGAACAAGTTCACCTCGATATAGTTGTAATAGGCGGTCGCAGAGGAAAGGACGTGGGTGGGATAGGGAAGGGGAGGGTAGGGGGCGTACGGAGGGTCGTCCGTTTGTTCCTTCTTGCTTCGATGCACCTTTTCCGAACGGTATTGAAGCTGAAAACTGAGTTGGCGTTGCTCCAGCTGTCATCGGTCTGACATTCGTCCGATTCGCTGAGGTTGGCTCCGTTCGTCAGCGCGCAGTCTGTGTCAAGGCGAACGTAATTAAAACGGGGACATGCGGCGAAACCCCTCCAGCGAAGTCATGTTTGAGACACGTCGACGAAATTGAAGAGTTCGATGTGTTTTAAATCTGCTTTGCTTCTCTCTGCTCTCTGCTGACACTGGCAATGGGGTTTTTCTGTTCTTAATTGATCCGTTTGTAGCCATATGTAACGGTAATTGTGCAATTATACAATACCCGCAGGCTACCTGTATTTGCGCGAAATAAAGGTCACTGCGGTGTGGCAGGTGATCCAGAAAGAGTACTTACACACGCACTGATCTCGAGGAGATGTCGAAGCCGTGCTGTGCTCATGTGTCTCTAACGTTGCTTAAAAATAAGTTCTGAGCCAAATTATTGAATAACAAAATTATGAACCCGTACATTTTAACATACACAACACAACACACTCAAAAGAAGCAGTGTAGATCAGCAGCAATGGGTACCCCATTGATAAACAAATGCTCGCATATACTGAGGAAGACAGGATGTAACTAATAATATTCTTGGTGCTCTTTAAATTATCTACTATTTGTAACTAGCCTTGATAATAGGGCAGCTGTTTGACGTGCGACGACGAGAGATAATAGGTTGTTCGTAGGCTCAATATCGTAGCCATTTCCGGCCGCAAATATTACTTGATGCTTCTATTTTGCGTCATACATTTGTACGGCATTTGTAAGTAGTATAAAAATCCATTCAGTAATGTGCTGTAGCACTACTTAATAACAACGAATCACACAGGCTTATTCAAACATACAGCTGCAGTGTAGAATAACGATTGGTTTTGCAGGAACGAATCACTTATCAATTTAATCGTGAAAGCAATGTTAAGATGTTTGAAGTGCAAATGTTATCATCTCAGATGGAATTCCACATTGATTGCATTCGGCACGAGTCGCACATAAAGCTAAGACAAGCTTTGCAACGGATGCAGCTAAACGTTCGTTTCGTCATCGACCGCTGGAAAGATGCTACCAGGCTACCCCGCACTCTTGAAGCATTTTGCCGAGAGCAGTGTGTCTTCTTTGCGTTGATCGTGTTTGCACGTTCCCCTGGTACTGTTCATTTGTAATAATTAATTTATAGGACAATTCGCTACGACAAGACGCTGGTCGCGCGGCTATGGTGTGCACTCTTGCCATCTTGGAAAGTGAGTCCCCGGTCTGCCGTGCTTAAATGTGCGTGATTGCATATTCATTGCTGTTTGTAGCCGCCGGGCCACCAACGTCAAAGTCGCGCAAGGTTGAACCGTTCGAAACCGTTCCTGTGTGGATGGGGCCGTTTTAGCTCGACCGGTTGGAACGAACGGGCGAGGCAGCCAGCTAATTGTGTGACACCACTCTACATGTTTACTTTTACATTCACGTTGAAAATCATTCGCCCTCTCACACATGCAAAGCCGTTCTAAGAACCAGCCAGCTACGTAGACCGACACATCTTGAAGTTGGCTTGTTTTCTAGAGCGGTCCAGCATTCACGACGAGAGCGAACTGAGCGTGACAAGGAAGTTTAAATTGTTTCACTTGGCACAGATATTTCCAATAAGGCAAATTGTCCGTTTTTGGCTTCTATTTGCTCTTGTAGCTGCTTTGCGTCTGTTCGTATCGAACGGCGGCACGCGTACTGCTCCTCGTATCTTTTGTCCAATGCGACATGCTGACGACAAATTTACGCGATCTAGCTCATGGTTCCACGGGCTGCGGAAACGTACGACCTTCGGTGAGGATTCTGTGACAACATTTGCTCTTGGACTCTGTGTGTGAAAGACGACGATGAGATAATGTGTAGCTATTCTGGGTGGATTATTCATTTTTGCTTAATAAACCGATGCAGAATCTCGCACAATAATGGGGTGATGGGGATCGTAGTCGCGATCTTATTAAACGCAAGTGTTTTGGCGGCCGATTTGTCGTTGACGTATGCGTGATAGCGCAGATTCGTGTTGTTGTCAAAGTTTGCCTGATTATGGGTTCTCAGTACACGGTCCAAGTGGTTAGAAAAAGTAAAGTTTTAAAACGATACGCAATCGGTTCGGGGAGGATTGCTCGATGATGCAATGGTCGACTCTCACCTTGTGATAACCTTTAATAACCCGGCACCATATGGAACAGTTTGTTGTTCTGTGAAGTCGAAAATGTCGACAATAGGTGAAAATTGTACATTACAGCTATATTTCTGCTATAAGCTATTGCATAGCTCGTCTTTTCGACGAGGTGTAATGTTTTAACTGGTAAAGTTTTCCACCTCGAAAAATAATCTGTGTAGAAGTAGGGTAACTGTGCCAGTTTTCGGCAGGGTAACTAAAAACGTGTAATAACACAAAAACGGGATAAAAATTGTCTCAACACATATTTTTTTAAATAGAGATGTGCTTATTTGTTATTCATATACGAAGTTTCATATCATTTCCTTGCATATTTTTTCAAAATATCAAACAAAATTTACAGAGTTCAAATTTCTTCTTCAGATTTACTATCAGCCAATAGTTCGGCGGGTTCCGTTATTAAGAGAATTTGACATTTGACACTTGAAATGACAGATGAAATGTTAAATCAGTACAATTTGCTTCAAGAATTGTCCAATGCAGTATAAATTACATTTTTGCTAATAAATTTTAACCCACTGACAAGTGAAAAATATCAGAATATTCTGCACGAATCGTATCAAATGAATGATAAAGTGTATAAAAGTACTAAATTGCATAAAAAATACCTAGAAACCAATTGTATTTTGGTCGTAAACCTCAAAATTCGACTTACGCAGATATTGGAGTTACGCGGATTCCTCGGGAACGCACAAATCGCGTAACTCGGGAACAGATTGTACACGGTAAATGTTGATTTTTGGCAGATCAATGCTGTGGGCTCCTGCCGAAACTTGAAGCAATAACACTTTTGATTTTGCTGAATTATCATTTAAAACTTGATCAGAACACTAAAATGCACAACTACATTTCTTGTATTAAATATCACCAATTTCACTAAACATAATCCAAAAACTTGAGAGAAAAGCCGGTTTGTGAACCAGTCGGAGCCGAACTCTGTATCCATCATACTCTCTTTTCTTCAATGCCTACTTTGATTGTAACGCACATCTAACAGACTGTAAAAATTGCCAGCAAAATGACCAGAATGGGCAACATGAAATTAATAATTTTAGTGCTTTTTAACACCAATCTTAGGAAAGTAAGAGTGTAAAATTGCGTTTTTTTTTCTACCTGTTTTCATTTATTACCACATTAAAACATCGACCCGTATTTGGTGCACAGCCTGCCGAAAATAGGACCAAAAACAGTGTTTGCATGTTCACAAATATCTCTAAAAAATACATTTAAATCGGTACATAAAAAATAGCACAAGATAATCCGATAGTTTATTGTCCAAAATAACGTCTTTGTCGTGAAAAATAATAAAAATTGTACGTGTAGGAGCAGTTTTTGTGAAACTGCTTCACTTACCTGCCCAATACTGGTACAGTTACAATACATATAATTTTATTAGAATACTTTAGATACTGATACTTTCGATAGTTTGTGTGTTTAATACATTTGAAGCGGTATCTAAACATTCCAATTGAAGGCCACATTTTACGCAAAAACGACATTTAGATGCTACTATTAGCTAATCGGTCTAAGTTCATTTCTTGTTTTGATAAGAAAATACTATCTGAAAATGTAAAAATTTCTACAGTTTTCTAACATTGCAGATTTGTTACACCTGCTCGAACGTCAGACGCGATAAACAACGTTTAAATTTAATTTTGGAGCGGTATTTCTGTTATACAACAGTGAATATTTTTTAGCCACTAAAAAATATTATCCATCCCTATCGAGTAGTAACGTAACGATAATAAAAAACGATTAAAATGTAAAATTTAGTGAACAGTGCTCAAAGATGACCCCGTATGTCATCGCTCGTACTCCGCGGTAATGGTATATGAATGAATGCCAGAAACGAAAAAAGAAACCACCAAACCTCTACCTCTGAGGTATATTCATACGCCAGTGAAGTGTAGTAGTAAGAGCAAAGGGGTTGCCTCGTCATCGCTTTCATTGAAGTGAGTCAAAGCCTTCTCATCCGCTGCCTTGATCGACCTTCAACTATCTGGCCAGTCGCGAACAATCGTAAACAACGTACGCATGCACTGTGCAGTTTATACTCTATCGATATGCATCGCATTGTTAGAGCATGATGAACTATATGCCGGCCAGCATGAAGCGCGTCCCGCATCCATTTCGATTAGCATCTGGCTGGATTTTTTCGAGTTGTTGCAATCTTTATGGTAAGCGAGGAGGAAGCGGAAAAAGAAGCCCCCGGAAAATAGAATCGGTCAAGGGCACACGACAGTGCTATGCAAAGCAAAACCATGATGGGCTTGTAACAAAAATACACCATTCGTGCCTATGCTACTTTGTTATCAGAAGCACGCTGAGTTGAGATGTAAATCGGTCGTCCACATTTATTCCTGAAATTGATTGCCTATGATCTGGGTGCGGAGAATCGTTCGTAGCTGGTAACTGAAAACCGGATGGACGGATAACCCGATATTAGTGCAAATATTTTAAGAACATTTTGTACACCCTGATATATTGAGGAAAAAATTATAAGCTAAGCTTCACCGTACCGAATGCAAGTTGTGCAATTAAGCGGCTTTTGTTGTAACTTCTCGCTTTTACTTACCATGACAGATCGTGGAAATGAAGCGACACAATCGCTACCATGGTTTCCAACATCAGTGTGCTGTGCTGTGCTCCCTTCCTACTCTACCGTACTGTTCGTCTAGTTGGTGCCGTAATCGCAAATGTTATGCTTAGTTTTCCTTGGCTTTTAAAGCTTGCCCAAGAGAAATGCTTTGCTTATGTTCCTGTGCGACCCGTGCATAAGTCTTTTTGTTCATCATTCTTCAACCAACGGGCCGAGCGGTTCGATTTCTTTTTGCTTTGTTTTCGATGGCGGTGCACGGTTGAAGGTATTTTGATTTCATCTGTGCAAATGTTTAGCGCAAACTGATACTTAACGCGTCGTATCGACGTAATCAGTTAGCGATGTGGCTGTAGTGTGCATCGATGGTGGAGTAGTAGAGGCTGCTCGACTGCGCCTGCTTTGTGCGGGAATGACGTCAAAATGTGGCTCAGTGGGTTAAAACATGCCACACAGTTAACCCGTTTGTCTGCCATGTTATCAAATCTGTCGTCGGGCCAAACCGGTGCTAGCTATAGCAACTCCAGAATTCAAAGCACTCAATCTGATGTTACTAATAACCTTGATAATAGTTTTTTTATTTCAAAACACTGCGCTTGAAGATATGATTAATTTTTGAGTGAATTTATTAAAGGAATCGGCTTTTGGCAAGGTGTAAAAATAGCATCAGCTAAGTAAAGCGTATTATTGACATTAAGTAAAATGTCCGTGTTTGTGGTAACAAAACGTCTAAACTCGACTATCTTACATTAAAAATCTATGTATCGACCAAACGATACGATACAGCGAACAAAATGCATAATGGAAAGTTTGGCTATTGATCAACCATATTTCATTGGCCGTGGTCACTAAAGATAAAGCATGCAGTACGAAACACTTGTAAGCCACCTCGTATTGACCGCCGAACTCTCGGGAATGCATGGAAGCGAGATAAAATATCCTCCAAACCAAACCGTTCAACCAGTCTGTGGGGACTGGCGACGAGAGACGAGTAAATGATGCAATCTGTTGTTGTTGTTGTGAGGCTTATGTTGTTGTTTTAGCCATTGTTCTTCTACAAATGATAATGATGGTGTTTGCTGTCGGAGCTGTGTTGCTCATTACGTACAATTTGGAGCTTCAAAAGCTTTGACAATGAACGAGAGAGCGAATGAAGGAAGGGGAGACCATTTCATCCTATTGACAAACCTCTAGGACAACAAGATAACTTAGGCAGGTTTGTTTGTTTTTCCTATGCATGATTCATGTATGATAAAAATGACGCTAGCTTGCAGACAGCTCTAGTCGAACAAACTGAAAAGAAACTGTTGCAAAGCAATGTAAACGTGTTTGAATAAAAAGTAAAAGGAAGCTTCCGATTCAAGGCTTTCGAATATTACCAAACATTCCATATTCCATTCCATGCTTATCAAACCATCGCCTAGTCCACGGATCTGTGCTGACTATTTGTTACTTTAGTAACAAATATTGATATTTTTAAACATTCTTCTTGAATTTCCGAAATTTTTCAGTTCTCTTTGCACATTAATCGCATGTGAGATTAAAGTTTTCCAAGTATTGTCTAACAGTTGCACATCGCATCAAATCTGTTGCCAAGCGCCAAAACTGCCGCTACTGAATTACTGCGAGCTGTTGATATTTCGTCCTCCTATACTACGGCGATGTCTCCGATGATCCTCATGCGTTATATGACGCATATGATGATGATGGTGATGATGATGCGCCTTAATGCTCTGCGTGCTGCCACGCGTAACATTGATTACGACGTCGCAAGGCACAAAGTGAATCATGTCGGGGTCTAAGACAGACTAGCGTCGTCGATGTTGGCCCAATTTCCTCAATTATCTGCAATCAATTTGCTTTGATTATAACAGTAATCGGCCACCGCTGGAAGTAACGTATAAGCATACAGTGTCGCCTGTTTCGGGATGTGTGTTTTCTTCAATTTTTTATAAAACGGTTGTAACTAAACATATGCTGATTGTTGAAAAAAATACTTCGCCCTAGCCATGGGTTAGTTGTGCGATTTGTCCGTCAATCGAAACGAGCATCCAATTTAGTCAAGCACACGTGTGCGGTCAGCACTTTGGCCAGTGATGCACGAAGATGATGGAAAATTGTTTGATTGGTAGAAAATTATATATTATTTTCAGCAAAAACTACGCATCAAGGTTAGATGCGATCTTCGTGCAAAACGTTTCTTTGAAGTGCCAGCATAACTATCTCGAGACACCAGATTCAATCACTTTCTCCACTATCGTCGCCTGGCTGCAAATAGTAAAAGGAAGCCAGTCGCCAAAGAAGGGTGGACCGGCCTTTAGTAGCCGGTCTTGGTCAAATGTAATGCTCATTGTCGTTACGATCGAATAGGCAAAATGATGGTGAGTCGAATGGTTTCCTTTACTTTCAATTTTTTTTCCTCTATGAATTCGGCGCAAAAACCGAAGTCCGTCACTGACTGGTGATGCCTTTGAACTAGTGTGCACAAACCGGTTTTGCACCAGACTTGACATCACTTGCGAATAACGTTTGTAACGTTTTCATTTATCATCTAGCGGTACAACATTGTGCTATGCAAACAGAGGAGGTTCATAAGCCTAGCGGATAGCTTGGGCTCTGATGCTCATACATATTCGATTTCGTCGCGGTTAATTAAAGTATATTAAAATGTACTTGATGGCGAAAATAGACAACAAACAAGTGGGCTGGAATCATCGGAGATTTGTTTTCAAATAGCTTTGGTCTTTATTTCTGCAGGAACTGCAGCAATTGACGATCATCGTATACACACTAACGTTTTGGCCGATAACGCCAATCTTTAGTATAGGACTATTCCTTATGTCATCATAATACTATCTTATTATTCGACCTTCGACCTTCGAACAACGAATGTGAGTTTTCGGCAAACATATGTTTTTACATATTAGAAATACGAAATACATGTTTTTGTGATTCAATAATATGCTCCAGCGTTTTATAGTTAAAAGTGCATTACTATCTATTGATGGAGAAGGGACCAGTTTATTTAATTAATAGTATATTTATGTTCATACCAGTTAAACCGCTCTTGCCGCGGTATAAACAACTCAACACTACACCAAAACTCTCACTACTCGCCCAGATCGAAGAGAAATCTCGCTAAGCAAAATGGGAAGGGAATGCGCTGCGACTGCAGCGCAACACCCCGTCGTATTCCATAAACAAACGCGTGGCGCTGAACAGAGATATGCGATGGTGTTGGTGATGGTGTGACTCAACCCATGGCCACGCGCACCGACACCGTGATGTCGCTGGGCTGTTGAACGCTGTGTTTTTGTCGTTGAACGCTTATTCATGATGGAGCGGAAGAGAAGAAGTGCACGTATATGCACGTATACGACGGCAAGGGGTGCGAAGAGTCTCAAAGCATCGGTGGTGGTATACCTTACACCATCGTGTATGCTCGGTCCAGCGACGGAATCGGTGGCTTGCCGTCAATTAGTCCCTCGCGTTTGACGATTGGTCGCGAAATGTTTTGCAAGGAGAGAGGGAGAGAGAGATCGTTCGCTGAGAATCTTCTGGCACCCACATTGTAAATTGTCCTCGTTCCACACCCTCGCAAACGCATACATAGGCGCACCTGCGCTTGCCACAGCCTTGATTAACCTTCATTCGTTATGCCATAATAGAACAGCAACGGACAATCTACGCGATGAAGTCGGATCGCCAGCAAGAGCGCGATCGTTGTGCACAAATACAGTAGCTTGAAGCACAGCACAGCGAAGGCAGGTAGTAGTAGTATATCGGCATATCTATTTCTCTATAAAAACAGCATCCCAAGCAACGCCTAACCTCAAGCAAGAGCAAATGTGTGGAATGTTAGTACAAGACGGGATTTATCTGCATAGATTATGCGTACACTATTTACAGTACGATCGAAAGAACCCGGTACCCTCGCTTTGCGCATATTGCCCTTTGCCTTTAGTGACATTTAAAAGCAAATTCAAGTTCAAGTGCTCTCACCTTCTAATTCTTTCCTTCCTCACACATTCTTTGTTGCCCTGCTTCTGGGGGGTAGAAACGATGGCCCGATGGTACACCACGATGTGGTGTTTACTACTGTTCGTAAGTTCGCTAGTCGTGTGCTTCATTATCGAATTCGGTGGTCATTTGTACGTCAGTGCAAGCAGCAGCGTCGTTTGGACAATGACCGCCCATTCGTGTCATGGATTGATTGATTGACCAATTGATTAAAGCACGAGCCAGCCATATACATCAAGTTTGGTTTCTTGTTTCATTCTCTTTGTTTTCCAAGGTCTGATGACGACTAATTGAACCGTGTAAATATGATCCTTTGATTTAATTTGCAATAACAAAAAAAAGTATTGACTCTATCTAAAAGTACGCTTTTGCACCGAACAAACCGGGCGGATGTCTCTTACATCCTTATTGTATGAAATATCAGCTTTGCCTGAATCAATCTATGGAAGTCAGCAAAAATCAATGTTTTCGTAGTGTAGCAGAAGTTGTTTTTATTTAAAGAGAATTTATTGTTTTGTGTGAACTTTTGTGTATATCGAGAGAAGAATGAATAAGCAGACTTTGATGAAGAATGATTATTGAATCATACCGTTGATGATTCATCAGGGCAGGGTGTATCCGTTTTCTGTGGATGGTGTAATTCGATCATGCAATCTCAGGTTGGATTCTCACCCCTTCCTCAGTAGCAGAAGTGCTTCTCAGATAACTTTGCAAAGGGTATCCGTTGAGGCCAGCATGAAGATCCTTTTTTGATCATTAATTATAATAAGATTTGAATTTTTTATCGTCATACTCAAAATTCAAAGAATAAATCAACAAATTACTAATAAAATTTATAATTAATGTTCATGTCTGGGTCAATAATTCTTATTCTAACTGTTTATCTTGTCGTTGTTGAAATTATCTACGTTTCTAGGTGTAATAGATTACCATTGTAAATTTATAATACTATATGAAGCAGTGTACATTCTAAAATGCGTGTTTTTTGTTTCTTTTCAGATTAGCTCAATCAATTTAAAGATACCTGTGTCGGTGTAATGAGACGGCTTCTTTATTGCAGAACAATTACAGAAAATCTTACCAGCGATAAGATTCAGCAACCGTTTTACGCATGATAGTGCACGATAAACCAATCCATATAAGTCAATAAGTGACGTGAAGACGTGAATCTGGCTTAAATTTGAATGGTCATTGGCTGCTCTGATAAACGTGATTAGTTCTAGTTTCTTACTAGTTAATCGCGTGTTTGAGACTGGAAAATTCGTAGAATATATTATTATTTACAAAACTAAGGGTCAAACAACAAATGCATTAATCATTTCCTATGCATTGCTGCATACAAGTGATTGTAGTAAAATTGAATTAGAACTGTGGACATGTACATTTGAGTGTACGTTTACATTTTGTGTGTATAGTGGGTGTGTATAGATGCGACAAAATGCGCGGCACAAGTCGAAACACCTTCAACTTGAACTTCCCTCTCCGGCGTTTATTGCTGCAAAGTGCACGAGCTGCACGCGGTAGCCCTCCGCTCGGCCAGAGACTATGTGACGCGGAAAAAGGGGGCAGCAATAGTGGAGGCAGTGGTGGACATGGAAGTGGCACGAATGGGGGCGGAAAGCATGATAAGACTGGATCTACAGGCCACAGCAGTAATAAGGTGAGTGGAGTGCATCGTATTTGTTTTGCTCTACTTATGGTTTAATCATCCAGAAGGTGTTCGATAAGATAGCTGTGTCGCGTGTATTAGTGTATCTCTAGCAGTGTATCCAGCACATTGTTACAAAATGTTATAAAATAACTGCTATTTCTTTTGTTATTGCAGCACAATTCCGATGCATCTTCACAGCATTCAGCAAAATCGCCGGGAAATCTGGAGCGCGGAACGGGCAACTCGAAACTTACCCCAAGCAGTCACAAATCATCACATAGCTTGCACAGTAAGGGAGGCAGTTCTACTACAACAGGTGGTGCCGGAACAAATGCATCCGCTAATGCCGGAAAAGTGCCGGACGAGTGTCCGTTGTGCTATGATGTGTTACCGTCAAGCGACGAGTACTATGCGCTACTGAATTGCAAGCACTACGCATGTAGGGCGTGCCTGGAAAACTATCTTATGATCCAGATTTCCGAATCGCGCACGGATATCAGTTGCCCTCAATGCTCCGACTCGATGCATCCGACCGACATACAGACGCTGCTTAAGGCGTTCCCAACGGCCATCACGAAGTATGAGGATTTTATGGTTCGGCGGGTGCTATTGTCCGATCCGGATTCTCGCTGGTGTCCTGGGCCAGACTGTACTTATGCTGTTATCGCTACCGGATGTGCCTCCTGTCCGAGAATATGTTGTCAGCGGCCAGGATGCGACGTTCAATTTTGCTATCACTGCAAAGCGGAATGGCATCCAGATCAAACCTGCGATGCAGCTCGAGCTTCCCGACAAAGTCCAACACGCGCCCTGTCCGGTAGTATTAGAAAAAATTCACAACATAGTAAGATTTCTCAACTTGGCTTCTCTGCTGTTTTCCCTAGACTTATACACTGTTTAGTTGTTTGTAGTTCTATTTGTAGTTTCTTTGTTTCATTCTTATGTTTCTTCAGTTCCAATTTGTTTTGTTTTGTCAATGCCAATAGTTGATCTATTCTCACGTATTGTTTGTTTAATTTATATACGTTTTTTCAATTTGCAGAAGATGAAATTAAACCCTGCCCACGATGCCAGGTACTCATCGTTAAGATGGACGATGGTTCTTGTAATCACATGGTGTGCGCTATCTGTGGATCTGAGTTTTGCTGGCTGTGCATGAAAGAAATTAGCGATCTTCACTATCTGAGCCCATCGGGATGTACGTTTTGGGGAAAGAAACCATGGTCGCGAAAAAAGAAGCTACTTTGGCAGCTGGGCACTCTGGTAGGCGCTCCTCTAGGGATCGCCTTGGTGGCAGGTATTGCCGTCCCTGCAATGATTATCGGTAAGCAAATCATGTACAAAATAAGGTATTTTTTCTGAACATTTTTAACAACCGGGAATCGTTCAAATATTTTTAGGTATTCCTGTGTGGGTAGGACGAAAGATTCATACTCGCTACAAGTCAGCTGGCAAGCACAAACGCAATTTAGCCGTTCTGGGAGGAGTAACAGCATCGGTAAGTGGGCACATATTTTTTCTTTCTTTGTAAAAGTACAATACAAAAGGGCAAACAGAAGTAGCGTGAAAATTAACATTAAATTAAAAAATTTTAGTTATAGATTATTTTTTAAATGTTTAAATATTTGAACTTCTGACTTGTCTTAGATCCATTAACATTTCATAATGAACAATCAGTAATTTCTAATTATACAAAAACGCATATGGTGTTATAATGGCTCGCAGTCTTGGTTCGCTGCAATATTCTCCGAGGTATTACGCGAGGTCACATTAGGTGAAATATACAGCGAAATGAACTATTTGACAGACGAAATATCTGACTGATATAGCATCACAGCAACCAGCTGATGTGCAAAGCAAACAAATAACGTGCACAAAATCGTAATTAAATCTATTAAATAACTTCAATATCGAGTACTTCGTCAAATTTCAGTCAACAGTTCATAATTTCTTCCAATTAGGGAATGTTCTGCTTAAGAAGATATTCTTTTTAAGTGAATTTCGAAAGCGGATGTTGTGTCTCCCCCAACCCTTTAGCTGTACCTGTCAGATATTTCACCTGTCAAATAGTTCATTTCGCTGTATATTTCACCTCATGTAGTAGCCGCGCGGTAACGCTATCTTTGGTGTACAACGTTTCATTTCTTCTTGTGAATGGCCTGAACAAGTCTTTGAGTTCTTGACCAACCTGTGCAACATGTTTATGACATTACCAGTAAAAGATGTATGTTTATTTATTTAAATTTACATTATTACGGCTTTGATCGTATTTTCCAAAAGAATGTATGTTAAAAAAACGATTTTGATCAACAACACCTTGGGTACCAAGCAAAAGACCAAATTGATAGCAGCAGCAACTACGAAACTAACAAATTCCGACCTACGAAATAGTGTATGTCAAATAAGGCGAGGTAAGATTTACCTAGCCAACAATATGGCTGTCGAGGACGCTTACTTCAATAAATTGAAGCTATACACTTATTCAGCACCTCAAAACACCTGTAGACACAATGGAATCCAGTGAATATGTAGAACATTGTTTTGTTTTCACATATTGAGATCAGTCCAACTCTTCGTCTGGCGTCCATCCAACCCCTTCTGTGTTTGAAAATAGAATGAGATCCTATAGAGCAGATATGTTCTGAGGGTTCTGTATGCGACCCGCGACGCTATGAAGTTATGATTAATTCAGTCTATATTTGAAAATAGAACATCAATATTAGTCGTATATAATCCGGCCTTCGAATGGATTTTTGGGTTAACAAGTGGCCCACCGAACAAATGAGTTTGACACATCTGCTATAGAGGTTTCACGAATCAGCTACTGTGCTGTTGCAGTATACTCTCTGGGCAGTGGTGGGCTAGTCTTGTTGTTGCTGACGTGTATTGATTCTAAATAGAATAGAAAGGATAAACTAAAGAACATAAGGCCTTTAAAATACTTCGTTTGTTTAGCGCTGAGTATCATTCATTAACTAAGGTGAAGATTCTATCAGATACCATACGGAGTAGTGCCACGCATTCTTCTTTTGGATACACATTTTATTGACCGAAAGCTGCCTTTACCGTCTTCGAAATTGAATTGAATTGATTTGAAATTGAAAAAAAATGAATCGAATACGCGGTGCTGTGATATTATAACTATAATTATTAAACAGTATTGTTTTGTTGTCAACACTTTATTTAAACATTGTAATTGCTTTAGCAGATGTTTTTTTATTAAAAGCTTTTTTTCTCGGTATCATGAATATGTACTTACACATACTAATCTACCAACCCTGCAGTAAAATTTAAATAGCAGTACGCTTAAGTGCATGTGTCGAGTTGATTTCTACTCGACTTGTGTGATGTCTCTGTATTCCAGCAGAATGTTTAAAATTATACACATAGGCCAGTCTCGAATGGCCACATAACATATTTGCTAATCGACCGCTAGTAACTTCATTTTCAGGAATAAATTGATCATTCTTCGAGTGTAGCAACGTGTCTTTCATTTGAAGAAGAGTGCGCAATTGACCTAAAACATGTATGTTCGCATTTGCGGCCATAAACTTCTTTGGATGAATGGATAAACGGTGAATAATAAAAGATCAATCAACAAGACATGCTGTGTGATGTGAGTTTTAAACATAGCCTTCGAGACTCAGAATGCCTTCTTCGTAAAAGTCTCGCAAAACATCCAGCAGCCGCTGCTCCGCTGCCGCGTTACCAATTGCAATATCTACCGATCCAATGCATAATAGTAACGCTAGTAGTAATGATTGCCGATACTCGCACTCCATCTTGTTGCGACTGTATCCGAGATCCGCCTCAATATCGACGTCCATTTTAAGGCAGTAGGACTTGAGAGCCCCATAGTAGAGGTCAAGGAGTCGGGACGTGTGCTGACGTCGAGTGTTGGACGGAATGGACGAAATCAGCAGCAAGGCAAGATCGTTCGTTGGACGGCTATATGTAACCATTTGCCAGTCTAGAATAGTGCAACTGTCGGTACGTTCTTCGTCCGGTTCACTGCGGAACAGCAAATTGTTGCACCAAAAGTCCGTATGTGTAATCAGTCCCATCGGCTCGATTGGCTGCAGAAGCGTTTCAATCAGAAATTTCGTTTTTGGACGAATTTTGCTCAGCGCTTTTAGTTCATTTTCAAACCCAGGTTTGTGCTCAAGAAATTTGGTTAGTTGAGGCATTCCTTGTTCGACTAATTGTTGGTAGCTCTCCGTTGCCCGTGTCGTTTGAAAGAGAAACTGAAATACACACATGAAAAGGCTCTTACTAAACACTCGTCATGTGGAGTAATTTTGCTTATCAGTACATTATGCTACGTCTACCTACCGGATACTTCTCGTTCAGATCTACTTTCTTTTTTATCTTAAGCCCAAGGGAGAGCGCGTGTATTGTAACGATGGCACGTATGGCTCCTTCCGTTTGACCAAGAGTAAGTCCGGTCGTAAAATTAGCTCCCTTGTAACCGAGGGACCGCATGTCCTCCAGTACTAGTATGCTCTCCGTAGAGTCTGGACTGCTAGGCGAAGTCGTAGTGTTACTGCCGATGGGTGCATACTGAGTGTAGAAACAGGTTGGCACTGATATCACCATACTGCCGACACCCTTTGGGATATACTGCTCTTGAAATGCCAGAAGATCTGGAAGAATCTGTATAAAAAATAACGAAAGCATGCATTATCATCATATGCCGATCCTCTAGGGTTACACTCACTGAAGCTCTATCTCAAGCTGTACGTACACTGGTATAAAATTTGATTTCCCTAAGGTCGAACTGTGCCTCCGTCACGAAGTACCGACTGAATGGATCCTGCGGAAGCAGCTTTATCACAATGTCCAAGGATTGACTAACGCCTGGTTCGATATCTTTTTCAAATTCATAGACCACGGATACGGATAGAATGTCGCTTAAATTATTTACCCCATCCTGGCAGCCCTGTTTCACTTTAAAGTCGGTAATTTTTATCCCAGACCGCACCTCGTGATGCTTCTTAAGCACTTCTATCAACCAGTCCTCCGTGATCGGCCAACTGTCCGAGCATGTAGAATCTTCCTCCGTATCCGACATGGTTTTTTTTTGTGGTTTCTAGTTGATTATAAAGGGTTCTTTTTTTATCGATGATATTTTTATAGCGATGAGCTCCCCTAATGTTTTGCAACGGTGCAATAGTCAGCTCAGTATGCTCAATCAACTCTGTCCGTAAAGGGGAGGTCACGATTGGCTGCAAACAAAAAGATGAAAAGAAGGTTAGTCTAATTATAAACTGTATATTTTTGCAAAAGCATAAAACCCCTTGACGGATATTGGAACAAAGGTGACTAAAATAGCTCATTTGTGCGCTTTAAACTGGTTACTTGAATGCCGTGATCCAAGCATCGTGGTTCCGTTTTATGTGCTATTCAGTTCGATTAAGATTTATATGAACGAAGTATGATTTACGGCTTGTAGTACACTCACACCAGACATGCCTTTGTTTGCAATATATTTTAGATTGTTGTTCTCACATAATGAACTCAATTTCATCTTTAAAAGAAGCAGTATAATTTTTCGAAATCAGTATATCCTTTTATATGATGGTACTCTTCCAACCGACAGGACTCGATTGCCCAGGATTTTCTAGGTCAAGGACAAAGGAATTCAAATGAAGACCAGAACGAGAGAAACTGTACTCTCCTTGTCTGGTGTAAAAATACGGCTCTCGTTTATGTGTTCACCAACACAACACAACACATTATCATTCTTTGTTGGATTGCATTAATTGGCGGTGTCAAAATCATGTTTGCATTAGTTGTTAACTATAAACGTAATGTAATGAGGTTTTTTGCCTTCACTCTCGCTGATTCTTTAGTTCTAAAATCTCTCTTCCAGTGCAAACACCCAAGCAAATCAATACTACACTGTTAGAGCACTTAAGTAAATCCCCAATTTTAGTAATTAAACTATACTCTATTTTTCTCAACCACATAGTGACAAACGTAACGTATTTTACCACTTTAAACGGTACTTCAATAATACGAACCTAACTTCAGCGATACGGAAACACATTACTTATACATAATTTACACATAATCGTGCAAAGTCCGTTTATGAATACTCCATTACAGTATGATATAGAACCGGGTAAATGTTGTCACGAGCTATGTTGAACACATTTTCAAAATTTAAATACGTATTTGGTAAACTGACTGAGAGTGAAAAGGAGAATCGTACGAGGGCGAAACTTTTCTGCAGGCAAGGTGACACACCTTGCTTTGTTAATCGTTCTGCATGTACTGTGTTTGGCTAGCAGTCGGTGATGACGATGGTGGTGATGATGATAAGCAGGAGGGTGCACGAGCATTGGAAATAAGGGCACTTTTCGCTGGACGGAAATGTTGAATCATTTCACTTCAATTTGTGTATTTCTAAAAGTATGTGGTAAACGTTCTTCTACCCTTAAGTCCACAGATCGCCGATACTTATAATCAAAGTTTAACTCCTTACCACCACCACAGCACAGCGTACAATGAAACACGATCGAAAATTGTTGTGTATCCGATGTAAAACATTAACCGACCAGTTCCACGGCCCCGATAATAGTAACCAATTGATTGTTACGGCAGACTAGAATTCTTGCTATTGCAGGCAAAAAAATCATTATTACTTGTACGCCATCGGCCGTCTTTCAGTCTTGAAAATAAAACGTCGAAACGTGAGCACCGATAAGCACACCCGAACGTGACGAATCTTCCATGCTAACTGGCCAGTCTGGTATGCCGATCTGGCCTGCGAAGCAATACATTTACAACATTCATATATATATACATGTATATATTGTGTGGAGGGCTCGCCCCGTATAAAACATAGGCAGCAAGCAACGTTCTGAGCAAAGCTGGGAAACTGAACTCTCTTATGGCACTGGTTATGCTTCGTCGGATATGCCGTTCGGTTATGCTGGAATAAGAGAGCAAGTAATGCCGTACCCAAAATGGGAGCTTGATGCTGGTCTACGGTTCGGAGTGATCCAGATGGCGGGAGAGTTTCCCCAATCCCGAAACATAGAAAATTAGCTGTGGTTCACTCTCTCTCTCTCTCCCTCATTTTTCCACTAGGAGAAAATTCGCTCATTCTTGTTGGCAGTGTTGCAATTGTCGGCATCCGCGCCCCATATGTGCGAGCCATCATCGTGTCATGGATGCATCCATGAAGCAACAAAATGTGTGCAGCACTAAAAATAAGCACCGGAACAGAAACACCCAGACAGCAGCAGCCTATAGTTGGGTAGGGTGCGTGCGTGTAGGGCCCAGAAAATGTCTATGAGCGAACTGAGCAAGTGTTGTTCGCATACGGTCATTTCTACGATGACACACCTTCCTTGCACAGTAGGTGGTAAAGGAGCAGTTTGCGGTGGCGAGGTTGTTTGACCCTAAATTCTGTACGTACACAACTCAAATCAGTGAATCATCGGATGCTTTGGATCTTTATGCTTCATTATGCGCGGTTTAGTCGTGTCTAAGCTGTTAATAATGTTTGAAAAATGCATCTAATAAATGCATAAATGGTTAAAAATTAGAAATTTTCAACCGTTTTGCACATATTGTATCGAATCCAATGTTACCAGCACTATTCTACCCGATTCGTTTGGAACTGATCCAGATTAAATATCGAATACTTAAGTGTCACTTAAACAACAAAAAAAGTCATTGCTGGCAATTGAAGTATATTCTTTGTGCATCTTGGCTTCCACGAGCTCTTCCGTAATTTCATGGTGGAAATATGTAATAAAATCGATCAACAAATATGTAGGTTGGTCATATAATGAGTTTTCCGTTGCTATGTGGAGGTTGTGGTTCAATGACTGTTAACCCATCTCCTGTGCTCTCCTACACGCCTTTTTCACTGTTCATTTCTAAACTGCATGCATGTTTAGCTCTCTGGGTGCTATCGGCAGCTTGCTTGTTGTTGGCTGTGTGACGTATTTGGATCGCCAAAACCATTGCGATTAGTGTTAAAGGCGTATGAACGAGACGGAGGGGAACGACAGCTAATTCGATTTATTGGGGTTAGTTTGTGAATCTAGTTACATACATATAGCAGCAGCAGCCTCAGCAGCGGTCGTGATTGATGTTGTCGGTATGCGCAAAAGAACAAGTTGACTCTACGTATGGTTAGCAATGATAGCGGAACGTTGTTTTCGATACTGCTTTTTTCAGTTCTCAATGGACGGGCAGGTGTAGCCTAAAACGAGGTACACGGTTTTGATTGTTGGCTTCTATGTTGTTCGTTTAAGGTGGTGCGGAAATTATTTCCTGTTCTTTCTTTTGCCTCCGTGGCGTTTGTGGTGGCCCCTAATGTGACATACCTCGCCTGGAAGGTGAATGAAACTCATTTGCTCGACGATGAATAATGAATGAACCCCACCGCACAACGAACGTCATCGTTTGGATGGGTTTTGGTTCCAATAGGTTGTGTTTTTTTTACTCAATGTTGATAAACTTTGATTCATACGATGTTCAGTTTCATCAAATGCAGTAATATTTTTCGGGCTAAAATTATAAAAATCAGTAATGTGAAATATTGCGCTCTTTGTAACAAATTCATGCTTGATGTTAACGGCTTAGAAAAATGTCAAATCGATCTGTATCATAGTTTAGAATTAAATATAATATATTCTCCATCTTTTGCAACCCAAAAGTGCCGGATTTTGATTCCAGTGTGTTTGCTTTCATTCGACCCTACGAATGTGTTCAAGCAGAGAGGGGCATCTGTTGAATAATTTAGCGAATCGCTCAGTTTGACGTTTTGCTGTGTTAGAATATGTTCTTTTTCCCATCTGCTATGAGCGAGTGCCTTCGGGCGATGGGAAAAAACGTTCCCATGATCATCGGCATGGCGTCGTCGCAGTTCTACTTGAACGCTAAGTAACGATTAAGCTAGTCAACAGTCAACTACTCACAATACCACACTGTTCTAGCCTGTTGTGTACATCTTACTGGCGGCTATTTGTTGTGGTTTGCTATATCCTGGTGAACTTTCCCTTTGCCATCTTCTTCTCTCCGTGCTTCCCGGGATAGACAAGAAAACCTTTAACTTTTACCAATGACGAGTAGCACTCATAATGACGACGAGCTCACCGCCGCTTCAGCCAGTGGCTAGCAATGCTACAGCAGAAGACCGAGGTTGCTTAACATGTCC
Organism: Anopheles arabiensis; assembly: GCF_016920715.1. Taxonomy (NCBI): domain Eukaryota; kingdom Metazoa; phylum Arthropoda; class Insecta; order Diptera; family Culicidae; genus Anopheles; species Anopheles arabiensis. Next base: position 55,031,058 of record NC_053517.1, on the reverse strand, counting down.
TTCCTAAATATAGCCCAAACTCCTGCCCTTTCCTCGCAAGCAATGCCATTGCTAAACATAATTCCCTCATACAGCCAATACGGTGACGTCAGAGACGAAGGGAGACGAATGACCTACATTGCGAAAATTGGAAAAGCTTTCAAGCAAAAGCAAGGGGATGTTTGTTGGAGCTTTTGCGCCCCATACACCTACACAAAGACATTGTGGTCGTTGGGTTTGGGCATTTATGGAACTTTAATTCACGTAAAGTTAGTTGTTGTGTACCGACTATTGCATTCTTTTTATCGAAAAAAAAGAAGTCTACTGCATTCACCAGCATCAGATTGTAACATTTTAAAGCTTCTACGGAATAGATATGCTCTGGCGGCTGGAGTGGATTATCCTTACTGAACCAGTATACCAGAATAGTTGTCTGTATTATCGTATTCTATATTGAATAATCGTTCTATGTATTGTTTGATTTTCTTCCTTCCCACAGGTAATTGTTTCGCCTGTCCTTGCCGGTTTGGCAGTTGCCATCGGGGTGCCAATATTGTTGTTTTACGTGTACGGTGTTGTGCCTGTCTCACTCTGTCGGGCAGGTTGTGGCGAAGGAACGAAATTTGAATTTGACGAAGAAGAAGACAACGGTTCCCGAAACCATGGTAAGGCCGTGCGTACGGAATTTTCAACTCACTGACGGTGATGGAGTGTAAACATTAGTTGATCATAATTAACTTATTTTGTCATTTTTTTGGTCCGTTCCAGACGCTGCTAGTGTGGATGCGGTTTCACGCATCGGAGCTACCAGTATTGGAGAGGTAAGCTTAAGCGTGGCTAGCGGAAGCCATCTCGGCGTGTCCAGCCAACACTCTGCGTATGGTGTAGCGAACCCGTCAACCACGGCGCTTGCAGGCAGCATTACAGGGTAAAACGCATTCGCACTGAGTATATGTTGAGCTGGTTGTTAACGTGTTTTTGGGCCCTTTTTCCCCCAGGCATCGTTTGGAAGTGCAGGCTGATGTGAGCACCTCGGAAACGGCCTCGGCGGTGACGTGCGTAAGTGAAAAGTCGGGTAATACGCTGAACGATACCGCCTCTACCAAGGCACTGGCCGGTTCGATACTGAGCTACAAGCAGCAAGCAGAGTCGAGTGCTTTCAGCGAAGACGGTGCTTCGGAGCGGGTGCGCTTCGACAATACTGTGTCGTTCGTTATTGACAGTAAGAAAGATTCCTGTGATTTCTTGTACAGCATCCCATCGGATCAGGTAAATAACAATAGTGTGATAAGATAGTATGGTAGATGTCGTACATGCAGCGGAAAAAATACATTGTCTGTCCTTTTTTTTTGCAGGACACGGCGGCAGATAAAGCCAGCTTGGGTAGCGGACGATCATTCCGCAGCTCTGAGCGTTCGTTCCGTGATGACTTCGATTCTACCAGTGTGTCTTCAGCGCACAAGCGCATCAATTTCGGCAAACTGATTCCGAAGCTCAACTCCAGCCAGCATCGTAATCTGTCGGTGGATAGTGCAACCGGATCGTACAACATCCCAGAGAACGTCAGTCTGGAGCAGGAGCTAGAGCAAGAGGAGACGACGGCGGCTCAGCAGCATACCGCTTCATCGAACTCTTCCGCCGCCACTGTAGCGCTTTCGCGCAACGCAACACAAACGCAGATGTCGCACTCTTCCGGACTGTCCGCACATCAACAGCAAAGCACACAGTCCGGTTCGCTGAATCCGTCGCCCGAGTTTACGGTGCGACATACAAGCTTCGTTGCAAACCCATCTTCAAAGCTAGCGATCGCTTCCAGCAGCAATAGCAGCAGCAGCAGCAGCAGCAGTTGTTCGTCTAATGAGGCAATCAACAGAGCTATGCTGATCGAAAAGCCCGCCCTATCAACTTACAGTGATAGTGTCTGTTCCTCCGGTCGAGATGCCGAGGCAGCTCAGAATCAAAGGAACGAATCGAAACCACTGGATTCGCCCCCTTTGTCTGCAAGCTCTTTGAGTGATAGTTCTAGCCACGAGCAGCCAGCAGCAGCAGCAGCATCAGCGCCTCCGAAATCGCGCACTCACATTTTGCGCAATTTGTTCTTCTCGCTTCCCAACAGCACGGAATCGAACGCGCCGACGGAGGCTACGGTAGAATGCGGACAAGTGACTGTCACGGGTACACGTGCGAAGACCGCTTCCGCCCCATTAACTTCTCCCCTATTTCCATCGTCCCCTTCCACATCTTCCGCTCCGTCGACGACGCTCACAGGGCCTTCCGCGAGCACGCAATCATGAACCGGCCTCCATGCGTTTGCGATGGCCAATTGTTGATTGTTCCACGGACGGACAATCAGATTGCCATATCGCGCAAGCGATAACAAATGTTGTGGAGTTATTATGCATTTTAACTTCCAGGGGCCATTCTTTTCTAATAAGCATTTTTGCTATGAGGTTAGCGTATGGTTAGTTTTCGTTGAATGAGAAAGAGATTCTGTAAGAACCTTTTGTTCCGAGTACTATAACTACTGCCCCCCTCGAGCGTCCATAAATATATTTAAACAAAAAAACAAGCAAGAAAACGCATAAAAACGATAACACAAGACTGTAATACGCCAGGAGGAAAACGCATGCAAGATTGTTTTACGTGGGCCACACACCTCCTGTGAGTCCACCCCAAAATTGCTCGTAGATCCTTCGACGAGGCTTCATGCGTGAACAAAAAAAAGTAAACATAATTCATAATATTAATAAGCACTAGACAACGAGAGCGCGGATCTATTATTATGCCAAAATCAGGAGAGCGTGTTAGTTTGTTTGTTTGTTCGTTTATTTTTCTCCACTACTACAACAACCCGAGGAGAGAGAATGAGAGACAATAGAAGCGATGAGTGTTCCGGGAGATAGATTTTTTTGTTAGATAAGACACTATTAGGTAGACAGATATGGTAGCAAGAAATTAGTGTCGTTGGAGAATAGGAAATTAAAGAATCACAACGTTCATGCTATTTAAGATAGAGGTTGAATTGGAGAGAAAAAGCAGAAGAAATCTTTACCCGCGGTAGACTAATCTTCGTTGTTTTGTTTTTTTTTTACCTAATGGGTTCGACAGTAATATTTTTTTCTACTGAAATTATGTCCATATAGTTCAGGAAATGATGGTTCGTTTAAAACGTCTTTGCGGGTAAGCATGTGAAACGGCAACGCATGAAATATAGAAATTAATAATCCCATTCCCTTGCTGTTTTCAATTGAGAATTATGTACCATTGTTTCGACAAAACAAAACCCTCCAATAATACACAAAATCAATCTTAAACACGTTCATTCTATGGGAAATGTTTGGATATCAATACAGTCCCTCACACTCTCCCTCGTTGGCTGTTTGCACTTCGTCGTCATCTGGTATGTTTTAGAATGTTGTGGTTGTAGTATAGGTGTATCAAAAGTAAGTTAGGTTTTTTTTCGTCACACGTTTAGAATATATACGTGTCATTGCTTTAACATTTGCACAAGTTGATTAGCAGCAAGCAGCAACCCCATGGCAATCGAAGTAGATAAAAAAAATTCAATTGCCCTGCAACAAATTCGACCCTTATCAGCTAAGCAAGGGAGGTGGGACTTACGGCGTAAAGCCCTACCGGTAGCGTGTGAACGTGTGTGCGCAAGCTACGCGAATGACGCATGTGTGTTGATTCTTTCCGCTGGTAAAAACAAAAATATTTTATACACATTAACAATTTCAATTTTATATCTTTTTTATTTCAATTTTTACAGCATTTTAATTTCTATCAGAGTAAAAAAAATCGTTTGCTTTAAGAGAATTCTACTACCATAGAATGCCGAACGGAGAGTAAACATTGAAATCAGCCATAATAATAATAATAATAATGTAAGGCGAAAAACGGTACAATTTTCTTTCGCAAGAAAATCGCTTTCGCTACGGGTTGCAACCGCGTGCAGACAGAGTAGGCGGGCTAGTAAGGCTTCGGGGGATCGCTTCAGTAAGGCGCCTACTGAATGAAACGTAAGGAACGATGAATGGAAGATATTTACACAGAACCCATCCCACTCAACCTGGGAAGGGGGACGAAGGGAACGAATGAGCGCTTTAGATACACACGCAGGCAATGCTCTATAGTGTCTTTTAGTAGATGATCTGTGAAGACGAATGTGCACCAGAACCGTTGCCCGATGTAATTGCTTCCTCCAGGTTGGAGTCCAGTTTGCGATAGGCGGCCGTATGTTTGCGTCCCTTGCTGAACCCACCCCGCCCGCTACTCGTCCGTCGTCCTTCGACGACCAGGGCCAGCAGCTTCGATTTGTTGTGATATGCGACGTAGAGCATGGCGCAGCTGAACATGGCAAACAGGAAGTAGGAGAAAAAGTTCGAATCCTTCTGCTCGTAAAATGGATCCGCACCCGGCACGATGTCACTCGCCTTTGAACTGTCCGTCAGTTCGTCTGGTTTTGCTTTCTCTTGCAAATCCGGCTTACCCACGGGTTGAAACCCGTTAAGCTCCAAGTCGTCTCCGTTTTCGTTGACGTCTTCAGCAGAAGCGATGCCCTCAGATTCGTCCGAAGTTTCATACACCGGCGGAGTGCCACCTTTGGCATCCTGTTCGGCCGCTTGTTTGGGTTCGTCATCGAATGGAGCCACATCACCTGCGACAGCACCGTCCAATCCACCTTGCTGTTGTTCTAGATCGCCTTCGCTCTTCTCCGGTAGAACTGGTTTCTGGTGGGGCAACTGCACTGGGCTCGGCACTGATTCTTTATGTGCTTTTTCCGCCGTATTTAATGCAGCACCAGCATCGGCCATATCGCTGTCTTTTCCTTGTTCTGCCTGCTTGTTTGGTTTGGTAATGTCAGCGGGTGGCTGGTTTGGTATGACGGCGGATTTGGGGAGCTCCTCGGAAGCATCCTTTCTAGCAGACTTGTCGATGTCAGTACCGGGAGTGATTGCGGCCTTGTCTTTCGCCTCGACGGCCGGTAGACTGTTTACTTTTGCTACAGCCGGAACTATTTTCTCAAAATCGCGGTGATGTTTTGATGAATCTGCTTTACTGTCATCTGGAATTGGCATTAACTGATGATGCTGCTGTTCGGTTTCCTCTTTGCCGATCGATTGCGGTATCAACTTATATCCTACAAAGAGTGCTCGACAAACTTCTTCCAGCTCGTAGTCCTTGGTATAGCAAGACCTTACACAGGTGGGAATGCTTCCGAATGGTTCCAACGCCTTGGTCGACAGACTTGGAGGCAAATTTTTGAGCGTTTTCGACAACTGGCTACAAAATTCATCCGCTTCAGATGGCGACAGCTTTCTTGCCAACTCCTCGGCGATGCTTTGCTCAATGTTGGGTACTTTGTACTTGTTCGCAACTCCCATCATGTCTTTGTACGCCAAGCAGCCGGCATCGTTGATAGATTTGCTGCAGTAGGCTTGCAAATGTTGAAGTAGAGAATCCTGCCCCATGGTTTGACTCACGTTTAATGAACCTCCTTGCGGCGCTGCAACATAGGCTGTCTGTGCTGCTGCCCTTATCGTTGGGTTTCCAACCAGTGGCGACGTTCCAACGATTGATATTAACCCGACTAGGGCTAGTAATATTGCTTCGGTTGGCATTTTGTAGGATTTAAACACTTATAATAGAGGTGGTGGTGATGTATTTCGTTCAGCGAATGAACGTCACAAACGAGCACGACACAATAATAGCGAAATGGACGGAGATTATTGATCCTACACACTTGACTTCGTCGGTCGCTAGTGTTAGCTAGCACTTGATGATGGGATGCACACTCATTTGCGGTCGTGTATTAGTTCCTATTGCTTTTGCGAAGGCTTAACAACAGACTAACAAACCGGAGCTTTTATGTTTTTCTTTGATGTAAAAAAAAGTTCGAGCAACCCGACATGGAAATTTTGACAGCAAATGTCAAGCGAACAGATGACAGCTTCGCGTTTCTGTTTGTTTACGTTGCATAGCCCGTAGTTACACTACGTAAAAAAGCAGGGTTGGTATCGCGGCATCATGTCTGTATTAGTGGTGGGAGCTCGGAATCTGACCTACCCGATTCCGATTCCGTATTCGGAATCAATTCCGGAGCCGATTCCAGATTCGATTCCTGAGTTGACTCCGGAGCCAACTTTAGAGTTCCCGAGACGGCTCCGGAATCGATTCCGCGATCAGAATCGGATGCGGAATCGGAATTGACCTGGGAATCGCAATTTACCCCCATAATGGAATCATAGTTGACTGGAGAATTAGAATATGCCCCGGGATGTGAATTAGTTCTTGAATTGAAAAAAAAAACAGTTTTAGAAGCGAAATCAGTCCAGGAATCTCCATGAGGATGGATCTTTTAGGCCGAAAATACACGGACCGGAATTTCGCGGCCGCGGATTTTCGCATGCTGTCAAACCCATATACAAAGTGTCAACGGCTACTTTCCCGAACTGGTCATATCCATACATTTTTCAACAAGCGGAATTCTGTGGCCTCGAAATTCCGGTCCGTGTATTTTCGACCTTAGAAGGCTATATAGGTCTTGATTAGATGAAACTTGTCAAAACACATTGCAAGAAAAGGACAGCAATATAATGATGAGTTGTAATACGCCATCTATTGAGCAAACCAATAAAGCTATGGAGCTTTCGTTTTTTTCTCTATGGGTATTTGATTTTCCATTCGTTTAAGCTTAATCTGTAGCGCATGGATTATGTATGCATTATTCAGTTCTTAGCACTAGGTTTACGGGCGTCTCTTATATACCTATCTCTACGGACACCCGCAAATTTGACGGGTGGATAAAAATACATATTTAGATAGGTTCTGTTCTGTTGGCAGTGTTGTAGCAATACCTCGCTGATATTAGGGTGGATCCGAAGCCTCAGAAGGTTGACATAGGCTCTCCACCTCCTACTCCTACTCAATACGTCCCTGTCGTACAGAACGGTAACATGTCTCTCAATTATCCAAGCTTGGGTATACGGGGATACCCAACCCCTTGGGCGGGTGGGTTGCATGGCTAAATTGAGAGGGTGGTAAATGATTGATCTTCATGGCTCTACCTGGGAGCGTCTGTTCTTCATGTCAGGAGCGGCTTTCCCCCAGCGTATGTCTTCCCGAAGGGCTGCGCTGGCTTCTTCCGTCTTGGATCGCTGCAGGACTCTAAAAAGCCAACGAGCGTAAGCTTTACGACGAGACTGGAGGTTAGGAGAACGGCCTTGCAAGCATCCTTCGTAAAAACCCGCTTGCAACGAAAAGGAGCGGGAGTACGACCGCTGCTCAAAAATGATCATCGTGAAAATCTGGAAGCAAGAAGAAATACTGGAGGAGTGGAAGCTGGGTGTCATTCAACCCAGTACAAAAAGGGCGAGAGGCTGAAATGCTCGAATTTTCGTGCCATTACAGTCCTCAATGCCGCCTACAAGATCCTGTCCCAGATCCTAGCGCAGCTACCAAGCTAGGTTTGTTGGAGGCAAATCCACCATCATCTAAAATTTCATACTACGGCAGATCCTCCAGAAGTGCCGAGAGCGCCAGATCCTTAGGCATCACCTGTTCATCGACTTAAAGGCGGCCAACGACACCATAGACCGGAAGGAGCTATGGAGCATCATGCAGCGTTACCACTTCCCTGTGAAGTTGATCCGGCTGTTAGAGGCCACCACGAACGGGGTGCAGTCCGAGGTGAGAGTATCGAACAGGGGTCTGAGGCAAGGTGACGGGTTCTCCTATCTTCTCTTCAAAATTACATCGTCGCTTAGATCTTTATGGCTTATCGTACACCAAAAGGAAGGATATTCAATTCCCCAGCTGTTTAGTCTGTAAAACGCATTGAAATAATGTGGGGAAATCAGGGGTTAGACAATGACATCCGTGACACGATCCCCTACCACTCTCTCCAATTTCTTGGTTTCGCGGATGACATGGACATCATCGGACACCTGACTCAAACGCGATACAGCAAGAATTGGATTGAGATTCAATGCAACGAAAACGAAGTACCTCTTTGTCTAAGACTCAAACCAACTGGAAAATAGTGTATTAGTTAACGGCGACAATATCGAGACAATTAACTAATTCTGCAATGTTGGTACGGTCGTTGCTTTCGGCAACGACATCAGCAGCGATATTCGGAGACGCATTGTACGTTGTGTATCGTGCATATTATGGGCTTGGAATCGAGAGGAAGATGCTCAGAAGGGTTCTTGGCCCCGTATGTGTGAAAGGAAAATGGAGGAGCCGCTATAATGATGGGCTATATGAGATATATGGTGACCTTACGGTCGTGCAGCGTATCAAGCTCGCCAGGCTCCGATGAGTTGCCCATGTTGTACGCATAGAAACGGACGACCCAACCCGAACTAGTAGAGTTGCTGATGTTGCCACCATCAGTTTGCCGCCTGATCGTTCCTTTGACATGAAACCACATACAACAGTAATGTGAAAAACTATCAAAGCGTGGAAATCTGCATCGGCTGGTTATCCCACCTATCACCAGACAGTGCCATCAGATTGTTTGCTATTTTTAAAATGCGCCAGTCGTTTATCGTCTGCTAAGTCTTTTAGAACTTTAAGTGAATCCTTTAAGCCTTGAAGCCGAGAACTTGAGTCGTTCAAACCCCGTTGAGGGATCGTTTAGTGGATTTGTGGCGTTGAGACGCCACTAGTTCCTAGTTTTTTGAGTGGGGCTCTTGTAAGTACGGAGATGTAAGCAGTTAAAAAACATGTCTTAGTTTTTTTATATTTATTTTTTATTTTCAGTTTCTTTGTATACCCCACCCCAAAAAGAAAGAGTAGAATCCCCTCAAACATCTGTACAAGAGATGTCTCCCTGTACAGGTTAAGAACTTTGCGACTTAAATTCCGCACATATGTTCTTCTCTTAGTCTGTGTTACTTAGCTTACGGTAAAGATAGTGAAACGCAATATCATAAAACAACGTTATCATTGTAAGGTATCTTAGAAAGGGATGCACAGCGTTGATATCGGCTTCCCTATGATACGGCTACGGCTATGATTCGTGAGGGAGACTAAAACTCTTCATACTAAAACATAAACGCTTTCAGGATAAAGTATGGTGATTGCTATCGATAACTATCGCGTACGATTTCAATGTTTGATGAGCCAGTACAAAACTTCACATTTCTTTTTTTGTTTCCTGTGTATATATGTAAATAGCAGAGCCAGTACAAGTATCGGCAATTGGTTGCCCTTTGACATTGAGGTAGGCAAAGGTAGCAATGGTCCGAGAGCGTCCACTGTACATTTGGTATCCATTGAGCATCTCTTAAAGAATTGCCTGCCTTACAGACTCCACGTGTGCGTTTGTGGTGTTTAAAAATATTTGTTGCCGAACGAGCAGCATCGGCTCCCCGGGCACGATCAGCAATGGGTGGCGGGTGCTTCAATGCGTGTAGAGATCGAACCGATGCATGCTGGTTTTGGGCGACTAAAGCGAACGAAATCATGACTAACGGTAATTGTCCTCCGGTTGTCGTTTTCTGCTAGTGGCTTGTAGTGGACGATGCAGCATCAACGGTCACTTTCCGCTTCACGAGCGCATTGTCATTACAGTCGACCACGTTGAGTGCCGCTTTGCCCTGCATTGGGTGCCCCGTTTTATCGACATTGTTGTTCGACTGCTGTAGTAATAGCTCATCGACCGATTCCGGAACCGATTGCTGTTGCTCCTTGATGTATTTTGACAGCTTGTTGTAAATTTGGTTAGCTTCCGTGGTGCGGTTTTCTTCCTCTTTCTGGCGCCGCATCAGTTCCTCGTTCTCCTTCGACAATATATCCTCGTCCCGTTCGGACTGCTTCAGTTCGTCCGGAATGAGCGCGTATCCATCCGATTGCAGTATCTTCGGTTTGGGCGTGTAGATCGAGTTGTAGGTCGGATTGGACGGATGCTTCCAGATGTTCCACAGCGTCGTAAACGCACTACGGCCTTCATCGGTACCGTAGGTATGGTGGGACTTGTCTCCAGTACGCATCACACGGTTTTTAACCTGAAATTCCGTTATATATAAGTTATACACAACTCTGTTATGTTTGCACCACCCATTGTTACTCACCATGTTCGGTGTAGCCGTTTTACGATCGTACACTGCGCCAAACTTTGCCAACAGATCAATAAGCGTACCGGTAAGATTGAGCGGCGTTCCGTACTCTGATGCACGATAATCCCACGGGAAGGCATGGTGGTAGTTGTGCCAGCCCTCACCAACAGCGACGAATGATACAAACATGTTCTCCACCGGCCACATGGTCCTGCACGTGGGCAATAGCAAGAATAACAAAATCAGTCAGCCATAGAAACAACCAGACCCGAACCGGACTCGTTGAAAGTACTCACTTGTCGTAAGGACGAGTTCCAAACATGTGTGCTGCACTGTTCACGGACCATGTCGCGTTTAGGCTAAGTACAGTGCGGAAGAAGAACGCCACGAATAGTGCGTACCACGGGTTTTCTCCCCAGAAGTAAACCGGAATGGCCGTGGGGCCGAAGAGTGCAAAAATTGTGTACAGAAGTTTGTAATGGCTGCAAGTAGAAAATAAAATAAGTTAGTTAGTGATAGTGTTTCGTCGTATACAAAGCTTGCCTTCCTGTTACCGTACTCCCACAATGCACACAAACAACATTACTAAGGATTGTTTATTACTTAAATAACATAAAAAATGAGCTTATCTAAAGAAGTTGTCCGATGTACATGGAACTAAAACGTTAGAGATGTTTTTTATATCTTCACTAATCTGCTGCTGTTGCGTATCAAGAGTAAAGCAATACATCGTTTTTTACCGATGTCTAATCGTGTCGATCAATCTGTACAGCATCATTGCAATGCCGCACCAGGAAAAAAGGGGCGCTTCAAAGCTATGATTACTGCCTCCGACTAATCTAGGACCATTTCTTGTTAGCTCCCCACGGAGGCCACGGAACCAGGTAAACCAGTCCTATCGCGCCTAATGCATGCCCTGTATGTGTCGTGCCACCAGTTCGTAGAACGATTGTTTCGCGGCCTTGAATCGATGACTTCCTCCCTGGAGCGTGGTTTACCGGTGGATATAATTATTGCCAACGGACTGATGTGGTCCGTAGCTTGACTACAATAAGAAAGTTGCCAACGAGAACTAGCTCGCTGGGCGCTGACCGCTGCATTATTGGTTGTACACTAATGACAATCCGCTAACCGATTCATTTAACGTTTCTTCACACGTGGTTTGCGGACAGGTCAGTGGAACAGGACACGGGAGATCCATCATGAACACGTTGCCGATGGTGTGCTCACGCACACGCTTCACGCACTGAAACACGTGTCGCGTTTAGCTACCGACCGTTCCATTGCGCAATATCTATGAAGCATACATACTATACGCATATTGGATTCTGTTCGGATCCTTCCCCTGTCAAATTGATTTGATCAGTCAAGGATAACGTGGATAGTTGCAAGATGAAAGAAAACTCTTACGATTGAGTAGGCACTTTGTGTGCTCCGCTGCTTCTTACTAGCCGCCTCACAAACTCATCCTCACACGCCACAATTAAGCTTGGAAGCCAGAGGCACAAAGCAAATACTCACAATGATGAGCCGCTATACAACATGCTGATGCGTATTGATCTGAGTACGAATGCACACGTATCGACGGCGTTGACCATGAATTGAAGTTCAATTACGCGCACTGCCCCGGGGGCACCAAATGGGTCGTGCGGACGGTAATACCCACTCTTGGTGCGCGGGGAACGATCACTTCATCTTCGACCGTGTAGCAGTGGGCCAACGAGAAGAGTTGTAACTATGCATGAAAGATTTGACCTTCTGTATTGAGTGTTGTTTGTAGCCTTCAGCGATCGCCAAGGATCGGATGCAAGTGCGCTTTTCTTTGATCGGTTGACCGTACATTAGAAGATCGGCAACAGAAAATTGCGCTGGGGTGCGCCACGGTTACCCATAATTGGCTCCGTCGCCTTTCAACGTTGAAGAACTGCAAACTATCGCAATGGCTGGCATAGAGTTTTTGAAGGTTTGGTTTTTGTGGATTTGGAATATTGTTTTTTTTTATTCGTTTTTTTGCACACGTTCCCAAATTAAGCTCCTAACCGTTTTTAACTGATCCACAAAACGATCTGTCTTTGTCATCGATTAGAAAGGTTTGGTAATTTACTGATCGCTGAGTAATATACGATCGTTTCCTTCACGTTTTTTTGGCAACACAGTCGTGTCTTGATGTCAGACGTAACCAAAAGTTTGTACTGACAACTGTTACGTGCTTATAAAAAAACATCAAAATAAAACATTCAATTCATTAAACATTCAACATCACTATGGTGTGCGTCTAGTACAGAAGTGTCTTTTGTTTCACTGGGTGTCACACAAAGAACTTCGATCTATCCGGTTTTCGTTTAAACAAATATTTGCATGATCCGGTTTTGCATGATCAAAAATATTTGTGTTAAGTTAGATCCAAACTCTACTATCCTTGACCCACATACAATAGAGTATAAGCATCGCTTGATTATTTTTCTGTCCTGTTGATAACAAAAACCGGCTGATCATCAGCTGAGTCTAAACATCAGCCAAAAATTCTAAACCGGACGCACACTAAAACAAAACCCAAATGGATGAATTTAAATCAACACCCTCAATCCTCAACCAAGCCGTCTCTAACGGCCTTATTCATCTCACAACCGGAATAATTTATGCAAGCCGAACAAAAGTGAGATCTGTTGTGTGCATGTGTAGTGTTGCCCCAGGTCCACTTGAACACCCCAATACGCGATTGCGTAACGTGGTGTGTCCCTCCCACTGCGCCCGACACATATTTTTTCATTCATGCATTCAGAAAAATAAACCTTTTGCGTCAAGGACCGAGTCACACGTGATAAAAGCAAGAGAAACAGAGAGATAGAGAGAGAGAGCGCAGTATTTGGAGGCTCTATGTCCTATTATCAATTTACCATACACAAAAATGCTTGAATTGTGAATCGATCTAGCTGAAATATAATGCACATGGCATGCGTGCGTATCTGCGGATACACTACAATCTCCGGAAAACGATCAGACCGACCTGCGTGACACAGTAAAAAAAACACGATCGCAAAATCGATATTAAACCGCCATCAATCATGCCATGGCCTTGTTTCCACCTGGCAAGACACCGAACGGGAGTCAATCTATGTTACAATAGACGAAAAGTCGCCCAAGGTTCTTCATACAAATATTTCGTTGCTCGGTCGATCCTGTCGCTCATTTGTGAGGAGCGTCTAAAGCATGTACTGCAGCATACATTGTGAGGCAACTACAGAAGGGCGCTCTTTTAAGCTATAGCTCCGAAGCTCAAAAATCCACTACAAGAACTCCAAACGACCAGTTGATGCCAATCACCGTTGCCAACAAGGTTGACCTCGGGGACGCCTCTTATAAATAAATCAATATCAAATCCAAAGGTCACTTACAACGATCGCAGGATTTCGGTTGAGATCTACATTTAGAGCCAAAGCCAAGAGATCACATTAATCTCGCCTACGGACATACAAAGACATACGGAAACTCCTTTTTCCAGTCTAGACGCGGAAAACAATCGCTCGAACGATCGAACAGAAGCTGAATTGGAAAAAAAATCATTTAGCTGGTGATCTTGGGTGTCTTGTGCCAGAAAGAAGAAGATCAGTAATGGTGTTTTAAAATTGACTTTGGCGGTCGCTGCATAACTTTAGTAAGGGTCCGGCATCGCAAAATCGATATTAAACCGCCATCAATCATGCCATGGCCTTGTTTCCACCTGGCAAGACACCGAACGGGAGTCAATCTATGTTACAATAGACGAAAAGTCGCCCAAGGTTCTTCATGCAAATATTTCGTTGCTCGGTCGATCCTGTCGCTCATTTGTGAGGAGCGTCTAAAGCATGTACTGCAGCATACATTGTGAGGCAACTACAGAAGGGCGCTCTTTTAAGCTATAGCTCCGAAGCTCAAAAATCCACTACAAGAACTCCAAACGACCAGTTGATGCCAATCACCGTTGCCAACAAGGTTGACCTCGGGGACGCCTCTTATAAATAAATCAATATCAAATCCAAAGGTCACTTACAACGATCGCAGGATTTCGGTTGAGATCTACATTTAGAGCCAAAGCCAAGAGATCACATTAATCTCGCCTACGGACATACAAAGACATACGGAAACTCCTTTTTCCAGTCTAGACGCGGAAAACAATCGCTCGAACGATCGAACAGAAGCTGAATTGGAAAAAAAATCATTTAGCTGGTGATCTTGGGTGTCTTGTGCCAGAAAGAAGAAGATCAGTAATGGTGTTTTAAAATTGAAAATGTTTATACACCAACCAATCGATCATCAATCAAGATGACATGCTAACACGCTTGATATCATTACTACTTACAGCTGTCTGGCTCGAAGGCACACCAGCGATGTTGTTCGCTTTTGGGCGGTAACCTTCTCGCAGCTTAAACACGTGTTGCAGGTGGTTGACTTTGGTTGCCGTTTCCGAAAAGAATCACCTTTCGCCACAGTACGTCAATGCGTACAACGCAACAGCAGCTCAACCTGGTTGAACAGCAGCTAAAGATTGTTGAAAATCAAGCGTTTGTCCGAATGCTGGAAATGATCGGCGCGCAATGGTTACGCTTCATCAAACCTTTTTCTACACTACACTTCATTTCGTGGCATAGCGCACCAGATTTAAGAATGAGATAGGATTTTCCACCACAAACCATCGACGTCAGAACCGACGGCATCGGGTAATCGCGTCGATCTAAATTAGTTATATTAATCGCAACTTTTGTGTCTTGTTTTCGAATGAAAACAGGAAATCAAGAAATCCTTCATCCCCTCAACCCCCCCACTAATTCTGCAACTCACTCTATACCTTCTCCACTATATCGCAACGTGCTTGTGGCGGATGTAGTTGTTCCGTGTTTTCCGTGCATCATCTGAAACAATGCGTTGCACAATGAAGCGAATGACGGGCGAAGGATTTATCATGAATTGCACGAATCAACCAACCGACTAACGGTCTGCCAAAAACAAGCTAACGTTCAAATTTATTCTACTTCACGAATTCATATATTCAACCCTGGACGACAGCACGCGCTAAATGTCGCAAGGTCAAATCTTTGTTTGTGTGTGTCTTTCTCTTGCCACAAAATTTGACCATTTTTCCATCCTCTCCAAACACGAGACAATAGACATGATCACAAAACCTTTGTGAGTGTAGTCTACATTCAAACTGCCGGATGGTGCAATCGCGTTGTATCAAATCGAACCAATGACCAACCGATCGATGTCCAACGGGTATGCTAAAATGTTGGCTAGAAATGTTGTGCAAAGTGGATTTATACGAATGATCATATGGCGCAAAGACTATCCCAAACCTGAAACTAACACTGTCCCATCTTGACTCATCGGGTGTGACGTGGTTTAAAAAATGCGTTGTACATTTTTCAACAAAACAATTTAAATATTTTCCAAGGTAAGCTCCTGTTCGCTAGCCTTTTTTTATAAGTCCGATGTTATTGCACAAGCGCGTTAGATGCTGTAAGCCCGCCCGAACGACGAACGACATCCTATGGCTTATGTCTTTCCGAAGCCTTGTAACCGATAGCCAAAAATCGTTGGCAAATTCAAACGAGCTGCAGATTTTATGTTGCACGGCTCGATCCTACTTTCCTATCGTCTCGCTTTTTTTCATTTCTTCACTATTAGACGGTTTTTATTCGCTTTTTCGGTGAGTTTTGCTGTTATTTCTCTTCGAGCTTGCGAGCGTCATGCGGCGATAGAGCGGATGGCGGTCGCTGCATAACTTTAGTAAGGGTCCGGCATCGACCGACGCAAAGATTAGGCAATCGACGAACTCCGACTACGAGCGCTGGCTGTGTTGACGGGTGCGTTCGTAACGGTTCGTTGTCTCGTAAGATTTGGGCCCCCAAAAACATTAATGAAAGCAATATTAAGCAAGCTCTCTGGCAAGGGAAGAAGAAAGCTTTGCAATAAATATGGTGCAACATTTGACTAGCCCGCATGCGTGGATGATACGGAGCTATCGGCGACCGCTATCGATTATACTCGGGTGAGTTGTTCATCAACTGCTACCCCCAATACTAGCAAAGCGTCATGGCAAAATGCACTTCAGGCTGGCAACTGTGAGATAAAGTGTTTGAAAGCACACATTTCGGTTACTGGAGTAGAAAAAAAAAACAAGACAGCAAGGTCGCCAGCAGAATTCAAAGAGGGTGGTGGAACACATCTCCATCGCTGCGCAAATGTCAACGATCTCACCGGGGCTTGGACAACCGGTGCCGAAAATGGCTGCACGCTGGACACGGTCATTAACAACGGCCGTCGAATAATGAAATAGCCAGCCATGTCAGTCGCTCAAGGCGGTGGCACACGCACGGCGCACTGAGCGCCCGCACTGGAGGTCGGCTCTTTCACCACGATATTGATGCTGGCCGGCACTTTCGTTACGATGATGGCTTCAATTGCGCACCGAAACTTCATTAGAGAGGCGGGCACTCCAGCCTCACAACAGTAATTGATCGATGGACACCTGTGTGAAGGTTAGGTGCATCTCATTATGAGCGATGACCGTGAACGCTGGCGAGCGCTGTCATGTGCTGGGGACCTGTAAATATGTAGTACTTTGGAACTACGAGAGGATACAAGCGGTTACTTACTCCTTTTGGAACATGATCAGCGGATCGGCTTCTAAATCGGACATGTCAATCTTCTTGCCATACTCAATCACCTGTGGCAAGTATTAGAAATGATGTTTGTTCTGATTAGTTAAAATCCACATACGTCCAACCAGCAGCTTCCATGGAGCTTTTCAACAATCTCGATCTCCGCCTCCTCTCAGCACTGTTTTACGCATAGCTTACCTTCGGGTGTTTCTTAGAGAGAAGCCATCCAATGTGCGAGAAAAAGAATCCACGGTTTGCGTTGTGCGGATCGGCGTCCGTGTCCGAGAACTTGTGGTGCTGTCGGTGGTCACGAACCCACACGTACAGGCAGTTCTGTCCGGCCAGTGTATGCATCCACAGCAGGATGATCCTCAGCCAGAGCTTCGCCTTGAACGCCCGGTGAGACCAGAGTCGATGTGCACCCATCGTGACACCCTGTCCAGAGGCGTACATCAGCCAAAGTGCTGTAGGTGGAGTAAAACGCAAGAAGCAGTTGTTGTGATATTAATGCGCACCGAAATATACACCCACAATAGTCTCGCCGGGTACGTACTGTATAGCGTCGTACGGTAATCACAGTATCGCCAGAAAGCCAGATGTAATCCAACCCAGCCGCAGATGTGAAGCAGCAGAAAGCCGACCACATTTTTCCAAACGATTTCCCGCTTGAAGTTAAAATCCGTCCCGATCTCCGACGGCAGGATGGGCGTGGCGGCTCCTATCTCCTTCAGCTTCCGGTCTACCTCGGCTTCGTGCACCACGTTGCTGCAGGTTTGCAGCGCCTTCTCAAACTGGACCCCGGAAAGGGTCGAGTCTGATTGGGACAGCTCCGCGGCAAGGCTTTCGGCCGTCGGTGCACGATTGTGCGGATCAGTCTGTGATTGTTCTGGCTTTCGGTCGGCGATTGCCGTCTCGATCAGTTCGGGCGTTTTTGCGCACAAAATCGTTTTCGTCTGCGAGTCGGCTCCCATTGTAAGGCTGTAGATCAAATGCAATTTAAAAATATATTAATTTTTAACTTAATTAGTTTATGGTTACAGATAAACGATATATTTCGTGCATCGCTTTACTAGCATTTAACTCGCGTTTAATTTTTAGCTGCAGTGCGACTCATGATGTGACAATTGATTGCTAATTCTAACCGTGCATGATCCGCACATGACATGACGTCCATTGATTTTGCATGTGCATCGAGCCGCGTGTTTACGATGATGGGGCTGTAATGCAATAATGGCGCGAAATGTACCGATTTGCCAGCACAAGCCCAATGAATGAGTGGCTTTCGATGCGCAAAGATTTCCAACCTCCGAGCCCCCCTGCGGTCTTGCGCAATGGCACACTTGCCCACCGCACAGCCATCTTGCCTTGAGCTCCAATGCCCTTAAGCCCTTGACGGGGCGTGTAAATGTGCGATCGTCTGTGCGCCGTTTTGTCGCCACCAACTGGATGGCGTCTTTTATGATTCCCTCGTGTCACCATTTCCCCCATCGAAAGATCGATGCAGATAGTTCATCATTGAAACTGCACACACAAGTGTGTCGAAGTGCCGTACCGGTTCGCACATTCTTTTGTGCGAAGAAAAGATGACGGTGAAATAATAATGGCCCACAAGTGTACACACACATTCGCCGATTGGTAATGGGGGTGAGAGGAGACGCAAAAGGCAAATTTGCTCATTCAAGCAATCCCGAGAACGGGGAGAGCGGGTTGCACTGTGGTTTTGGTGTGACAGGAGTGGTTTCATGATTTATGTCCACTTTGAAGCCGTCAGGGCTAATGGCACACAGCCGCAAACCGCTGGTACACCTGGCCGTAAGGTTTGTGACCCTCAAATGGGCTGCTGAGTGATAGCTGGTAATTTTGTCACGGTTTTGGGGGAATCAATCAAAGGATTCTCCATGATTTCCGCCTCCACCGTCACGTGGCGCCGAACAATAGGTGTCGTCAAGCAGGAACCATTCGCAGCTAGACAAACGGCTCTCGCTCGGAACGGTGGGTAATAATTCACGCCCAGGGCAGGTGTGGATGCTGCTACTGGCTGCATCGGGAAAGCAAACTGGTTTGACATTTCACCTACCCAATCGTACATCCTGCTCGAGAGTATCCGAAGCATGGTCGGGCTCAAAGTCAAACGGTGTGTTGACCAAGGCATTGGCCCAGTATGGATTACGGTGCGTCCCAAGAAAAATGTGGATAAATTATAGACTACGTGGAGAACGCGAAGCGAAGAGACGGGCAGGCGTAGAATGGCGGTGCGCTTCAGGGCCAACGGTGTGGCCGACAGGTTGAATACGGTAATTACACGATTAGCTGTAGATATACATATTTACAGCACATTCTATTATGCACGGCAAAGGTGCCGAGTAAATCACCGCGAGTGAACGAGTCACTATCCGATAGCGCAATAGCGCATGGTGCATCTTAACTGCCGACCTCAAGGAGTCAAAATGGGTCGAAATGTGTCTTTGTTTTAAAAATAATAAGTTCCGAAAATCCGACTAACTCACCTGTTAATAAAGATGGAATATCACTTCACGCAGCAAACGATCTCACTTTGGCTTTGGAGAGAAGTAGTGTTGCTATCACCCTCACTTTTCTATTCTGATCGAGTTTTGTGCCTCGTTACACACTTGGCTGTTGCTCCTCGTCGCTCTTTCTTTTTTTTACTTCGAACAACGTCGAAAGTCGATGATTTTTAATCACTTTCGTTCACTGTGATCACATATGTGGAATGTTTTCATTTTTTGTTTGTTATTCTTCGCTGATTTTCGTACAACGGTTAGCACCACAGAAAACTTCCCATAGGTTAGTTACGGTTCCTTTCCACCCTGGTCGGGCCGTTTTCCACAATATCACTAGGCACCTGCTGCAACAGCCCGTGCTCCACACTCACTGACCGCTGACAGGCGTCTGCAAAAGGATTGAAAATCGTATAGTTTGAATCCTCTCACCAAGGCACACAAACACACACACTAACACGCAAGCGGTAGGCAAACTTCCACCATGCTCTAACACGCGACCGGTTGCGATCGTTAGCTATGGACGTTACGCAATTGTGAATTTCGATTGCCGAAAAACTGGCTGCTCTCGGATTGATCCTATATAGGCCATGGACTGCCGGCTAATGCTGCCGACGAAATTGGATAGTGAAAGATAGGGCCAACTCCTACCAAACCACCTAACCGACCAACACCCCTACACGTTTGATCACCGATCACCGCCGTGCCAACGAACCGTCCCGATTCGGCCCGTTTCCAAAACCCCACAAAATTCAAACAGGCACTGTGCGGGATGCTGACGCGAGCGGGGTGTTTCGGTGGAGGCGTTGCGTTTTGCTGCTAAACTGTTCGGGTCTCTAGAAATTCAGCAATCAACAAAAAACAACAAAAAAACTAAAACATTCGAAACAAAGCAAACTGACAAATCGTGCCAGCATGTAAACACTTTTAAATTTTAGCTAACAAAAAGAACCGAAGACACTACCATGCAAACGTTAGGAGAGGAAAAGCTAAGTTCAGCGAATGAACCCAACGTCAGGGTTGACGGGTAGTTTATATACTCACTCCTACCCCTCCGAGTAGATCACGCCCGGACGCAAGATGAGTGCGATCGCTACAGACAAAAGGCTTCTCTGTCCCGCTCTCTGGGTCTTTGCCTTGCTGTTTCTCCCTCCCGTGCAAGTCTCGGTCACGCGGAAAGGGTGAGGTTGAGACAGTAAGATGAAGAGTAGAGCGCGCTTGCACGGGAGCCACCACAACAATGGTGAAAGAATGGATACACGCTGCCACCCCTTAGTGGGTACGGTGTGAGGCTCGACCAGCCGCTTGAAGGCGGTTTTTGATCATGTCACTGCTCACGTTGCTTTTTGCTTGCGAGAGCGAAACGGACACTGCGGTGACAACTGCCGTGTGTGTGTCGCATCGGCACGTAACGCTACTACACGCACCGGAAGGAAACTGAGGGCGGAAGGATAACGAGGTGGTGCGCCTATCGAATGACGTCCCAAGGATGCGACGAAAATTAGAAGCGATTGGCCGTTCGGGCGGACGCATTAGATCAAGGGGAGCTTGCACAGCCCCCCTGTTACAGATGACTGGTGCACCTTGAGTGGCTGAGGCCCAGCATAACTGATCAAGGCCTGTTGATGGGTAGGCCGAAAAGAAGGGGTCAGGTGGTAGGATGCTGAGGTGGCCGAAAAAAACCGGATGATTTCGTAGACAGATTGGCCAGCCGCGAACGTAACGTGGCGAAATGGAGCTAACGGACCATTTATAGAGGGGCGTGTTGGAATGGAAGCTTTGAATGTGCATACAATGCACACGATCGTTTGCAATGACGTAGTTTTAACTAATACTTCTACTAGAAATGCCGGGACCGAAATAAGGAAAGCTTTTTAAGCAACTCCCTATTTCCGTTAATATTTTCGATCTATACTCCTTTAATTGAATTATAAAGAAAATTTACATATCTAAACCCAATGTGATGAGTCAATTATATTCTTCCTTCCCGATCGTGATTGCTGTTATTCAATAAAAATGAAAAGCATTTTTGGGGACTAAGGTGGTCAAATTAAATTGCACACATGACTAGCATTTGCTTTGTTGTCATTGATGTCGATTGAACGTGCGTGTAGGTATAAAAATGTAAAGCATGAGTTAAAGTTTTTAAAAAGAGCTTGTATTACAATGCGTGTGATAAGAAATCTGGTAGCTGTCAAATGTCATCACATGGCCAAAATGAGCAGACCTTTGTCCAATGAGGCCATTAAAAAACCCACCCTAACAGTTAAAGCTAGCGTTATTAGTGAAGCCATGTTTAATTTCTTCACTCATTACCATTGTCCAAGTACTGTTTGAAAAGTGTGATTACGATTGTATGTAAAAAGATGAAAATCATTGCAAAATCATGCTTACATTTGTGCAAAAAGATCCTACCGGGAGAGTTGTTAGAACTGCGGTAGTAATGGAGAGAAAAAACAACAACATGTTCAATCGGCTTCCATTAGACGATGGCCGCTTGAATCCGCCTCCCGTAATGACGAGGGAAAAACATCTCTCAGCCAAGGGAGGTTGCTCGCTTGAATATTACACACAAAAAAAAAATCAAAACCATACGAACCAAACCAGTACAGGTGTAAGTATGGGCGGAAATTACTTCTTCTTTTGGAAATTCGGTTCATCACTCATCCAATCTGTTGCCGACGCGGGTAGAATTGCGCGCAAGTAGGCAAGGGATCAGGGAAACGCTTGATTCATCATTCTGTTTTGCAGTCTCCCGGGTCGGGTGCTGTGCGAGGCGCAATTAAGTTAATCGAATTTAATTATTGTATCATTGCCCAATCGTTAGCCAAGAACCATCCTGCGTAGAGAAGAATAATAAATCTCACAGGCCCATATGCACGATAGATCACACGAGTTAGATGTGACGTACCTGCGAGCAGTTGGAATGAAAACGCCCATAAGAGGTAGTATGGTCTTACATGACACTACGCAGCCGAGGCTCGTTTTTGTTTATGCTTTGCGCCCATCTAACGCACCTTCAGAATGGGGATCGAATCGTTGTTGGCTGTTGGTGGTGGTTGTTGAGGGAACAATGCAGTGTCGTGGCTCGCGCAACACTATCCTCCACGTTAGCTCGTCGTTAATTTCCATGTGTCACATTAATAGTGCGCTTGTTGAGCGATGTGCGATTGCGGAAGAAATAATTACTCACACTCCGCCAGGTGAATAAATTGGACTCGAGCCTCAAGCACGGACCAGGTGTGCGACACCTTTCGAGCGCACGCATTCGCTGGTGAATGAATAGAGCAACCCTCCTGTGAAAAGAAACCATTCCGTTGCTCCATATGCTGCAAGCGACTACGTACGGAACGCAGCTCAACCTCAACTTGCAATTTCATCAATTTCTGAATCATTTCCAAGAAGCGAGGCATCGCTTTTTGATTAAAATCGCGTCCCCGATCACACCACCGCCGACGTCATTCTGTGGTGGGAGCGTCAGTCAGCCGACACTAATGATATTTTATCGTACGCATCTCCGAATTGACATTGCGTCTTGCGGAGCTGGGGACACGTCACTAATGTGCTGGCGGCATCCGCTAATATCTACCATGATAGAAACGTCGGCCGGGGCTCTAAATGTGACCGCCAAACGGAAAAACGATACAACGCATCAATGCACTCTCCGAGCAACTCACCTTCGTGTTGATTCACAGGCAAGAGGGCGTTAGCGGGCGTTGGCGATCCCGTTGGCGAAACCTTAACACGTTCTTTTAACACACATCAAACAGACGGACACATTTGCTTTGCCAAAGGGTAAATAGATCACACAACACTGGGGGTCCTCCTTGGGGACCGTCGATGTCGTCGTTGTCGGTTTTGGCTAATGTGCTCACTTCAGTTACTTACTGCAAGCTAAACCCAACCCGCTTGGCACCAAAACCGCCCTGCCCCTGTGCTTGGACAAATTTTGCACTGCTTCGCGTTTAACTGCGATCTAATGTATCGAGGCAACATAATGCATTGCCCATCAAAACATTACCCCATCCGCAGTGCCGGTTTGATTGTGGTTGGAATCAAAACATTCGAAAGCAAAACAAAAGACGGTTCAGTATCGACAAACCGGCGGCATCAGACTAGTGAAGAACATCGATCCACCTTGCCGGTCAATATTTAAGTTTCTTGTTAGTCTATTCAACATCGGTGGATCTTGTGCGACAGGCAAAATAAGATGTGCAAATGATGTCCAAAACAATCAAATGAGGAGGAAATGCTATTGATGAGAATGTAACGTGCTGTAATAAATTCATTTTTGAACAACCCTGTTTGCCTGCGATGTGGATTTAGGTGTAATTACAAATATCAATACTTTTCCACTAAGCCAGCAAATTTACACACCGCTGGCAACTTTACACACCGCACTGAACTTTACACAAAAAAGTGTGTAGTGTGCAGCATTTTCGATACCTATCAAACGGCGCACTCCAGGAGCCAAATTGCAGAACTAAACGGGAACAATTTTTCGCTGACGCTGATTTTCATTACTCCCTGCACTATCGGCAAGCGAAAAGCAGCGCGTTCGAGTTCCATACTCTTTTACCAATCGATTCTGACCCGCCAACAGTAGGACACCGGCAGCTAGCCGGTTTCGATTGCGCTCCATTTCCCGACACTACGACACACTTCCCATGCAGCTTGTAAATGCCAGTGCGAAAGACTTGGGCGACACAGTAGAAGATGAACGGTCGTCCACGTTGGTGTGTTTTTGTCTTCTTGAGTAGGGCTCTCGGCAATTAACACACGCTGACAGATGGATTTTTCGGTATGATTTTTATCGCATGCACGTCAAACATTTCCGGGTAGTTTGGTATCCAATGGAGTTGACAAAAGGTGACCTACACACAATTCGAACAAGATCGCCAACGTGCCCATGAAAGGCGTAACCTCGCACTGAAATCTATACCCAAAGCTCGTGACATCTGATCGAGTTGGTCGATTCAAGCATGGTTAAATATATTCGCTCTCAACACATTGTGGCATTGTGATTTTATTTCGGTTTATCTATGCTACCTCCTCAGATCGTTCTCGCAGCCAACGGTGGTTTGCGTTATCATTCTCCATACATTATTACATCACGGACGCCGATATTTCTCAACCTGTTATCACAACGGGTTTCTGTTCGCTTTAAGTGAATCGCGTCATCAGCATCCTTGACACTCACCCTAAACCAACTACAGTTAATCAACATTTGACGCCTCCCAAAACCTTTGCCACTTGCGGACGGTACACATTGACCAGATTGTGTGTTTACCATTCCAGTCAGCTGAACGATCCATTACTGGAACTTTAAAACACTCTTTGCGCGGGCAAATAAACCCGCGACGGTGTAAATGCCGAAGGCAGCTGCGGTATCGATGAAATACACCAAATCGATTGCTTTGTGCTAGTACCGGCCAGGATCGGCTCGATCTTTCCATCGAGAGTATTAGGCTGACCTTGAGCATCAAGGCCATGAAAACTGTTCAAGTGATGGAACGTGTCTTGCAAACATTTCGCCTCCCGAACACCTTCCAAAGGTGGGAACCTTCGTTTGCGTGATTAAGCAGCGCACAACGTGCGCGGCTGGAAAAGGGTGGAGACGCAGCATCTGGCCTGCTCATTACCAGCACTTGCACTTGGTAATGAACAATTTCGCTGGCCTTCGGGTAGACATATCGCGGGTAACCGCCACCGCTTGCACTAAGCCGGCAACGAACCGGTTTTTTTGTTGCTGTACCCTGCGCTATACATCCGAGGGATGGATGCTGCAACACGCTCATGCTGCTCTCGGGCTCCGTTATACGAGCGCTCGGTGATCGTGCTTGAACTCCGGGAGGGATGATGCATTACCATCGTAGTAGTTCCGAACGATCGTGCCCTAGCCCCTACAATGGAATAGTTTGCGCCACTGCTCAGACCCACACGTTTGGTGTTAGAAAGCAATCGAAACAGGGTCAGTTGAATAAACAAAACCACGCCGCCAAGATTGATTGATGAATACGCACATTTTTTTTTCATCTGAATTGAAAGAAAAAGGTAGCTTAGTAGATACTCTAAATGTGGACACCATTGACTACTAACCAGCAGTGGACGTGTGGCAGTATGGCAAAATGTTACATAAGGAAAATGATTGCGAAACTTGTACCACCCATGGAATGGAACGAAGATAGAAACCATATTTATATTTATTTTTATATTTATAATTTGAGCCCTACACTACAAATGCTACCATTTCCGTACCGTTTATCTTGTCATTTATTGTGCTTTATATCAAATATTTAACATGAATATTGAACTTTTAAGCTTGAATAGTTTATCCATTGAAAATTTGTTAAAGGAAGAATTATTACCATTTTTAACGCTTACAACCATAGCAAAAGGGCAACAGTAAGCATTCTTTAGTATGGCGACGCGAATGAAAGTGTTACTTTTGCTTTCTTTGTCATGCGAAGAAGAAAAAATCCCACACAAAAGCGAAACCGACCGACTTTATGAGTGTGATCGAGACGAAAGATGATTCTTAAGGAAAACCTGCACCGACACCATGACCTATAAATCTTCAATTAACCTTAAACTTTTTACGCCTCCGTCCTCAGCAATTGCTTGTTGTTTCATGTACATCGTGCTCTCCCCTTTGACCCACCGAGGCACAAAACCTGATAGACAACCTTACAACGGTTTCATTTTGTAACGTGGTCAGTAAAGGTATCGATTTGCACTCTGCCTGCTTTCGTCTACTCTGCGGTCTCTGCAATTGATAAAATAATTAAACGCAATGGAATGCTATCGCTGCGATAATTGTGATGAGCTAAATATAGTGCTTATCTTGCACATTACCGAGACTCTGCCCGGAGATTGATTTTGCGTGCACCAGATCGATCGAGCATCATGAGCGTAAAAAGAAACAAAAACACCCCAAAACGTGTCCCGTTGGCTTTGACCACGTTGTTGAAGTACAGTTGCAGAGTTTTGCAGGACCCTGCAGCAGCGCGATCGCAATGGTCAGAGGTGTGTGTACGCTCGGGCAGGTTAAGTTGCATGGTAATTAGCCAACTGCACTTGAAGCACCGGCAACATCAAGCTGTGTGTTGGGCAGGCTAAGGGCAAGCACGGTACTGCTGAACATCGAAGGTCATTGCGAGTGCTGCTTGGAACTCGTACTGCTGTTGCAGTTGTTGGTATTATTATTTGGTTTGCCCCAAGCATCATTGAACCAATGTCAGCGACTATGGTGACCACGCCGACCCTTTGGCTAGGTGCGTGTAAAAGGGCATGTTAACGAAATGGCTGGCTCGGTGAATAAGTATGATGCATATTTATAGAATGGTTTGGTTGTACATACATATGGTACATAGGCTACGCGATGTACGTAAGATAACACGGATGTAATATTTAATCAGATTGACTACATGCTCCTTTAGTTAGCTACGCAATACACATAAAATAATGCACTATTCACTAATATCGCAATAAAATTAGGTTTGGTAGCACAATAGTTCGGTTGTAATAGTTAAGTTTTTTACTATGCTGAAACAATCTAGTTGCAAAACAATGCCGTTGTTTCGCGAAAATCCTGCTTTGTTAATGTGTGCACTCGGTAATATGGTTAAGTTTCGCTAATAAACCGGTTTTGCTCATCGTTGCAGCATAGGAGATCTATTGCTTTTTTATCGATTCTCCGAAAACGGCCTACGGTTGACGAACACGAAAAGAAAGTGATCGACCGCAGCAACGTTGGTTAACACACAAATCCTGATTATCGAACAGATTATACGACACACTGCGTGTGTGGTGGAAGCTACGGTTTTACGGGTGGAAAGTGCCGTTGCCACAATGGCCAGTCCGTCTACGCTGGCCGAACGGGATGTACATCTTATCAGAGCAGGTTCGCGACGTCGACGGCTGGTCCAATGTGTGTTGCGGTGAACCTGTGGCAGTCATTCATAGATTTTACGATGCAAATTTACGCTCAATGGTTAGCATTTCTTCTTGCGGTTACGTGTTCGTCCGCTCGTTCCAGCGTCGTGATCCTCACCAATCGATGCCATGAAACCACTCGAGGCAAACTCGTCGGCTAACCTTCGCCGCCGTACTCAAGATGACGATGCTGCAATCGCAACAGCAAGCCACGGCACAGATGCACAGTTTGTCATAGACGATGTTTGTGGTCTGGAGTACTTTTACCAATAGAACGGTTCACTGACTGTCTGCAACTACAGCGTTGGGTGGCAGGGAGTCAACAATGCGTCCCTGCCAACAAGAGGATTGGCACGCGGCGAAAGCGTTGGCACAGATCAAAACTTTAAGTCGACCAGATGGTAATTGTTTTGGCATTGCACGTCAGCGATCGAGAGGAATGCTTTTGGAGCATTACAGAGTGGAGTAGTATTTTAGCAGTGCTCTCCTTTCGAACGAGTGTCAAACGAGTGAAAAATACTAATAAAATGTATTCCACATTTTTTGGTCACATGTAGTCTATATTCTATAAACAATTAGATTAATTCTTATGGTGAAATAAAGTTCAATATCCACAAAAATCTTCCTTTCGTTTCTTTTTTTCTTAACAGTGAAAGAACGATTACTTTGTATGCAAATAATGTGCATGTGCATTTCAAAGTCATGCAACACCGTTTACACAACATTAAAGTTTTGGAAAACGTAACATAGGCCCACAAAAAAATCTCAATATTCTGTATTTTTGAAATTTGTATTTTTTAATTTGAAATGTATTTGAAAATCCAGTTTATTTATCATGTTTTCAAACACGCAATAAAACAACACAACGACCGATTTTTCTGATTCGGCGAACGTTGATCGTGAACTTCAACACCACCACGCTAACCCAATCATAATTTCGAAGCAATTGTAATAAAAAAAGCGTTTGCCACGTTACGCATCCGCTCGTTTCTCCCTCGTCAGATTCTCGAGCACCGCAAATCATCGTGGTGTGGAGTAAGAGATGAAAAATTGGTAGTTTTTACTGCGATGGAGGCCATCACATGGTCTTGATCAATTATTCCATTACGAACCATACCTACTCGGGTGCAGATCAAGTATCATTATATCTTCATTGCGTATTTTCGATGCAAAAGATTACCTTTTATTGAACTGTTCATTGAAGACCGACCCTCGGCATATATACAGGCAAGCAAATCTAGCCTTTAAAGTTGGATGTGACCTTCAACGAACATGAAAACCCTTTGGCTTGGCTTCTACTAGTGTAAATAGAAGACACTTTTTTACGTATTTATACGTTTTGTTTATTAACTATTTTCAATCTAGGTACATTTATGTAACTGAATGACATTCGAAATTATCAAGGTTTGTTGAGAGGGAAGGTCAAGGTCAATAAACTTAGTAATTTTAATTTCATTGGTTATAGCTGCTCATAGGATGTGTTATACAATGTGTGGAAAATTATCTTTTATTTTGTGTAACGTCCTACGCGGACAAGCCGGCCTATAAGGCTTTCGAGATTTATTCACTATCACACAGTCGTATAATCGGCCCTTGCTATGGAGGGGGGGGGGGTGGTTTGAGCAGTCCATCTAGGTTTCATGAGTCATGACGATTATGTTATTGAGTCGTACGAGTTGACGACTGTACCATGGCACCGCCTTCCAATAGGAAAATAGTCCATTATGAACCAAATAAAGATGGCATTATTTTGGTCAGCTAAAGATTTGATGGGCACTTTGGGTAACTTATATTGGTCGGCGTAATTACATTTTATAGGGCTTATTGTATTATGCAAGGGTTCTAGCATCATAATTGATGTGAATGTAATTAAAATTTGTTTTACTAGATGAAATAAACTTTTATTTCTTCTGTTTTGCGAAAAAGGGTATATCCTGATATGTTTTTCAAACCAGATAAAATAAACAAATTAACAAGCATTGGATCGTTTTCTATCTGATCAGCTAATCCAATTCTATCCAATCAGCTAAAATTTCTACCTGTCAGTTCAAAATATTTCACTATCCGAACTAAAACCATTTGACAATTACGTTCCGCCATATTGGATTCAAACAATTTTAACAAAGAAGCATTATAAAATCGTTTTGTTTGCTTTTTTCAATTTGAAATGGGTTATAGTACTTTTAATCAATTTAAAACATCGATGTAAACATTTTTACCTTTCTTGACAAAATAAGTATGATTCATAAAAAATCAATCCTTCATGACCGTGACACGAATTGGCTTTTGTACACATATTTTTCAGGCTAAAATTTAAACACTAGTTTGGCGTGTGATTTTATATGCAGTGCAGTGTATGCAGTGTCATGATTTCCGCGACCTTATCAGTAAAATACGTGCAAAACACGAGAATATTTACTTTGCTTTACCTAACATATCTTGGTAGAAATTGTGCAATTTCTATTACAAAAGTGTAAATCTACATGGTTTCACTTGTCACCAATTTGTTAGGATTTAGCTTACACTATAACTATGTTGGGATTCTACTTTCATGTCTTTGAATTTCATTCCAGTTATAATACCAACATAATCTCATAACCTCAACATAGTCCCCGAGCGTAACAAAATAAATGATTTTCTAGTTTGTTGATTTGTTTGTTGTTGTTTTTTACGTAAGTAAAGGAATAAGTAAGTGAAGCTTTTCCCATGTTCTGGCTAGATTAAAACCTAATATCGACCCGACCGTCATTCACAGTTTTATCTCTTTTTTACATGTGCAGGGCAGTCCCTTGGTAAAGTTGTCAACTGGCACGACTAAACTACATGCCCGTCGTATCATTTCCCCGTAGCAAGGACAGACTATCTGGCACTAATCAAACCAGAACATAGAATGAATTACAATGAAGGGGGAAAAATTTATGAAATTATTCAACAATAATGTGATAGGTATAATGAAAGGTGAAATTCACCCGCAGACAGAAACAATAAATCAAGCAGATGTTACGTTTAGGTTAAAATGAATCAGTAGGTTACATTTAAGTGAATGTTGTAATAAAATAGGAACTAGTTGCTTTTATATAAAAAATATGGAGCGCAACTAAATTTCTAAAACTGGTCTAAGAAAGATAGACGATTTAAGTGATGTTTAGTGGCATATTTATAACATACTTCGACATACGGTAGTATGGAGTTCATACATATTGTACATATTACATATTTATAATTTACATATTATTTATCTTACCTTTAAACATGACTTTACCATACGTCTCTAATTTGGTCACCATGATGGATAAGCTTTTCTATTGAGATTGGCAAAAGCGCATAAATGATTGCTGTGGACTGTTTATGAACCTAAATTCTCCTTAGTGTCCTTAGTGTCGTTTGAATATTTGTTTTAGTAAACTGGATGGACCGACATGCACTACTGTATGTTCTTTTGTTATGTTGTAAAGTTTAAAACCTCCTTAGCCTCTTTATCAACGATCTTAAAACTAAAGATCTCCCCTCACTCCCCCCCTCCTCTTCGGCGATGCTTATCCTGTGAGCGTTACGTAGTATATGAATAACCCCTTAATACTAGGTCGATGCAACATCTGCGAGCGTGCTCCAATTTTTAAATGCATGCTCGTATACTTTGTGGACGTGCTCCAACATAAATGTATTGCAAATTGCATACCATCAGGAGCATGACAATTTCAAAACCCTACGATGCTGTTCTACGTTGACGTTGGTCATGCTCATTCTTCGCTAGAACATGCTAACCTACTGCTATAACATATATTGCATTATTGATATCCCTTCCCTTCGTAGTTTTATATTGGCTGCACATGTTTATTGTCACCGGGACTAAATATAAGTTGTAAATCTTGTCAGTCCGAAGATTTCTCAGTTTTATTGAACCTGCACAAAATTTAACATTAATTAATACGTATTTTATTTGCCTTACTTTTAACACTCTATTTAGAAAGGGGTTCGAACTCGATCGCTCGAGAAAGTGTTCGAAAATTTTTGACGCGAGCTGGATACGCCTACTTTATATTTTAACGTTTCAAAGAATTGGCACAAGTTTGTAAGCTAGTTACTCCATTTGGCTTTCCACGTAGAACCCTACGAGTGTGTTTTTATATAGTATTTTGCTCTTTCAACCATACAGTTGGCCGACTATCAGCCTATACGGACCGTTCTATATAATGTTTCTAAATCTTAATTCTAGAGATATTTTTCATTTCATAAACTGTTCTTTTCATATGATCATAAACAAATGATATTACGCACCAAAGCTAGCCAAAACCACGCACCTAGCTAGCCAAAACCACGCACCTAGCTAGCCAAAACCACGCACCTAGCTAGCCAAAACCACGCACCTAGCTAGCCAAAACCACGCACCTAGCCTGTTTGGTAGTCAGAAATAATTTCAACAGTATTAATCCTACACTAAACTCGTATATCACTTTAAAAATAGTACAAATAAGTATGAACGAATGAAAGGATGCATCTACAGACAGGACAGCAAGGCACTTAGATTCGGCTCTTGGAGCTTTTGACTACATAGGCCTGTAGCTTGATTATCGTTTCGAAAATGACTAATTGGGTGCGTCTTAGTTTGTATATTAATTAGCGCTAGCTATCTCTTGTGAATGGTGTTAGCATTGCCACATCGTTCCGCAAGTGCTTTGCACCCATAACCTCGCCGAGCGTACGAGCCATCCTTTGGCGTGAAACTCACCAGCAGTAAAGACGTCGCAAAGATGGGACATTGTGCGCTGTACTGCCGGATGTATTCCGTAGGAACCGCTTCATCATTGCGTCAAAACGAAGACAAGTCGTAACACGACATTCCAGTGACATAAGAAATGTTGTTGATCCCTTTCTACAGTCCAGCATATGGGAATGTATTGACTCGTTGTTAACTGATGTGGATGAGCTAGGAGCACCGGTTGCCACGACAGAGATATAAATCAGTATTTATGTAAATGGGAGTGCCACTTGGAACCATTTCTTCAAGTTCATTACCACTCACCGTCCATCCAGCCACCAATGATAATGCAGCTCTAGTCATACCGGTTTACTATTGCTTCCTCTTGGCACTGCCGATGCAACAGCGGTACTTGAGAAGATAGTGATTGTGCGTTTAATGATACACCCTGCATCGGCAGTGGTGTCTTTATAGCTTAAAAAACAGAGTCTTAGCTAAACATTTCTAGTTTTCTTTACCTTCGTTTCGTTTGAGCTGCTGGTACTTCATTAGGGCATCGGAAGAATAGTGCAAGCCTGATGTATCTGTTCCATCGCATATTTTACCTTTCCATTCAGCATTGCCAAAGGCCTATTTTAAAAAATGGATTTAAGGTTTTTTTTATGTTACTCTTAACATTATTTTTAATATTGAAGAGCTTCTCGAATATGTTAATACGGCTTTTTCGACTATACCATAATAGTGATATTCGTGGGGAAATTACATAAACACCATGTGATATAACTATTAAACTTCTAACTTCTCCAAGTGTGACTTACAACAGGCGTGAGATCAGTCCACTCTATTGCATGAGTATGTGTGGAGTATGATGGGAATGTTCAGAGTTGTGTAATTTATATGCTCCAGGTGTGAATGAGTGATGAGTGAATTACCATTCAAATCATTTAATTTAATTCATTTATTTCATTTGTATTTCTACGGTCTGCCTGAATACCACAAATTTAAACCATTCAGTATTCATAATAGTTTCCTGATCAACAATTGATGTGTATGAAAACATAATTCCAATAACTTGTAATAATTTTCCTCAATTAAGAAAAAACATATTTTTATGATCACTGCTTGGTCACTCACAAGGGAAAAAAGTCAAACAAAACCTTAGTTTTGACTGAGAGCGATTTTTCAGCTCAACAAACTTTTCCATCGTCCCTCCATAAAGTGTAACATATACGGTGGCATTGGTACTCAGATTTTCCAAACAGCTAGGCTCCTGTGCCAATCTATTATTTCTAAGATTAACTGAAATAAGGCTCGGTAGTGGATTCCAACCGCAAAAAGCTATATGCTTTATGTGATTGTTTGTCAAAACCAGGTATTCTAACGCGGAGTTGCTTGGACTTCCCACCAGCATCTCTATGCTGTTGTCCGCTAAAATAAGCACTCGCAACCGGTGGAGAGGATCAAATGTCGCAAAATCGATACTAGTAAGTAACTTTTTTTGCAAATCTAGCTCATCTAATCGATCGCAACATCTTTCAGGGGAATCAATTATGATGGAGTGTATGCGGCTTCTTACTACCATCAGCTTTTCAACACTCTTGGCAAGTCGCAACTGTTGGATATACAGTACCTGTATTTGGGAGTTGCTGATTCGGAAAAAGGCTAGTTTTTTTAAATTCCCTAAAGTGAATGGTAGTTGTTCTAATCCACAAGGTGAAATTATTACCGTATTTAATGAGATATTTTCTTCAAAGTGAATCGAATTGATACCAGTACGTGTTATGTACATCTCAGAAGCCGACAAGTTGCTCGGTATGTGGAGATGTTTCATTGCCGGAGAACTTATTATGGTTAACGTTTGCACTGTTGCGGGAACTTTGTACAGTACATAAGGACCAACGCTGTCCATGCGTAGGTTGTCAAATGTTAATCTTTTTATTGTTTGCGGTATGTAACTAAGCACGTATATTCCCTCTAGTTCAGGGATCAGACTGGACACGTAGCATTCCGTAACTTGGCAGTGGAACTTAAAGCACATTGCTCGGGCAGCCAGGATTGCAAGCAATGCACAACTGAAAAGAAAACACGGCTAGATAAGCGTTTTTATTGTTTACACTTGATTGCTAAACTATGTAGCGCACAAAAACACCTTTTAAAAAACACCAACAAACACATATCATAACCACCTTATACCAATAGGGACGAATAATTGGTATTATGTTCTGTTCGCAATACTTTATATTTATATCACCACTCGCTACACGGAAGCTAATAGTACGAATAATGTGTCTAGCGAGTTTGAACTGCTCTTGAATACACGATTCCAATGAATAGAGTCCCGAGCATGGGCTTAATTTGTTTTCAACTAGGTGGAAATTGGGTTTAATGTCGTAAAATACGCTACCATTATGAGTCGGTCCTATTCGAAAAAAAAAAGAAATGTTTTCAGCAATTGTTATCCATTACGCACACTTAATACCTGACACTTGTAATACCTGAAACTGTTCCAGGTTTTGATTTGTGCTTTTGGCAATTCACACAAAGTACGCATACTTTATTGATTACGACAGAAGATTTGCGAATAAATTGATAATGCTATGCGTTAGCATGCACTTATTTTCATTTTGTCATAGTTAATAGCTTAACTACTCTAACTATCTGTACAATTCCCCTGCGATGAACGACCAATGGCCATACGCTGTTGGTGAGTAGATAGGAATAAATTCTAATAAACAAGCCACCAATGAAAAGATTTAAAGCAGAACAGATAAATGTAGAACACAGCGGAGGAGTACACACGATGTGGTTCAGCACCACGTTGACCTCTCACGCGCAAAACGCGTTGTTAGCAAACAGTACCCTCTGAAGTGTGTCGATGCCGTTGACCCAGTTGCCGTTTAGCATCGTAGCCCGCCTGGCATTGGGGAATTATATTCTTTCTCTACATTTTTCCGTCACTGCTCTAATGTTCCAATCAATGACCAACACAAAACCGGTCGTCTTCCGACCCCATAATGTAACATTCTTACCGAATCCGGTTACCGGTAATGTTACTCCCAATTGATCCTCGCTTTTCAACAAGTCGTACCTGAAGAAAGGCATAAAAAATGTTTTTTTTTTATATCAGTTTATTACTACAAGTAACGAAACAAACAAAATTTCCGCATTGAACAGTTTAACGATCTTGAAGCTACTTTTTGGTTAAATTTTGTGTTATGCGTATGATCATATCATTTATAGCTTTTAACTACTGTCCGTGAGTAATTTTTACATACTGCGTAAATAATGTAACTGCATAATGTAACGTTATGCAACTACAAAAATATCTAAATTGAACAACATCTTCTATGAAATATAAAAATACAAATCCATTATGATAAAGAAAGACGAACACTGCTGTCGTCTTTATTTCGCATATTCCTAGATGATGGTCACTTTATGGCTCTGAGTCGTAGTGACTTTGAACGACCATCTCTGGAAGTGAAACTAGTCACACTTATTTTTATTATGTCCGATATTGTAATACTCACCAAAGATTCCAGAAAGCTAAATTGAGTGCTTTGAGCTTTATCGCACAGTCGGGATCATTCCATAGTATCGAGCTGACATTTTTAGATGAGGTTGAAAGTTTGGGAAGAAAAGAAGCATGATAACTTTAATTTCCTCCCGGAGGCCATGCAATCATCAGTATTATTAGCATACCTTGAGATGCTCACTAATTTCGTTCAATAAATGACACTACGTTGAAACAACTACTCTTTTCTATAAATAGCATCTACTCAAACTATGCCAAATAAGACCAATGCGTGTAGTTACATCGCGATAAAATATTATATTTTATTACTTTACACTTATTTGTCGAAGATTGTTTCATACCTTCAATAACATTAATTTATGTTATAGTTAACTTTAAAAATACACCGTACCATATTGTGCCACCGATACCGTAACGGCATATATTCATCAGAAGCCACCTTTGTGATGTACGTCATTCTGAAGTAGTAGAAAATGTGTAACGTAGCGAAGTAATTCAGCTCAGCTAAGGAAAAGAATTTCAGTATATTCACAGTATATTGTTGCCCATGTTGCCATTAGCCACTCACACAAGGGATGGAAACGCGAGCTGAATCTTAATTTAAATCGAATTAAAGAAAGTGCCAATGAATGAATGTATCACGCTATCTACGCAAGACCGACTACCACCAATCATCGCTGAGCTAGCGCCGGTTCTATTCATAAAATAAGTTTGTCCCCCACTTTCGAAAGGCCAGCGGTGGGAAAATAAGCGCTTATGTGCGAACTCTTGCACTAGAATGCATAAAAAAGCTGTGATGATGGCTTCTTGTACGCGCCAAAGCTCCGACATCAACGAAAGCGGAATATGGTGAACGTACATCGCGCCGTCGCGGATGAGGCTTTTTGTAACGTTTTCGAGGCATCTTGTTTTTTTCGCCGCTTATCTTCACATTGTTTATTAATGTCTACCGTTTTAAAATTCCGGCCACGGCCAGTTTAACGGTATCTTCAGTGACGCAGTGGAGAAACTAAATCGGCCAACGAGGAAACCATGGCAGTGCGGGTTACGTTACGGTTTCTCTAGGGCGCTCCGCCGGCCCCCGTGTGTAGGTGACTTTGCTGTAGGGCAGAAGGGAAAGAAACGGCGACCGGTCGACTGCAGTATGCATTGTCCAGCACCGTTCGCCGTGGTTCGGACTGTCCTACATGCTAGATAGATTAATTATCGCGTTATACTTCCTAGAGCTTGATCTTATTTTCTACCACTTTTCGCCAACCGGCTCGATTCCATCACATCACACACCGTTACGACCGACTTTGCATCCCTGGTGCAGGCAGGTTTGGCTCACTCGCTGCAGAAGCATCCGTCCTTGGAGTTCTCGCGTATCCAGTCGAGGTAGCGTGTCACCCGCGTGTACACGCCGGGATAGTAGGGCCGGGCGCAACCATTGCCCCACGACACCACCCCGATCAGCTCGTAGCGTTTGTCCTCTCGTTCCGCGATCAGCGGACCACCGGAATCTCCCTGGCACGAGTCTTTCTCGCCCACACCCAGATAGCCGGCGCACAGCATGTTGTCCGTGATCATGGATGCCGTGTAGTTGGTTTGTGTACTGCACACCTCGTTCGAGAGGACGGGCACTTCAACCTCCTGCAGGATGCAGGACGGTTTGCCGTCCTCCTTCAGCGTGCCCCAGCCGGTGGCCGTTCCATTTGTGCCGACATACGCGTTACCTGCCCGATCGGATCGCAAACAGAGAAAAACAAAAAAACATAAAAGTGAACGAAAGCTCGACGAGAAGAAAGCCTCTGGGCAAGGCAAGGAAGGCCCGCCCAAAAGGAGGTCACATTTGGGGAGCAACGTATTTGCGCTTCCCATTAGCCAGTTTGGTTCGCCAATGTTTCAAGATCAGCGTACTTTGCGTGTATCTTCATGGCACAACGACGGTATGTGTGTGTGTGTGCCACATTCAATTCGAGCTTACTTGGATCGGATGGCAGGCAGATCGGGCGAATGAAGTCCGTTATGGGCACGCGGTCGTTCAGCCGTAACAGTGCGATGTCGTTGTCGAAGTTTAAGAAGCTGAACTTCTGCGCGATCGCTCTCAGCACGAAGCGTGTTTCCGGGCGCACAGAGTCGTCGCACCGGTTATGCTCACCGAACGTTACCTTGATCATGAACCACATAAAGCTGCAACGAGGAAAGGCAACACGATCACGCATCAATCAATTGCAGCAAGCATAGGCGGCAATGTCGATGTGACCAGCCAGCGTGGAGACACCTTCTCGCTTACCCTTTAACGCAGTGCGCCGCCGTAAGAACGTATCGGTCGTTGATGAGCATACCGCCACAGTAGAACCGATTGAAGTAACTTAATCGCGCCATCCAGGGAAACTCGTTCACGCCGGTCGCCTGGCCGCCAACGATCCTCGAGGCATCGTTCCGCTCGCCACATCCTGTACAGCGCAAACGAAAAGGGGAAAAGGGGAAAAGCGTTAGTGTGCATCAAACACTTGCAAGCACGTCTGTTTGCTATAATTGCATTCACTGGCGGGCGTGCGTGTCACACAATCATTCACTATCGGCACGCCACCGTCAGTAAAAAAGAACGCTCCAGCTCGCTGATTTGAACCGTTGGACCAGGAATTACCGTAACCGTTACCGTAAATGCAGGGAAACGCGATTTAATCGACTAGCCCCGCAACAGTTGTCGATCGAGGCCGCGATATGTGGCGGCATAGCCGGTTTGATGGTTGTCAGCGGATGGCTCACTTGAGCATTCCGACACTCGCTTCGTTCCCGCTTGGCTCGTTACATTTTCTTACAAGATCGTATCAAACCTTCGACCGCGATACCGTGGCTGTGCAGTCGACGGAGGGTAAAACTCTTCATCAAAACAAAATACACGCAACCTTCAATCGAGCCACTCCACCTAACTGTGGTCCACCATCAACACTTCAGACCACCGTAGGGTATGTTGGTAGGTCATGTGTTGAGTCGTTTCCTTTTTTTGTATTTCGAACCTTTTCTTTCCGTTACACTTACACACTAGGAGGATGCTGCTGAATGGTTTGTAACCAATCGATTCGATCATCGATCAGCTTTCTATCAATATTTCGAAACGCGAGTGCAATGCTGCGTTGTCGTTCCATGGGTGGCCCAAGAAACCCTCGAATTGGGAACACGTGAGCGTGAGGACACGGTAATTTTTACCCTCATTCGTGACCACTTCCCGTCCATGGTCCGTCCGGCTCGAATTAACCTTTCTAACTGGGGGTGCGGCAGCAGCGCCAGATGGTGAGTGAAATGATTTCCTACCGTGAATCAATCAAAATTTTAATTTCATCAGTTTGAGGCTGTGGACAGATTACAGATTTCCTCCAGTAATAATAACTATACTCAACACCAGCGGTTCGACTGCGTTTTTTGTTCATCGTTCTGCCGTGAGCTAATAAAACGGTCATCCACTTTAAACGAGATCCAAAATCTTATTTCACCTCCCACACCGGTCAAGCACGCCCAAACAACTTGCATGTTTGGGTGGCACTGTATCGTACACATTCCAAACGTTCATCGAACTCAAAAAATCCCCCCGCGATCCAGTCGTAAAGTTAATCTTCATCGCATTGGCAGGATGTTCCATGCAAAGGCAGGCGCCAAGTCGGGGCCAAGGAAACACTTTCACCCTCACACCTTATATTTCCTTTTCGCTGTGCCGGAAATTTGAATCTGTCCATGGGATTAAAGTTTCTGTTTTCGGATAAGCACCGTAAGCCTTTCATCGGAAACATACGGAATATTTTGCAACAACAAAAAAACAGCCGAAACCACACAAAATGCAAATATCAATGGTCACATTTACTGCCACCACACACTGCTTTGTTTTCGGTTGCTAATGGGTGCATACGTGAATGAGTCGTTTCTGCTTCAACCCTGTTTCTTCTGATGGTGGACCTGCAGTGGATTCGCAATATTGAGATCATCGGAAGGAAGTGGATACTTCATCATTGTATAAATGTGAGCAGTCTTGTGCTGGTCCAGACGTTGTATGCACATTTCATTAGCGCTTCCAAAATGCAAAGCTGCATTTTACTGAGAGCTGTGAGAATGTCAAAGCTATCACCGTGTGCCCTTTGATGTTAAACAACATTTTTATTTGAAGTGTATTTCTTACATATTTGAAAGATGATTAAATGATGGTCGTTGATTTGAAACATAAAATCAAAACCTTAAGCCTAACATAAAATGAATTGAATTCATTTCTGTAGCCAATCAATTAATAAAAAGTATCGAAATTTTTAACTATCATTGAGTAATAATATTCCGGCAATTTATG
Organism: Anopheles arabiensis; assembly: GCF_016920715.1. Taxonomy (NCBI): domain Eukaryota; kingdom Metazoa; phylum Arthropoda; class Insecta; order Diptera; family Culicidae; genus Anopheles; species Anopheles arabiensis. The sequence goes on along the minus strand of NC_053517.1, from coordinate 54,991,368 downwards.
AAAAGAATTGCGTTTTTTATGATGAACAGTGTCTGATATAAAATAATTCCTTCAAAACGTAATTATGAAGTACAAATGTAACTCGAGTGTATAGTTCCCACGAAGCATATAAATTGTATTTTCACGTGTTATTCCTACAAATTGCACTACTTACGGCAGCTACAAGCACTGGAGGGTGTATCATGGATTGGAGCACGGTTACTGCCCCCACCAAATATCATCTTCATATTGTCGACAATGCTCCGCTCGTCCGTATTCTTGTTCGGTGTCGCTAGCATCTCATATTTGCCCTGAGCTTGGAGCTTCCCGGACGCATCACCTGCCAAGAGCCCCACCATCAGCAGCATCAACAGCGGAACCTCCAGCATCATGTAAATGCGCAAATTGATTATGCTCCGTGCTAAATTGCTCACTTCCATTCTCTTCGTATTCTGCGTTATCCGCAACTCACAGCTCGCTATTCGTTCTAATTTTAACAATTTTCTTCGCACGCTTGTTCTCACGTCAATTCTTTCCACTGCCGGCAGAAGTTCACTTAAACTTTGGTTGGGTTTCTTTTGTTCCGGCTTCCGCAAAGCTTCGCCAACACTACAGCATTAGCGCGCAGATTAGCTCTGCAGACGAACCGAATTTACCACCGATACGCTAAAGTTGCACATTTTCACCCGCACTAATGCATTCCCCACTTGTTGGCTAATTGTTTTGCGTTGGATATTTTTACATCGACTCACACACAAATTTAGCTCAGAGATCTTAGATCATCTGCACTGGAAATTGGTTCACTAATGTATGGCTTCTGCTGTTATTATTCAAACAGCAACTCCGTTGCGTTTACTCTCCAGAGCACTCACTGACGGGTGACGATCGTTTATGAAAAAAACGGTGCTGGTAAGTCGCTGCTGAGGAAGCGAACAGAACCGGGAAACGCCAAACTCTCTGCAAGCAACGTCTGCTTTGCCCGCGGTCACTGACTGAAATGATCAGCGTTCGGGTTGTGCTTTTGGGATATGCTTCCACGACGCATGGGGTCGGCTTTCTCCGACACTTGTTCGCTTCTTTTTGAGCTTCTTCTCGGTCCCTCCAAAGTGGGCGGAAATCGCGAGCGGACGGGGCAGTAATAGCAGGGGCTTTGGATGATCCTACAACACATTCAGCATCTCGTTCGTCTTTACAACCTTTGGGAGAACGAAGCAAGGAGCGAACACATCTACAGAAGAGTAGAAAGACACAAGCAACCTGATCTTGCCATACTTCCCCACCAGACGCACAGGCAAAGGTAAACAAATGCACAACGCGTCTCTTCTTCTCTCTCTCTCTCTCTTTCTCTCTCTCTCTCTCTCTCTCTTTCGGGACAGACGTTCTATCTTGAGAACGATACCTCAAGACCTTATAAGACAATTTGATCTTTGACCAACCGTTGGAGTGTCGAGTGAAAGCTCATCCCTTCACGGCATAGAAGGGAGGACATACGATTAAATGTACGAAAAATATACAAACTTTACTTATTTAACTTAGACAGTTATTATGTAAACAAATTATAAATATTAAAGCAATAATTATAAAAAAAAAAAATAAAGTAAAGAGCAACATAAAAAGACGTTCTTTCTGTTCTATGATTTCAAGATTGTTACTTTTATGTGTAAAATAGTAAAACAGATAGTATGGTAACAATGATCACATACAAATGATGATGAAATTGTCATATAAGTGCAGAGGAAGTAGTTTAGAGCATTAAGTAAAAGGTAATTTGTGATCTGTCAGTAAAGGCCACATTAAGTTCCCATCTGGATAGTCCTGATGCAGCAAGAACTAAATATATGTTTTTTAAATGTTCTAATTATACGAATTATACGAAAACACTCTAATAATGATACGACACTATTGCTGCTTTGGTACTATATGTATAGAGAAGACCAAATAGACTGATACGATGGCACAGTTATCGTGATGATAGCTTTTAACACTTGATTTATTACTCCACGTTTTTGTGGTCAATTCAGATCAATCAAGTTACATGCGCATTTTATTAAGATTCAAATAATTAAACATTTACAATGGTCCGAAGTTGTATCCAGAAACTCATATATCTGTACGTGCTTTCGGCCCTTTGTTGAGTGATTTTTTTTAAAGATTGAAAATTATATCATAAACCAATTTAACCAATATCACCGATACAAGCAGCTCTGCATATGCTACTGGAATTGATACAGTTTCATCTTCTGTGATAAATACCACTAACTATTCTAATATCTATAAATCTTAAAAAAAGTTTTCTGGCAAAAGACTCTCTAGTTGATACTCTCCAATCCATTCTCAGCGACAATGATTCAATTATGATGGTTTATGTGCGATAATGAGCCTGATGCGATCGTTTCGGATCCTCCTCCATGTTTCACTGCGCTGTACGTGTAAAACATTCCTCGCAGGTTTCTGCATGCGATTCGTGAGAAAATTTCTTTCATACCTTTCATACCGACCCAATGGATCTCTCTCAGTGCCACACAGTTTATGCTCTCATTTCATTTAATCGTTGCTTTGTTTTTCCGTCACTCAGTGTGCCGACATCAGTGGCAGGTGCCTTTTTGCTATGTTTACGTTGCTTTGTTTCGCACGAACATAAAACAGTTCACGCAGGAAAATTGTTGGAACCACGCACTTGTCCCAATTTGTGCTAACATTCTGTGTCGCTTGGTAAATCGATCAAATTATCACCCTCTGCATGCAATGCGGGGAGGAAAATGGGACAACCTTTCTTCTCATTTGTTTACATCTCTTCCAACGCTGGGAAGTAATAGCCCCATTCGGTACACTTGATTTCAATGTCTGTTGTCGGTGGCATTGTCAGTTGAATAGTAGTATTCGCGCTTTATTTACATTGTTTATCTTTCTCTTCTAATATCACTTCGAGCAGAGACAAGTATCGTCCAGATTTGCACGCAGCCAGGGCAAGTAACGCGCCACACGGGTGTACACTCCAGGGTAGCCAGCCCGGCCGCATCCAACGCCCCATGACACAATCCCAACAATTTCGTGCTTATCACCATTTCGTACTAGCAGAGGCCCACCGGAGTCACCTTGGCATGAGTCCTGTTTGCCTTTACCGGCGCATAACTGTAACCAGAACCATACGAAAAGACATTAACAAATTTTACATTACTCTTATTTTGGGGATTTGCAAACCTTCGTTCATACTAACCATATTCGACGTTATACGAGATGCACGATATTTCATGCTTCGACACTGGTCGAGTGTCAAGATCGGTACATCCACGTGTTGGACCAACGCTGGAAGTGTGCCACCTTCCGAAGTTCGTCCCCAGCCCACAACTGTGCCCAACTGACCAGCCGGCTCACTGCGTTCCTTGGGTAAACAAACGGGACGTATGGTTTTGGTGAACTCCACAGGCTTGCGCAGCTTCAGAAGCGCGATGTCGTGATTGTAGGAGTTTTGATCGAAGCTCCGGTGCCTGATGATTGCGGTGACTGCCCGCATTATTGCAGGAGTCTCAGAAGCTACGAATTGATCGTAATCACCCAGAATTACACGGATCTTGTTGCGCTTGAGTCTGAAACGAAAATTTGAATATCAAAGTTGTTTAACAGTCACATACATGCACCACTATGAACAGATATACCCACCTTCGAACACAATGTGCCGCAGTTAAAACGTAATCTTTTGTGAGAAGTGATGCTCCACAATGAAACTGACCGTCGTAAACTAGGCGTGCCAGCCAAGGATATTGATTCACTCCAGTGGGCCGTCCTCCTACAATTCGAATTTCTTGATTAGCTGCTCCACATTCTGAAAAAAGAGAAGTAAGTTAGCAGTTAGCATGTCAGTTGCTTTGAAATTTAGTACATGCTGTCAATTGTTTCAGCCCGACAGGTATGCAATCCGCAAAGCACGAGGAAGAAACGAATTTAAACCGAAGGTATTTGAATTTAAATTGAGGTTCAATTAATTGAAATGAGGTGTGCGTGTTTATCACAAATATCGAAAAATGTTATATAAATGAAATAGAATACGAAAAACCACACATTCATAAACATTTCAACACATTAATTTAACCAAGCTTTTATTACATTGCTCAATTTTTTTTACCTGTCCGGCCAAATTCTAACGAACTCTTCAATTAGTAACACCGAATCAAAAAACCGAATTTAACATGAAATATTCTTAGATACCATATGATAAATATTATATATGTATTTTATAAAAAATATAAATTATACTGGACAGTGTTCAGTGTAATTTGGGTAAAATAATGTGTTTTGAACACTAAAATAAATAAATTATATTATATTATGTAAAAGATTCTTTAATTTGTTTAAATAATTACTAAAACCTACACTAAAATACAACATGTAAAATGAGCATTGAACATGTGGTCTTAATGTATGCTTTGATATAATCCTAATTGTTCATTACTTTTTGGCTGAACGATTAACGAAACGATAAAGAGTATTCCAAAAGGCTTTGATTTATGTTGGATTGTATATATTAGGTAATTAGAATATCAATTTTGTGTTAATATTGTCGAAGAACTAGAATATAAATGTTGTGCTAATATTGTCGAGATTGTCTTTTTATGGACCTGCTGGGAAACAGTTTCGACGATGCTTACCACAGTCACAGCTCTTCACCTGATTGTTGGTCAGGTCGTCATCATCGTCAAGTGAAAAAGCAGCCGTGTTTAGTCCAAACAATGTGTCAAACAGAAACCGTCCTTGCCGGCTAATAATTTCCGTATCATTCCAGTGTGTGCTTTCCTTTGCTTCGGCTACATATCCAGCCAGAACTAATGCGGTTACTATAGATCCAACGAGGAATCTGCTTCTCGCAGGAGCAATCATTTTGGTGTACATTGTTGAGAGAATAAAATCACTTTCCACTTCAGTTCACACGCTGTTTACTCCTCTTTAATGTTTTCTCGGAGCACCGTTCGTCTAAAACATACGTGTATTTATATTCAACAACACCTGCGAACAGTTCACCAGCTGTAGTAATCTGCGCCTTTGCAAACTGAATGAGTGTGCTTTTTTTACTTCTTTATCTTTCACTCAACGTTTCACTTACGCGTTATTGCCCTGGTCCATGTTTACACGATTCATAATCTCATTTCACTTTCTTCTGCTCTCGGCACGACGTTAGCTCGGGGAACATTATTTAACATCAGTTTGGTCCGCATCCGCCTTCACCACACTGCAACACGACGGATGAACCGCACACGGTCCGGCTCAGCGACACCAGCCACCTAAGCTCCTAGCATTTGCTGCATATGATGGACGGATAAACGTTTGGTTTCTTCTTTTTCACTTTCATTCGACCGTTCACTGTTTTGCTCGATCGTCTTCGCTATCTTCACATTCGCACTACACCGGTGCTTGCCTCAATGTTTTCTCCCTAAGATACATGAATCAGTGTACAGTAGCAGCTTACAACTATCTTTTTGTAGAAAAACGAGAGTGAAAAAAACAACTGTATACCAAGAATAGCGCATCAGGGGCCTATAGACAAGCTTCACTCCCTTTAACAGCCGCTTATGATATAACGAAAGGAACACCAAAGAGTGATATCTCTAATTGGGGACCCTTTGCGTCTTGCTAACGTGTGAATAGGAGGACTCGAGTGACAGGCCGAATCTAACGCTCCTAGCCATGCTGGATAGCACATATTTTAGGGCCACGATTTCTAACACTTTGCTTTGCCTACTTCGTGACTCTGTTTTTGATAAGCTTCATTAGATAAATGGAGCCGATCGGAGCGCTTTCCAGCTGCATTATTCAAATCCAACCTGTTGGGAATAGCGGTACCCACTAGCAGTGCCACAGGATGTACTGTTCGAATCGGCCAGTATGTCCCACCGGCGGCAACGGAAAAGAGCAATGATACGAACTTGTGTTTAACCCTGACAGTGGCGCATACAGTGCCCTAGGCAGCCTGTTTATATTAACGCCAGACGTTTCTTATGCTAAATGGGCATATCCGCTTGAAAAGTGCATTGCAGTGAAAGGCTTTCTCGCTTATCTGGTGTCAGCAGTGATTGCGTGGACATGTGTGAACGTAGAAAGCTTCAGCGGTCTCATTAAAAACGCATAACAGGTTATTAAAAACAATCTCACGCGGTTCCGACCATTAATTGGTGAATTTCTAAACAAAATATTAAAACAAATTCAATGTAAAATATTGTAAATATTTTGTACACTTTACAAAAGGAAGTGAAGCTCAAAGTAAACTACCTCCACTTCAACAAAGCAATTAAGCAATATCGCGTTAATGGTGGAGGTATAATCGGTTCATGTTTTTTTATATGTGTCTTATAGTCTTGGAGCTTTTCACATTTTATATGAAAAGTATTCATTAATTCACACTCAAATTATTATATCCACCATCATGAATACACACATGTTCAAACGTTTCGCAAATTGAAATGATTTTGTTGTCGTGACACACTTTTCCACTCACATATGTATCGAGTTTGGTCAAACCACAGCAAAAACCTACATCCACAGCACCTCCTTTCCATGGCCTCAAATCTCACTCCAACACAGTATCGGTCAATGTTTATGAAAATTATAAAGAAAGTTTATGTGACCGCTTTCAGTTCGGGGCACACTGACGCGATCGAACCAGTTCAAACCAAACTTATAACATTTGCGAGATTTCGTGCTCACTGATAACTACGCTAACACTACAAATGTACTAATCTAATGCAATTTTTAAGCTTGTTTTAAGAGTTTTTTTAGAGACCATATATCTAAGTCCCCTTGTTTAAATACTCAGTCAACACTTATCCGAATCGATCTGGTGCTCTAAAAACACCGTAAATTAGTAGAACAAACTATCGCTTTTGGTGTAAATGCGCACAATCAGGCGAGTGGTTGAAAGAGAAATGAATCGAACCCGGACACACACGACCCGAACACTCACGTTACCTTCAAACTGTTTCGAGGGAGGCTGTCGAATCAGCGTGTATCAATCAAACTCACGAGGAAGTTGCCGCACTTGCAGAACAGAAGATCGATTATTTCCAACCCTACTTAATATCTCCAATGTTTGGAAAGACAGTTACGGATTAGTGATCAATGAAATTACAATTTCACAACCGGTTGTACAAGCACTACTAGTGCTGCTTGCGGTACGCAAAAAAGCGCTTCATGGAACTAGCGAGGAAATTCGTCACCTACCGCCGATCGCCCAAAAAGGTTATGTAAATGTCTGCGCACTGCAAGCTGATTGGTTACGCTTATATTGTCCGCAATTCAACACAATCACCCCACCGAAGTTTCACGGAACGTGACGAATGTTTAACTAAATTGCACATAATCCGATCGAAAGACAGGGCTCGGTTTGATTTTCACTTAAGCAATGCTATGCAACTGCAACTGACTCATTCAATGCTCGATCGATTGGCTAGCCCATCCTAACTGATCAATTTTCTAACATTATTCAACTACCATGCATATTTCAGTTGCCAACATTCGTCGCACTCACTTCTATGCACTGAACTACATTTAAACTAAACCGAATATAAAATATAACCATCAAGATCTCGTGCGATGTGCAGCAGCAGTAGTGTGGCCTTGACTGTATGACTTCCTTCGCTACAATGGCGAAGGATCACAGACGAAAGAAACTACTTTCATTTTTCACCATCATCATATGGACATCGCGAGAGGGCACCCTGCTCGAAAGCATTGCGCGAGAGTAGAAAAGCATCTTGCAGGGTTACTGCACCGGTACGATCGTTCAAATAAATGTGTTTTAGCTATATAAAAGTGGTGTTACATAAAGAGCGTGAAAATATAATTATTTTCCCTATATTATCCTTCTTTTCTTCTTCTTCTTCTTCTTCTTCTTCTTGTTCTTCTCCAATTCAGCTTCATCTTGTTTTTCTTTTTAATCGCAATAACCACATTCGGTCAAAATAACGTTTTCCTTGTTACTGAACGTCTAATGAGCTTGGCTGTCTGAGTCTGATTGGTTAACTCAACAAGGGACAAAGTACGACTCGCGAAACGCAGCTCTTTGTCGATGGTATATTTTTTAGAACTATCAAACATACATAACTCTACGAATACTTTTGTAGAATTTGGCTCTTTTGGTTGCAAATTTTGCCGAACGCTGGGTTGATTGATAGCAGAATAATGAATCCTACGAATGGGGTGAAGGATTATCGAACCGATAACCAGCAATGATTGTTGAGATATAATATGTTGTTTTTAAATTTAATATCTAGAAAAAGTTTGGAACTAAACATTACAGCAGTTAAATTATAATATAATTATTAAAAAGAAAAGCAGCATCAAGACACCCATTCATCAAGAAGCATGGCGAACCCTGTAAACTACACAACATTGGAGAAGCAACTAAAGCAAGAGACGATAACCCATGTGCTGCATGCATCAGTACAAGATAGAGAGAGACAGGTAAAAACGGAGATAGGTTCAAGAGAACTGGTCCGTCAGAAAGCTCGGAGGGAGATTCACTTTCCATTTCTCTCCTAATCAATGGAAGCTTCGTACATTGGGTGGGAGACGTTCGATCACTTACTAGCTTTCTACCTTCAGGTCTGCATTTGGTCACCGTCGTTCGTAAATAACATATGATCGATGGCAGCAGTCTGTGCCGTCGTCAACTTACATCAGCGAACATCACATTTTCCTGTTAATTCCAAGCTGAAATCAAACCAGTCTACTGAGAGCTGATGACTCATTCACGGAAAATGGAATGTCGTATGTGTTTCTGGTTTTATTTACTTTCTGCCGCATAATAAACGTTTCATAACAATACGCGAATGTAGCCATATCTTACATGCTAATAGTTACAGCCGAATCATCAGCCTCTACATCCTATGGTATGTTGTGACTAGAAAACGAATAAATTATCAACAGCACACTTCTGTGTCTCTAGGTCGTGTAACTTCACAGTCACATCAAATCCTTCGGGCAACATCTTTAGGCGGGCAGAGACATTCGTTGGCAAGCTTCTCGTGAATCCAAGGCAAGTAATTGACGATGCGCGTGTAGATACCGGGCAAATTTGGGCGGGCGCATCCCCGACCCCACGAAACGACTCCAATCACTTCCATGCTGCCAAACAGTCCCATCTTATGCATCGGACCACCACTATCACCCTGGCAAGCATCTTTCTGCCCATCATGGTACCCGGCGCACATCATGTTGGCAGAGATCTTCTTACTGCCATACCCAGCGTCAAGGCATTGCTCCTGTGACCAGATGGGAACTTCAACGGATCGCAGCGTCTTGGATGGAGCACGCTTCTCCTCCACCCTTCCCCATCCAGCAACCACACCGATTGTTCCAGTAAAGTCCATTACACCTGCAAAATATAGTTCAACGTTATAGTTCTCGATCGAGCCACCGGGCCGAAAAGCCAAAGCAAAACTTATTTACTTCCGTCCGGGAGGCAAGCTGGCTGAATGGTGGGTCCATAGCGCAGTGGTTTATCTAGCTCCAGGAGAGCAATATCGTTGTTGAACGTGAAGATATCGAAATCCTCGTGGTCGATGATTCGTTTCACTCTCCGAAGCTCGGTGTAATCCTTAGCAATATTATGCCCTCCGAGATAAACCTATACGAAGGGTAATGGAATTGAGTGAACAAAAAGAGTGAAATATCTTTCAGCTGTTCTGCGATTCAACACTAACCCTAATCTCACTCGCTTCGAACGAGTTTACACAGTGTGCTGCCGTGACCAGAAAATTGCGCGAAACGACCGATGCTCCGCAGTATAGTTTGCCCTGGCGGAAAAGGCCAGCCAACCAGGGGAATTGATGTGCAGCGGCTTCGGAGCCTCCGACAATGCGATTGGTGCGTCCTCCAACTCCACAAACTGGAAAATAAACACATTAAAATATTAACACCATACACCGAACTGGAGTGTTTAGTATTTCTTCAAATTATTTTCTGCACACTCCCTAAACGTTGCTTAATTGTAATTTAGATTTAACAAGATCACCGCAACATTTTTTGTGTTATGTTTTGTCCTGGCTGATAAAGTATTTGTTTATAATGTTCACATATTGACCTGTGCAGTCCTGCAGGCGCACTAGACGCAACCAGATCCTTGTTACAGGTCGGAGCGTTAATTCAATGACACCCCTTGCACACATTTTGATTTGAATTATTTTCTTGATGAATTAGATCACGCGATGTCTATAGCTGGCACAAAAATTCAACCAAACAATTGAAACACAAATGCAACCGTCCTGATGCCACTGCATTCGTTATGTATAGCCGGTATCATTGATGTTCCGTTTATGCGTACGCTTAACCTAATTTGCTGCTGGCCTCATTCGCTCGTCTCTCGGGGTTTCACAGTTACACAGTCGAAACACGCCCATCATCGTGCCTGGAAAAAGCCACCCATTCACACGCCAGATTTTTCACACCACACTTCTGCACATAGTGTCGTGTACGAACAGTATCAATTCAATGGAACTTCTTCATATTATTCACCAACGAAAGTGAAATCTGTGTATGCGGCGTAGTTTGAGATGTCGCTTGGCTACGGACCATGTCCATACCTACAGTCACATGCACTTTTTCTTTGCAAAATCACGCTCCATTGGAATGATTTGTTATGCAACGCGTCTCCGACGCATGAATGATCAGGGAAACGATGCACTTCTGCGTTTCAGTGTCCTGGATCCCGCCTGAATGCACTTTTCTACCCCAGCAGATGCGCAAGGTGTTTACAAATTTCAACTTAACCTTTCACTTTCATTCACACGCGATTATGCACCGCCTATCCCACCACACGACTGCAACTCACCACAATCACAGGATTCGCTGGAGTTGTAAACGGGAGCTGCTAGCAATGGGACAGCTAGCGTTGTCAGCATCAGAACCCAGATTGCCATCAAGTGAACGGATGAGGAACGATTCATTATCATGGTTAGGTTAGAAATGGCCACGACACAGCACCGAAACACACACACACTTCAGGAAAGACTTGTACGGCCGATCAGACGCTGAACGGATCTATAGAATGGAGCGGCGAATCCGTACCGGAACTCACAGTGTGTTCTGCTTTTATGGTATACAACTATGATGGAGCCTTTTGCGCTGTGAAGCTTCTTGTGCCCCTTTACGCAATGTTCTGTGACTGACAGTGGTAGTCGGCGTAGCTTTTATATACACACTTTCCGAATCGGATTCAGAAGGCTCAACAGACAATGACGACGCGCGCGGGACGTTGTCGACTACCTTGGCGCGCTTCGACTCGAGTGATCGAACCCGTGTCAATGTGTGGTGTGTGCCCTCTTTGTTTTGCGACGGGTGCGTTCCTGCAGTTGTTCCCTTCCGTGCGGCTTCTCTGATCTCGTGCTCGCGTTGCTGTCTTCTTCTGTAACGAGAGTAGTAGAGGCCGCATGCGATAAGGGTGCGGATGCGCTTGTACTGCGTCTGCGGGTATGCGAACTATGCATTGCCGTCTGCTTACACACACATCCAAAGCGCCCATTTTCGCCAGTACACCTGTCTCTGTGTCAGCGTGTCGTGATGCTCGCGACATAACCACCACATCTCTCCGAGACCGCCCCGGGATGATTACGGTGGACAATTACCTCATAGTTCGAGCGGAAAGTGAGAGTGCGTGCCCTTGGTTCTACTAACACACATCGGACCGATGGCTTCCTTACTCGTGGTAGTTCGTGCTTGCGTCGCTTACATCGTCGATAAGACCGCATCATGTGCGCGCTGGAACCCACGTGCGAGGGAGAAGGCCAGTGTCAGTGATCGATAAGGGTGGGAGTGCCATGCCAGGGAGGGAGGTGTAACAGTGAGAGCAATGTAGGCATTGGACATCTTTCTTTTCGATGTAGTAGTAACGACAATAGTTCAACAATTTGACTGTAAACCACCATTGCCCCCGCCATGGCCAGCGGTTTAGCGTTTGTGGCTTCGTTTGTTTGTTTATTTTCCATCATCTCTTCTTCGATACAAAACAACTTTTCGTCTTTCTCTATCTGCCTCTCTCGCTCTCTCTCGCTCTCTTTCTCTCTCTTTCTCTTTCTAACTCTCTCTCTTTCTTTCATTTTCTGTCTCTCTCTTCCCTCTCTTCTCTTGCTCACTTGCTCTCAAGGCAGCGCTAACTTGCATACAGATTTTTTTCTGTTGATGTAGAGAAGCAAATAGAGGTACCGAAGCAATAACCCTTCGAGCATGCAAATCACGTTGCACTTGTGCATCGCTGCATCGTTGCTCGGTTTTGAAGGGCTCATACTTTTTGTCTTTTTTCCCCGCTATTTGTATATAACCTACCGTCATGATCAATTAGTTTATTTATCAGATCTGGTGATCGTTTTTCTCGAAGGGCGCATTTCAGATCCTTGAGCACACTTCAAGGAGTTTAGCAATTTGAAAACCACATTTTTATACTAATTACCTACGGACCAGCAATTGACTATAATCAAACATCGGTATTATACATATTGTAGGCAATTATAATCTTAAAAACAAATCTACATCTAGAATATCAATAAATTGCATGTCCTCCACAATACAAGTTTCAAAAATACAGTTTATTCATTCATTTGCTGTAAACCTATGACCTGAATTAGGTTTGTTCAATTTTTCTATATACCAATTTTTAAAAATTTCGTAATCGTTGTCTCGGTTGGTTTGTTACACAATGTGTTCCATAGTTTTGAAATTGGAAATTATCGACGACCATGTCAACTCGTGACCCTGACCTATCTGGAAGCCGAAAACTTGACTTTGACCAAACTCGATCAATCGCTTTCGTTAATTTTCCAGCCTGCTCTTCATTGCCTACAGGAACAAAACTTAAACAAGTGGAATGAGACAACCTGAAACGCTCATACTGTACTTCTACCTTGGAGCAAGTGCAGCTGAAAACGTAATGCATTGTATTGCTACGCAACCTTCGGTGTCGCAACGTACAGCCACAGCCTTGAACCTATAAAATGTTAAGGAAATATTTTTGAATTTCAGGGTCGTATATTTAAAGCTACCACAATAATAAATCATTTTAATTTTGCTCTCTTTTACGATCGTATGTTTGATTGAGCTTTTTCGTTATGTGTTGTTATGTGATAATATTATCCGAATCGGTAAGGTATCTGAGCGCTATTTCTAAAGCAATTCTACATCAGGTCATACTTTGCCTTATTTGTTATTGCATACAATAACTTTCTTTCATTTCATCATACAACCATACACTTGCGTGATACAAGAATGTTACCCGTAAAAGGCATCATTAGCCCTCATGTTGAGCCTCCACCGCCGATACACCCGCGTGACTACTTTTTAACCTGAACTTGAACAACGAACCCCGCTGCTCAACGAACTGCTCACCTTTCTGGTGATCACGCGCATTTCGCGCATTAGGAAATGCAGATGATGGTGACATTCAACTGGTTTAGGGGGACAAAAACCTTGAAAACGCATCCATATTGCACCCAGCCTTCTACCACACACCTCTGTAGTGGTAGAGGACAACATTGTGGGTGCGATCGTACGCGAAGTTCAAGGCATGATAGCATGTACATCATGATATTTGAATGTTAATGGTCGCGAGTGGGCTGATTCATTCCTTCCGACAGCCATCCCGCAACCTCAAGAAGCTAACCTGAGGGTGAATGGTCCTTGACAAAGCACGGTGGTAGCGAGGACAGTGGAGCCATTGTGGAGCCAAACTTCCGAGCGTTAATGATACAGCCCACAGATTCGTGGCCAACCGTTCCTCACGCGACACACTCATTCTTTGATGGGCAGTAGGGCAATAGAACTAGATCAGTAGAGCAAGTTGAAAGTAATGAGTAATTAGCATAATTTGTCAAGTGTTTCATCAAATACCGTTTCAACAGATAACCACTAGGCTCAGTAATTGATAGTAAAATTGCAATCGTTTGTTAATGGGTTTTACTGTTAATAGGTGCTTATTACATATTCTAAAACAATTTTTAGACACAGTTATTCAACCGTTTTCTAGTTTCAGTACAGTACAATACACAGTTATCTTCAGTTTTATTTTCAATTTACTACTTACAAGGAAGTTCAAATTGTTTTGTCAAACAATTATTGGTCAGCCAATGTTCAATAGCACCGGATGCAAGATAAGTGACGCAAAGGTAACTTCGCCGAACGACAAGTTCAAGATCATTTGAACGTTGAACTGCCATATCTCGACTAAAGAAAACGTGGGTAACATTACCTTCACAGAATGAGTCACTGGGCTAGAGTGTTTCTTTCTCCCAAAAATAACACAGAGATAAAATGGATGCCTCACATACGATCGTAACTCTTCCTGTTGCTGTTGCTGTAGAATGCGGGTGCGTTGAACTTTAACAGCTTGGCATTTTTTAACACCTTGTGCAATGTTCATTGGATTTCAACCGGCAAAATTACTCACCAGAACCTCGTACGAAGGTGAGAAAAAGTCCTCCATCAAGAGCTTTCACCTTTCGACCAAGATAAATCATCACCGTGATCGCGATCAAGTGCAAGTAAAAGCTTTATTTAAACAATCTCAAACACAAGGCATTCACCGGTCAAGTGGACACGGCTAATGGACACGTTGCTCGGCATTACAGCAAGCTGCACTGTACTTCCACAAACCTTTTCTTTCGATCCTCCTCCTTTCGACCCTCTTCGAATTGCTCCTTGTTTCCATTTCAGGTACGTTGTTTATTCGGCGTGTGTCCAGAACAAAGCATCGCTTTACTTGCACGTACACGCATCTCGAGTATTGAAGTTAATCCACGAAATGAATCGGTTCACTCGGGCGTATATGCCCGGAAACCGTGGTTGGGCACAGCCGAAGCCCCACGATACGACGCCCGCAATCACGAACCGATTTGCTTCGGTATCGAACACGTGCATCGGTCCTCCACTGTCACCTTGGCAGGAGTCCTTACCACCCTCGGGAATCCCAGCACACATCATACGATCGTTGATCTGGAACCGGAAGTACTGCGTCTGGTTGTGACACTGCTCGTTCGACAGTATCGGCACGTGTACTTCTTGCAGTTTCATGGGAAACGTACCGTCACCCAACTTACCCCAGCCGGTCACGATTCCCTGGGAACGAAACGAGGATACGAGAGCTAGGTTAATCGCATTGCTCAGGGCTGCTGGGAGAGAAAGTTTGCGGTCTGACCTCCTGTCCAGCGTATGTCTTGCCTTCCGGTGGTAAGCACACTGGGATAATTGTTTCGCCCAGTGGTACTGGTTCGCTCAGTTTCAAAAGAGCTACGTCGTTCGTAATGAAGACGAGCACGTTCAAGAACCAGTTCGTCATTATGTAGGACACCTTACGCTCGAATGAATCCTCCTTGGGAACTGTGCGGTCGTGCATCAAAAATTTCACGCTAAAACGCGACCGATCGCTACCAAACACACAGTGCGCTGCCGTCAGGACGTACCGATCGTTGATCAAGGATCCTCCGCAAATAAACCGGTTGTTGTAGTACAGTGCCACCATCCACGGGTAACGCCCGATCTCAGCTTCATGACCACCGACAATTTTTGAATTATTTGCATTTGTCCCACATGCTGCGAAACATTGAGGATTATAATCAGGTTTTACAATTTCCTTCTGTAACTTTTCAACGCACATAGGTGCGAGCACCTATGTGTTACTACTCACAGCAAGGTGCACAGTTACGAGGGGCTGCCCTGTACGCAAACACACTAAAAATAGGCATTCCAAACACGGTCGTGATCCATGTCCATACGCCACTGTTAAGCAACGGTGCCTTTCCTATAAAACCATTCGGATCAATCATTAAACTATCATTCCAAGCAAAGCGTCCCGGAATAGTAAGGTTCTCGCTAGCCAGGTCCCAATACTGCACTGTACTATTGCTTTCGTTGGCCATCGTGCGAGAAACTTCGCCTTCCAGCACTAAACACGATAAGGCTAGACACCACACCGAACGAAACGCCATCAGCGCGACGAATTTGAACTTGAACTAAAAGTCCTCACGCATCCAAGTAGCGATCAACGTCTGCAAGTGCCGTTGGTCAGGTTTCGTCTTCAGTACTTTCTCTCCCATCTTTCAGCATAATGTAGTCGCCTGCCTTGTCGCACGCTTCATAGCTTTCTTCTCACACTGTCGTGAGTTGTTTACTGTTTTTACTACACCATGATGCATTTTTATGACTTTATTCAAACGCGAACGCTACGTGGACGACTTTGGGCGTTTGGCTTCGGAATAAAATTAGAAGAAAAAACGGATAATATTTCAAATTTTCTATCGTGGCGTCACAATCATCCTTGCTTCCATACATTTACACTCGAACAGGTATTATCGTCTTATCAATTAGCACATCCGGTCAAAATGGGCAAATCATTAAGCAAACGGTGATAATCGATCACATAAAGCCGTGCAGTAGTTTGAAATATATGCAAAAATGGTAATGTGTTGTGCTGAGAGTATATCACACGGGCTTCACTTTCTTAGGAAAACATTGAAAAACGTAAGAACCGCCTTGAGTGAAAGTTTCATTTGCTCAGATTTGACATGCTGCTGAGTTAGACCGTAAATGTGAACAACTGTTGTTTTGATTTTCTTACTGAATAACTGTTGTAGCTAAAAATGTTGTTATCGATATTTAGAAAAAAAAATAACTTGATTCAATCCCAATATGAAATATAGTTAATTGAAACAGTTTCTTTTTCTAACAATTATTACCATTATATTTTTCAATGGACTGTGTACTCATATACGTTAGTACCAATCGGCACTCAACTATAAGACAATAGTTAAATGGAAAATAGCTCCACAAAGCTTCTACACAGCGCAAATGAACGATCGTTCAAATTTAATGTTCATTTAACTGTACCTTATTTTCATGTGGCTCACATACATTGTGCAAACGATTTCCATACCCGACGGTGCGCCGTATGATTTATGGGATTGGGTAAAAAAACATGCAAATTGTCATCATCTTTGCTCTTTTCATACTATGTCATTTGCTCAATGCCTGTTTCCTCCGATTTCCGCCGGTTTACCTAATTAGTTCATTCATGCATAGTGCACATTTACTACTTAGTTACGTTTGGTAATTTTGTTTTATTATTATCTGCTCTCCATGACGCTCGTGTAGAATTACGCTATTGAATGCTCACAGACGCACGCATCTCTGGTGTTGGACTTAATCCAGTTCAAGTAACGCGTCACTCGTGTGTAGACTCCGGGATAGTTGGGCCGGGCGCATCCCTCTCCCCATGACACTATGCCGACGAGCTCGCGGAAATTACTATCGCCAACATTTAACGGACCTCCACTATCACCCTGAAAGGATAACGAATCATAATATTATTACACTGTGGCGGATTACTAGTACATTGCAACGACGTACCTGACAGGCATCTCTACCTCCTTCAGTATATCCTGCGCAGAGCATGTTGTCCGTGATGCGTGAAGCACGGTAACTTGACTTTCGACACTGCATGTTGGAAATTATTGGCACTATCGCTTTCTGCAATCCTTGCGACAAACTCCCATTCGCTAGCTTTCCCCAACCGATAACAGTTCCATTTTGACCCGCAAAGCTTCTGCCAGCAACGGGAAGACATATTGGAATAAAGCTACCGCCTGCCTCTACCGGCTGCTGCAGTTTGACCAACGCGATGTCATTGTTGAACGTATCCAGGCTAAATCGCTCGTGACCGTACAGTTTAACGATCGCGCGAGTAACCATTTCCCCGTGCTCTACATCGTACAACTTCGCCAACAGCTGCTGGGGCGTGAAGCTTAGCACACAATGTGCCGCTGTCACTATGTACCGATCATTGATCAACGAACCGCCACAGTAGAAAGCACCCCGATACAGCAGCATCACTATCCAAGGATATTCTTTCACATCGGCCGCGTCCCCACCAACAATTCTTGAGCTTGTCTTACCTCGACCACAAGCTGTAAGATAGAGAAAGTAGGTAGGAACCTTAATCACATGACCCAAGAGCATACACCTCGTATACATACAACACTGAGAGCAGTCACGTGGTGGAGGCTTCATTGTTGAACTGATCGGTGTCTCCACGCCGAAGCTCGGAGGTTTGTAGCTCAGCACAGTCGAAAGCCACGCTATAAGTGGGTTTTTTGCACGAAACCGGTTGTCAGCGATAGTGCTCACCATGATTGGCGTCACGTAGATGTCGTAATTGATCCGGTTGTGTTCCTCATCTTCTCGCTTGTTGAAGGAATCGTTCGAAAATAGATGAATTCAGAATTTGACTACCAAGCCCGGTAACCCGCTGACCGGTGACACTTACAGCAAACACCACATACAACACGCACAGCTCCACCCATAACACGGCCGTGAACAGCTTCATCTTCCTCCTTGGAATAGAGACCAAAGAAATAATCACCAAAACTGTGCTTCCCTAGCAAAGCTGGTGATCATCCAAAAATGAGCACACCAGCAGCACGATACTTCCGCATCCTCGCGCAACGCAACACTATCGCTCACTGCTTGCGTTTTTGACTGTGACCGTGCGCGTACATCGAACACTCTGTGCTGATCTTCCGTCCCGTGCCGCACGCAAACTATTCCAAGTGCGGGGGTGGGACCGACCGACCACAATCACATTGAGATTATCAAGCCGACGTGTTTGGGCAGCCGCGAGTCGACAGCGGTCGAAAAAATACCCCAAAGTCCTCTGCAACGTACCTGGCCGAGCAGTCGCACGAGGTGTAAAACAGCACCAACAGCAAATAAACGGGAACGGGTGTAGCCGAACAAAAAACATATGAGCTGACAAAATTAATTAAAGAAAGCACCTCATATGGTGTCTGTGTGCCATTGGCTTGCTATGTCCAATGAACGTCCACTCACGTCCTTTTGATGACAGCTCAAACACCATTGAACCGCAGCGACGCGCCCTCGCACAAACCAGTGAACAATAGTGAACACGAGCAATAGTATATCAAGTGAAAGCGTATCAGAATGAACGACTTGCAGTAGCTGGACAGGGAGGAAACAATTTCATAAGTGGGATAACAGTAGGAATGAAAGAAACGAAGAGTAGCCGTCGTAAATCCAGTTACACTTGCTCAAGTATATGCAATTAGATGTATGTACAATTCAAAAGAATCAAGCAACGAATAAGACGTATGAAATCTTACAGGCCAGGATAGGCTTATAAATACAGCCAAAGGTAAATGGTAAACTTTTACAACCAATCGGAATGGACTCACAGGAACGAATTGAAATAAGTTTGTGCACAAACCACATACAACACATACACAAATGGGATAAAACTTCGTATTAATACATTTTTGTATTTTTTCAAATTTCCTTCTTCAACAGTGTGTACATTAATTATTGAGAATAAAGCATTTTTTTTAATGTCTCATTAATTTAAAATTTAAACTTACAGTGTAGTGTATTTACAAAAATATCCATTCATCTTAGTTTTTACCCATCAATCATGGACGCTACAATACTTTCCCCTACTTATGAATGTACAACGTTTAATTATACTAGTACAATAATCACACAAAGTAAGTCCACGTTGACCTGAATAGGCATATTTACATAAACGCTAGTTAGCTTAGAACAATGCGATATAGATTGAATCCGATTCGTGACAGTATTATATTTTATGTTTACTAAAAACATTATAAACCCACTGAGCTATGTAAATATTGATTACTAACGTTGTTACATCTCGTTACTGCTCATTTAGCTTCATGTTGATTTTATGGTTACCACTCTTCGAACTGCGAACAACCATTCGTGTAGTTAGTGCAATGCTGCCAAGCTCTGAAACCTTAATCCGCGAAATGTTACGAGCGGAAAGCGATAATTTATGCACCAACTAGCGGTACATTTCTTCACCAACAGAACCGGTCGGGTGGCTGGTCCACTCCAAACCCCTAGAGCTTCGACCGCTAAGAAATGTCCAACCCTGACCGTGAAGAATATTACTGTACATTGACCAATGCAGACGATCGAGCGACTGATCATCAGCTTGCGAACAGTAAAGTAAGCGTATTGGTCGAGGAAAGTAAAGACCCGACCGTAAACATGCACAAAAGAGGAAGCAACGAAAATAACAATAAAATAAGACTAGAAAAGAAGGATCGGTAAACTTTACCGTCCAGCGCTACTGTGGATGTGACAAGTTCAAGACCACGGCTTTGGTCTGACTGTGGTAGATGGGCTTTCTTTGCCAAACGCACCCCCGGCGTCCCAAACACTTCCTACAAAATACGTACACCTACAGTTCCCTGGCCTAGTTACTAACATGGAATGTTACACCAGGCAGGTAGAAAAGTTTTGAAAAGTCTTATAACTTTAAACTACAAAACTCCCCCGAGAAATACGGGAACCTGCTGCCATCTAGAGCAAATGGGTTGAAGCCATCAACAGCTGTGCCAGTGTGTGCCAGAATGGCTCTTCTATCTCACCAGTCTCGCGATGTGGTCGTACCAACAGGCGCAGAGATGTGGTCAGGTGTGGCGAGATTCACTCGGCAACGTTTAGTTGTGTACGATCTCGCGTCGCGACTAGAGCGAACGCCAATGGTGGCCGGTTGATACTCTTCCATTTGTTCAAAATCAACACCGTCTTGAAGAAACCTGGAGTTTTCTGCACGAAATCGACGACCGGCGCAAACGGTTGGAGTGACAATTCGACGAACATTCACGCATGAAAACACGCTCGAATACCCAGTGCCGCTCAATTTATATGCAAAGTACACCCTACCAGTGCACACCTCAATTCAATCCAGTGAGAGTCTTATCCACATTACAGTAAGGTGTGGATAGAGTGTCGCCTACTGCCTGTCCAACACGAACGTTGGACAACGAAAAGAAAGTTCACAGTCTTAAGCAGCGATTTTCGCAAAACCAGTGCACACGTTTGATACAGTGCGTTCACGCAGTTCGTTGTAGCACCATGCGGCTGTTAATCCTGTGTATGGCCGGCCTGTTATTTCTCAGTGACCTCACTACCGGTGGACGTGTAAGTTTCCGACGCTGCCAGAATCGCTTTACTCCTGGATGAAAGCGAATGATCGTAACTGACTCGACTTCAGAAAGTTGTTATTTGCAAGCATTCAGCTAATTAAAAAAATCTCGTTTTTGGCGTCTCTGTGAGTGTGTGAGAAGATGAGTGCTTAACCAAAAGAATGTTTCAAGAGGTCAACAAACTCTCAAACTGGAAAAAGAAACGAGAAATTCACGCTAATCGGAATGGAGGGATTAAAATCAATAGAAGAGTGAATCTGCTCCTGAAATGAACTGGTTTTCGAAACGAACACAAAATGCGACCTGTAAACTTTACAACGCTTTATGCCTTCTTGTTTGGAACGTTCCAGATAAGATCATTGAAAAATATAATACACAAATAACCGGTTATGTTTTGATTTCTTAACGAATACAATCGTTTTTTACATTTTTAAATTATCTTAGTTTACCTTTAATGATTATAAGCTTTTCTTCAAATAGTTTTATATACGAAATATTGTATTATATTGAATTTAATAAATATTGTTTTTATAAATAAAAGAAAACCGACTATGTCGTTTACCAAACATACCGTTATGTTCTAGAGATAAGTAAACGTTTTGTTACATTTGTGATCTTAACAATATTCTACTCCTATTCTTGTTAGTATATAAATCAATCTATATTAATAATTATTAATTTAATTTACCATCTCTGCATATTTCAATCTATTCGATTCCCAGATCCCCGAACACAGGCAGGCTCTAGAGATTCCCGCTCAAGGACAAACAGAGAAAAACAATCCCTTTATTGAATGGCTGGCAGGATTGATAGGATCTACGTCTACTCCAGCGCCAGAAACCCTAACACCGCCAGATTCATGTCCCATGTGCAGTAAGCGACTAGTACATGAATCGTTCAAATGATTGATGATTCAAATAACTCTTTCCAACATGCATTTTGTATTCTTCTTGTCGACCAGAATGCGGCAGAACCAACCGACTAACGCGCATCGTGGGAGGACAAGAAACGCAAGTTAATCAGTACCCATGGATGGCAATGTTGCAGTACTCGGGCACATTTTACTGTGGAGGATCACTGATCAGCGATCGCCACGTCCTAACGGCGGCTCACTGCGTGCACGGTTTCAACCGAAACAAGATCAGCGTTGTGCTGATGGAACATGATCGAGTGTCCACCAGCGAATCGATGACAATGGTTTCGAAAGTACTGCGTGTCATCGAACATAATGGCTACAACTCAAACAACTATAATAGTGATATTGCAATCCTACGGCTAGCGACCGTTATGACCATTGAAGATAAACTTCGACCAGTTTGTCTGCCAACGCCTAAGAAACCTTTCACTGGATACGATGTACGTTCCGAAACAAATACTCCCTTATCATGATGTTTCTTTTGAAATACGCTCATCTTTTCTCTTCCAACCTTCTACTAGGGCATTGTGACGGGATGGGGTGCGACATCAGAAAACGGAGCCATCTCTACAAATCTGCAGGAGGTAACGGTTCCAATCATGTCAAACGCCGACTGTCGAAAGACGGGATACGGGGCATCTCGTATCACAGACAACATGCTGTGTGCAGGGTACGACGAGGGAAAGAAAGACTCCTGCCAAGGCGATAGCGGAGGTCCATTGCACGTGATTAAGCAGAATAGCACGGACAATGTGCACCAGATCGCGGGGATTGTGTCGTGGGGCGAGGGTTGCGCCAAACCGAATTACCCCGGCGTGTATACCAGAGTGAACCGGTTCGGTACGTGGATTCGGTCGAATACGGCTGATGGTTGTTACTGCAGTGAGGATTAAGATACACCTGCTACAATTTGATTGTGCTGTTTTATTTCCTAATTTAACCATTTTTTCACTGAACATTTAAATAAAATATAAATAAGAAACTGAGCATAAGTCTTTCGTACGATTCTCGCCATAACCAACGACCGATATTGACCAACGTCGGAAGATTAGGGAAGGGGGGGGGGCGAAATAACCTGTTTGTCTTCTTTTTTCCATCACTTTTTGTGAGTTTCGAAACACACAATATTCGTTGGTAATTGACAGAATGGTGCCATGCTTGATGCATGGCGTTCCATTCGAAGCAATGGTTCTCTTGTGCTTTTATTTTATTTTATTTTTAACTGTTTCCGGATAAAAGCACCCGTAAAATCAAATTGCTTAACATTCTTGCAATACATCTTGTGAAATACACACACGACGGTGCTAAAGATATGGCGAATATTACATGTATTCTTATCATTTTATCGCTGGGTTTCATCTACGGACAAAAGGTATGCTAGCTGTTGATTTAAATCGTTTTTATTCAAATGCCACTAGTGGATTTACATTGTACCTGGTTTTTTACACATCTCAGATAAATGGTTCCTCTCGCGAATTGGATCCCATTACGACCGAAGCACCACTAACGAGGCTCATCGAACATCATATGTCTATTCAGCAAAAGCTCGCTACACAGCGTGTGCCTAATTACAGCAAACCACCATTGGCGCGTGTTTCAGCACTCACTAGTTTCGTCCAACATCTGCACAACTCGAATCGCACATCAGAATTATACAAACCTTTCGTAGCTAAACAACCTACAGACACAGCAGCTCACGATGAACAACAGCCTTCGAACGCTGGACCAGTCCAGCTTGGTCTCAGTAATTTTCTGCTGGTGCTATCCAGTCTCTCTAATCGACCGCTGAGTGATCAATCTGCCGCTTCCAGCTCTGGTGGTGTGATCAGTCAAGGCATATCCACTGTTCAGGAGACATTTTCTCAGGTTGGTAGTACAATTCAAAATGGGATTAATTCCGTGTTTGGCACAAACCAGGCGAATCAAGCATCTTTATCGGCCAATTGGAATCCTGCACGTCCCATCTCAAGCGCTGTTGTGACCTCCCAGCCCGTATTCTGTCCATCAGATTGCACCATGGGTAAACATACACGTAAGTTTTAGGCAATGTACTAATAATTTAATGCCTATGAACATTTCACAGCCTGTGGTGTTGCCCAGAAAACTGCCTCGTTTCGTGTTTTAGGTGGCGCTGAGGTTACACCATACAACAAATATCCGTGGATAGCTGTATTGCAGTACTACGATCAAAACGTAGGCACTGGGACGCTGATCAATGATCGCGTGGTGCTTACAACCGGTAGAACCGTTTCTTCTATGATTATTTTCAATCAAATTAAAGTTATATTTGGAGTTTTTGAGCCTAATTCTACCACTGAAAGTACATCCAGGAGTGTGTTCGCCGTCACCAGAACGAAACTTCATCCACAGTACAGTGCATCCAATTTGCTAAGTTACAATATAGGGCTTCTCCAGTTGGCAGTGCCAGTAACCATCACCGACAACTTCATGCCCATTTGTTTGCCCAGCAGAATTAACACATTTTCCAACACAGAGGCAAAACTGGTGGGCTGGGGAGCTCGTGAGCTTGGTGGGGAATCGTGGAACAAACTACAAGAAGTGACTATTCCTCTGTACTCATTCGATGAGTGTCGCCTGGCCTACCCTAATTCAACAGAGAATAATATATGCGGTGGTGTGTTTGGCCCTGCACCGAAAGACAAGCATAAGACTTCTTGCGATGTAAGTAAAAGAGAAAAAGTGCTACCATTGCGTGTATTTAAAACATAACGGTTTACTTTTT
The DNA here is from genome assembly GCF_016920715.1 of Anopheles arabiensis. NCBI lineage: Eukaryota > Metazoa > Arthropoda > Insecta > Diptera > Culicidae > Anopheles > Anopheles arabiensis. Next base: position 54,966,737 of record NC_053517.1, on the reverse strand, counting down.
CAACAAAGGGCGACGAAGGAGCTGGACTTATGTATCCCTGGCCAAACGACCCATCATTCTTGACGCTCATCGGTATAACTATCCAAATTCCGGGCGTTGGTTGTGGACAAACGAACGAACCTGCAGTATTTACTAAGCTTTATCCATATATTCCTTGGGTGCAGAGACAATCTGCCGGATGCTACTGTAAAGCTTAGAACATGAACTATGGCTTAGATATTGAATTTGTTCCGCTTCACTCATTACGGCCTGATCATTTTTTTCGTAAATAAATAACACAAAGGTTATTGAGCTTAATAAGCTTCATATTTTACATTGCACTTTTATGAATAAAATGTATTTGTTATGGCAATTTGTTTTTTTTCGGTTGTTAACCCCAAAGAAATTGGGCTTACGATAGCATTTCTTTTAAAGTTGCACCTGAAGCCAATGACCTCTGTGGGGTTGGAACTGCAAACCTGTTTTGCAAGAATTTTGTGCAACGCATTTGGGATGCTGCGATAGCGATCGTTCGTGATTTTCTTTTCTTCCACCACCGAAAAATCAAAAGTACTCGCCAAACAAAACGAATCGTGGCATAAAAGTGTCTTCCTTCCTCCCCGCAGGTTCATTAAAAACTGGATTTAACCGTCGATCAGGGCGTGCACAAAACGTTTGATTTGCCCGCAATTCCGTTCAGTTTGGCGGTGCCACTCGAACAGAACAGAAGTGAAATTGGTTTGTAGAAACCATGCAAGTGATATCTGTGCAGTTTTGTTTGTTAAGTTGTTTAGTGTTTACCCATGCACACCATGGTGAAGTATGTTGACTATACTGACTCGTGCATTGCGTTTTCTACTAAAAAAACATTTTCTTTAGCAGGAGCATAAAGAACCAGCAGTGAACAGAAAAGCGGTGGAAAATCCACGCGTGTCTCCGTTAGGCAGTGGAGTACATCACTTTGTAGATGTTTCGCCCAATTTGCTTGCAGTCAAAGAATCGGGTGCAAGTCCCATCACGGTCGCCACAAGTTTGCACGATGACAGTCCAAACAATTTCCCTCCTAACTCGAAATGGCCAATTCCTCAGGCCGCTATTGACGTCCAAAATTACCTGAACCAAACAGCCAACAATATCACAAAGCCTGTCCAGAGTTCGCTAGCCACTCTTACGTTTCCGTCCCTCTCACTCAGTGATCCTCAAAGTGGGCAATCTGTGGTACCAAGCAAACCCAACCAACTGTCAATAATACAGCAGGTTTTGAGTAATTTTCAGGGAAATAACAGCACTATTGCATCTTTCTTTCAAATACCGTCGAGTACCACTACTGAACCTGCGCCACAAACAAACAGCAGTTCTGTGATGAACGATCCACCGCCAAACCCGGTGGCAGAACTTGTAACTGCCTCCCAGAACACTTTCAGCAACGCCACTAATGCAGCGCAGCAAATCACTAATCAGTTAGGCGTGAACATTCAGAATGGATTGTTCGGATCGCTAGGAAATCGGCCAAGCAATGACGAGCCTACATCCGGCTCTTCCGCCAACGGTTCGTCAAATCCTATACAAAGTCTCATCGATAATACTCAGGCATCGTGGAACAATGTCACGGGAGCGGCACAGAATCTTGCTGGACAGTTCGGTGCTAACGTACAAAACGGAATTTCAAACATTTTTGGCATCAATCTCAATCGACCCAGTAACGACGAACCAGTGGTTCAATCGACAGAACCTGGTGCTACGACTGAGGAAGCTACTTCCACCACAGCTAGCAGTGAGACATCGACCGGTACGTCAGAGACCACGTCCTCCACTGAAACAACCACTACAGAAAGTCCTAAAACTACATCCACCACAGCCCGTGTGCCCGCCATATATTTCCCACTGGTAAACCTTGTAAACAAAACTCAATCGTTGTTCAACAGTTCTACATTGGTCCAAACTGTTACTAGCCAACTGGGCACAAATGTTCAATCTGCATTCCCAACACTTTTCATTCCCCGGCCTGCCCTTAAAACCGAATCAAACGTAAATGAGTTACGCGACGTGAATGATGCGCAACTAGTTAACGCATCTGCACAAAATGTTCCTCCTCCAGTGCCACCAGCTTGTCCGACGTGCACCAGTAAGTATTAAGTAGTAGGGTTCTTCCTTTAAGTATCCTGACTAAAGATTATTTTTATTTGTTCAGGTGCATGTGCGTTTAAACCATTCCATGGACAACGTATTGTTGCAGGTTCAAATGTGTCACCTCACAATAAATACCCCTGGATTGCGTTGCTAACTTACCTGGATAGCCCCTCCGGTCAGGGGTCTTTGATCAACGATCGTACTATTGTAACAACCGCTACCATCGTGGAGAGCATGCCAGTCATCGTGCATATACGCGCACTGCTGGGAGTGTACAATCGTACTGATGCAAGCGAATCAATTACTTCTAACGAAATAAGCACTGCCCTTGTTCATCCCGGCTACAAAACCACGAATCAATTTGCTGACAACATTGGGCTACTGATTCTAAAGGATCCGTTAACCAGTTTCCAACCCATTTGCTTGCCCGTTGCAACCCCAGAATCTCTCCCCGCCCCTAAAGCTACCGTCGTTGGATGGGGTGCTAGTTATCCAAATGGACCGTTAGCCGAAGTTCTCCAGGAAACCGAGCTTCAAATGCATGCCCCTTCAATATGCCAGACAGTTTCATCGCAAGTATCTTCAAACAATCTATGCGGAGAGTCATCACAGTTAATCCCGAACGCTGCCAATACATGCACGGTAAGATCACAATGCTGGCAATTTATACGAAAAAGAATAACTGTATCTTTCTACACCTTCTGCAGGGCGATGGCGGTGATGCATTAGTATTGAAGAATGGTACATCTTGGGAATTGATCGGTGTCGCTCTTGATATTGCCGAATTCGAATGTGGCAAATCTCGCCAGCCCGCTATGTTTACTAGCGTTGCACATTACCTGGAATGGATAGCTACATATGGACCCGGTTGTTTGTGCCATAAAGGATAATTTTATCGTGTAGTCGAGAGTATTGTTTACTCAAAAATTGTTTTTTATTAAACAAACGATAATACTACTTGTGCCAGCTCTTATTAAGAAGCGGCTGAATTATGTAACATTTGAGAAAAAAATAAAGATTTCCAATAATTTTGCTCGAAACATTGCAAAATATCATAAAACTGCTACGATATGTTGATTCATAATCTGGACAGCCTCAAAATTCCTATTCTAATCTTCAAATTTACACATGCACCTATTAAGTTTTTAACTTATTTTAAGTCTTAACACTTGATTCTGTATGTTGGTGGGGAACTTTGACTTTTTTAGGGGGAATTTGTTATCACAATTTCACAAAATAGCATAATTTACCACACTCTCCCCCCGCGTATGAACTTGTGAGTGGAGAATGAAATCCTACATGCACCTTAAATGGTGGGAAAAGCTCCAAAAAGATTGTAAACCACTGTCCTAGACCGACAGAACGACCGTCTTAAATACAACGGGGTTTGGGTGCTGTTTTTTTCTTGTAAATGAATAGAACCCACGAACTGCTACGCAAAATGACGGTCTTTCCTGTACGGCTATCAATGCATTTGTTCAAATGTAGTTGTTTTTTTGTTATTATCGCTGCGTAAAAACATATTTTTATGCAAAAAATCACAATTTTATTCGGCTGTTCGGAATGTAGAACAAGATAAAAAATCTTGCTTCGCATTCCGGACAGAATTAAACATGTGTTTTAACTGTTGTTTACGCGTTGATAACTACTTCGACAATGGATTCCACTAGATTTTAATGTACGTGGACGCGATTAATAGGAATTATGGAAGAAATAACACTGACGTGGGTTTGAAGCAAAACTGCTAAGAAAGCCTCTGGTGATGAACTGACCGACAGAAAATATGTATTTACTGTGGGGTCAGACAAATTTTTAATGTATTGTAGTATATTATGAAAATTATTTAAAAATAAAAAGTGGTGTATATGAAAATGTTCAATAAACACATGTCGAATGTTCGTAATTTGAAGCATAACGGTATTAAGGCTACATAAGCAAATTAAAAAAGTATGGGTGATATTATGTTGTTATCCTTTCACATGATATTCTTAAATTTGAAGATCATGAATCGTTGCATTTATTTGTGTGGTCGCATATAGCCTGTTAAACTCTAAAGTGTCTTGGTGAAATTACACGTAACAATAAATATACCACTATACTAAGACGCTTCGTTAAAACAATCCACAGTTTCTTTTGAAGAACATTCTACAATACTCGCTGCAAAAGGCACGACCTGGTCCACACTACATTCTTATTTCTTTTTTTGCGGCGGTCCTTGTAGCCAGAACGTCTCCATGTCTCCTTTACCCTGTTTGGAAACGTATCAAATCGTCAAAACGCTAGACAGTCTGGATTGCTTTGCTGTACTTACCTTGACGGCTACCTTTCCACGATACGCCAGTACATATCCAAGCTTTTTGAGCTTTTGTGCAGTGTATCCAGACACCTGGATGCAATCCGTCTCTCCGCTACTTTCCATCCGCGAAGCTGTATTTACCGTGTCACCGAAAAGACAATACCTCGGTACCTTCAATCCCACGATACCGGCCACTATTGGCCCAGAGTGAAAGCCTATTTTGACTCCTACTCCAGGTAGATTAAGCTGCCGTATACTGTGTAGCATATCTAATGCCAGATCAGCCATGTGCTGCGCATGAAATGGATTTATGTCCGGAGCTCCACTCACCGCCATGTACACCTTTCCAACGGTCTCCACTTTATAGGCCATCGGTGAATGGATCAACTCATCAAACGCACTAAAAGCAGCGTTCAATGTGTTTACCGTGGTCATGGCGTACTTGATCGAATCATCACCAGTGATCGTTTCCTGTACCTCGGCGAATAGTACTGTCACCTCTTCGAAGCTCTGACAGGTCTCGTGAGGATTCTGACCCTCACGCAACCGTTCGGCTATCGAGCGAGGAATCATTGAGTACAGCAGCTCATCACCTTGCCGTTTCCAGGAGTCAGCGAGGGCAAGCGATGTTTCTAGTTCCTCAGCCCGTTGTTCCTCGCGTTCACACATCAAATCGAGCCGGGAATAGTGTGAAAATCCAGAAAACACCATCTCGCGGCTAAGCCCGTGAGGGTTGAGATCGTTTAGGTACAGTCCCATTTCACGTAATTCTTCCAAGTTGTTGATGCTGTGCAATGTTTTAAAAGGATTTAAATCACTTCTTTCAATTTGCATTTTTTTGTACATCGATATTAAAAACTTACAGGGGACTGCATAGAAATACAAGGGAATTTATGTCTTTGATGTAACGCATTTCACCTTTCAACAAAATGCTGCGAAGCCCTTGAGAGCCCCGCCGTGGAATGGAGGTCATTATCTTTGCCGCATCTTCTGTCGAGGAGCTCGTATCCACCTGCGATAATGATGTTTTAGTATCGACTATTTTCGACTCGTCTTTTGTGCCTTTTGCAGAAGAGCCTTTCAGGAGCTGTATCTCAAATAAAACAGTTTGCAGCCGTTTAATCTAGTAAAAAAAATTTAAAAAAAACGAGCAAATATACGTATTGCGTTAAAGCTAATGTGCATTACAGTCAAGACATGGTCCCTACATTTTCCCAGGTGAACGTTATACCGCTCGGACGACGAAGTTTGAAATGATCAGTTACTTTTGCCCCGAGCAGTTCCGTAGGTGATCGATTCACATTGTTCAGCATCCATGACTCGATGAGTTTCTCGCCCACGGCAGTAATTTTCATTTCCTCGTTCAGGATTATAGCGAATGGGAATAAATTCAGCAACAGTTTACTGTTCACCGGTGTCAACTGTAGCTGTGATGGATGTGCTTTGATATGAACACGCCGCTGCATCTGTGGGAGAGGTAACAGCACATAGATTGTATAACTTAATTTTATTTCACCTCCAATTTCATGAACAAAACACGTACATATTCACGATTGTCAAAATCCAACCGATACTTCACGATAACCGTCTTCAAGCCGCCTTGTGGTGCAATTGGTCCCGATGTACCACCAGGAGTATCGTTCTGGCTTTCCAGTACCTTGATGCTGACGTCCATTCCGTACAACTGCTTGGCTATTTCCAAAAGCTGCCCTCGAAGATACTTCGAGAATCCGGTCCGTGTGCTTCTGTACACCAGTACGGCACCATTTTCATCCACTTCCGTCAGCTGCATAGATGGGCTTTTCATCTTGCGATAAGTGAAGCGCATCTGCAGGTGAATGTTATCCACTGAATGTAGAAAATCGCAGAAATAGCGACCTGTTGCCTTGATCAACTCATCGTAACCGAAATTACTAAAGAATCGAACGAAACAACGTCCGAAAAATATCATAAACTCATCGAACGGTTTTCCTGTTATAGCCGAAAGTGCTGCTGCAAGGTCAGGTATCAAATTATCCGGATAAAGCTGAAAATAAGAACGTAGAAACAAAACATGTAACTTATTGAAACTTTTATGTTATTTCAAACTCTCTCAAAATCCATACCTGGTGTGTGTTGAATACTGTATTTTTGCATCCCGTTGTGAGTAGGGCCTGACGCCAAACGAATTCTCCATACTCCAACTGTTGATTAATAAAAAAACAATCAAACGCAAAATCAAACACTTTGGGTAGAGTTCAGTGAATCTTCTGCTTCTGCTATCCTAGCTGTTGTCGGGCGTTCGGCGCTTGCATCTGCTTTAAAAATGCGCAATTTTATGACTGTGTCGTCGGAGCTTTTTTACTCAGTCAGGACACGAACAGCCAGTCTTGTTACTGCTTAAACACTCATAAAATTAACTCCCGGGGAGAAACAGCGCGATTTGTATTCATAAGCTATCTATTTAGCTCGTCCATATTTATGTGAATAATCGTAAAAACATGTTCCTCAAGAGAGTGCACGTATTATCAGCACACTCTGACCCAAAATTTCATCATAATTCATTGAAATGTTAAAGCACTGAAAATTTTATCATCAAACAGTTAAACTTGATGTACAAATTTCATCATAATGCCGCTTAATGTTAAAGCAGTAAAGTAACGATAGCCTGCTTAGGAGCCTTAAAACCCACGGATTACTGAACCCATAACCTGAGTCACCTGAACAAATAAGATCCAATTTTCGTGATAAGCCGCTACTATTACTGTCCCATTCAGTAGTCACCCCACTGGCTTGAATCAAAAATCGATACAATTAAATGATATTTACCACCAAACGGAAGCGCACTGAACGTAATATTTACCTGTCAAAATAGACTCTTCCGATGTGGAAACCGGATGTAATTAACACGGCATCGCTGCTCGCCCAAAGGGTATGTAACAATATGCAAACTATTAAATAGTGCACTCCTTTTAGCTAGCGAGGAAACCCTCGCATTGTGGCAAGAAGTGGTTATTACATTCTAAGCTTCGTCGATTTTCTTTTGACACGGAAAAGTAACTAGTAAGAACCTTCTTTCTTACAATGCAGCTAAACGATGAATGGCAAACGATGTTTCAGGACCTTTTTTTGAGGTGAAAAAGGTCGACTTGTATGATAGCACGATACGATCAAACCACTTGACTACTTAACAGACGAAAGAGACTCATAAGGTCCTAAACTTCTATAGTAATACAACAACAAGTTGATTGCTTCTTCTAGACACATGTCTCTAATGACACTTTCCAACTTCTCTGGTAACAGCTTGAGATCGGCTATAGCTAAAGAAATGGACAAAGAATATTTTTTCTTCGTTGTGGTGACAGTATTTATCAGTTCTATTAATCGTTATCGGGCTGGTACATAGTATCATTGGATTGTTAATTTCAATACATACAATAAATTTCGTGCTGACTCTATAGTCAATTGAAATTTCAACATCACGCATTCCAACAACAAGTAAGTTAGATATATTGCATCCGTTTTGTACTGGTATACTACCATAACTATAATATACACCTTTACTTCAACAATACATCTAACTACTTGTTTTAAAGCTGACACCTTTTATCCAGCACTTTTATATCCTTACTATTATCCTAGTGCATAATTACACTTGCAAAAAGGTGTAAAGCAACTCTCTAAGCATGAGATGTTAAATATTACCCAATGTTTGGTGTAATGGACTTTTGAACCTAAACCTTTAAGAGTGGCACAGTAATAAGCTCAGTTTTTAGGCCGCCACCCCAAGCCACATAAAATTAACAGCAGCCGACCGGCGAAGGTTTCAAGACGGTAAATGTAAAACAAATTACCTTCCATTTAAACACGCCTTAGCACACTCGTATTTTGTACCGTTCCGTTTTCTTCACTACCGCATTCTACACCGTCCTTCCCTTGAGCAAACCTTCTTCGGTGCTGTCTACTTATTCTCGCAGTATTAAAGATGAAATATTATATGTTTGACAGCAATGAGGATGATAATAAAACAGAAACATTTCACTACATACCTGTACAAAATGTTGAACACTCTCCAGTAGCATTCCGTACATGGTTCCACCGTTGCAGATCTTTCAGCACACGTTCCGAGAAAATCTATATAAAGATGGGTTCCGTATTCACCCGCACAAATGAAAGGTTTTCAAAAATACATTTCCTCCAGCGTAGGACATTCGGCTAAACCATTGTTGTTTTACGAGAAAAGCATACATTATTTACATTACAAACAATTGAACTCTCCCTTTTGGCAAAATCCTATCTAAGCTACGATAAGCTGAAGAACGAATATTAAAAGAAAAATCATTCTACCAGCCGGATGAACGCGATAATATTCTTCTTTCCTAATACGTAGACAATGCACATATTATACTCAATTACACCTATAACATCCTCTCCAACACACAATTCAGCAAACAGTATTTTATTCACCAAAAAAAAACGTGTCGCCATGTTCTAGGTCAATGTCGCACAGACAATATTTTCACAACCAGATCCCTTCACTCGGGAGTGGTTATTTTTATCTCTCTGTTTACCCCGTATCATTCGTGACAAGCGACGGGGAAACTCTTGAACCATTTTGCTTATGTTTGTATTTAACTTCTTTTCCCAGGTACATTCATTCGTGCGGCACAGGTTCTGATTGCCGGCAAAATAGCTGGGTGGTTCCCAAATTAGCATAAATTTTATCCACAAATGGAACGCATATCTCGTCCGATCTTTAGTTAGATGGAGATTCTGCCTTGAATTTAGGCGCTCAATGCACCATTCAATCGGAACGGTGGATAAAAGCAAGTTCTGATAATGGAAAGGCGTCCGCACATGGGTGTGAATTTCTCACATAAGTTCGTTTCGCGGAAAACAAGGCACCGGTATCATCTTTCCTTATGATTCTACTGCTGGTAGTCATAAAGCTTCCCTTGCCTTCGGGCAGAAACCGTTTATATTTTAAATAACTTCTCGGTGCGCAACATGGCAACTCTGTTATGTTAATGGGAAAGAATATCGATGTTTCTCTACATTTCTTCTTAGTATTATTTAGCATCAGTTGTGTTTCGTGGAGTAGTTTTTGGTAGAATGGGTACACGGAAAATTCTTTAACTGTTTGAATTTAATTATAACTTTGAGCTTTATTCCTATAACTTTAGCCTTCAGTTATTTTGGGATAAGTATCAATACGAAGCATATATAAGAGTATTACATCTCGCTCTTTTTTCATCCAGTGATATAAACATCTAATGAAAACCTTTCAAAGAAGGATGATTTATTATGCTTTGAGGAAGTTCACTGTCGTCCAGTGGGTTCAAAGCGAATAAAGTATCGCTTCCTCCGTGCGTAAAGGGAGCCCAACGGTTCTCAATAAGCCAACGAGAAGGGATCATTGAAATATGTAACAAATTGATTTTACTCAAGCTCCTGGTTAGATAGTAGATAGGTGTCGAAGATGATTAATGGATTACTCGGCGTAATTTAAGCAAGAACTTGAACAACATGTGGTGACCTCGCTATCCATAGGATCAGCACAAAATGGAGCAGCCTGGTAGTTTATTAAACAAGCTGTAAGTAAAAAAAAAAAAAAATACAAAATTATGCTATATGTCGCTTTGTTGTAGCGCCGGATAAGTAAGTAAGTAAGTGTCGATTTGCTCTATTATTTCAATTTTCCGTTTTTAGCAAGAGAGCTTTTGTTCATTGACTCTTTCAAGGGTAGCCATGATTTATTCCCTTTTGTGGCCCAACTACTTATTCCTAGCAAGGAAATATGTAAGTCTAATAAGTCTGGTAAACCCCGTCTAGACTGTTAAAATCAAGATTAACCGTGTAGATTGTTTTAAGCTAAGAAAAAAAACAAGTTACAACTCTGAATTTTTAAGCATTTCTTAATTGTACTTTATGTCTTGAGTTGTTAAAAATGGTTTTTACAATTAATGTCTTAAATTTGCTGAAAGACATGACAAATCATGAAATTACGTTGTGCAAAATTCAACTGAAAAAACTGTTGCTTCATGTGCGGCTAAATACTTTTTAGTGCACCTGCGTTATGAAGCAATTGACATCATGTTTAGTATAATGGTAATAATAATGTCAATAATAAAACAATAGTACTGTATGCACCCATATATAGCCCATTCAAAAACATTGGCATCCGTTTCTTCTGCTCCAAGAATTCAAGGACACTGCAAGTGTTCTCAGTACTTGGGGGAACATTTGCGCACTCAACTGGTGTCACCTAGAGCAGCTTAATGTCTCATGCAAATCGACATCATATCCACATTCGATATGGTCTGTAATAATCGAGTAAATTGGCCTACCAACTGAATAACGCACTACAAACAAATCGCTTTTACGTGACCCGATTTTATAGGTCTTACGTTGAGCAATGAAAGGTAAGGGATGTAAAATCAGTTACGTTGAATTTCGAACAAATGGATTTACCTGTTTACTGGTTTACTATCTCTACATACACAGCACATCGTTGATTTTTTGAACCCGAACAGAGATTTTCTTAGCAGTGGTGTGATTCGTTGGATTGTTGTTAAGACTATATCCTAATTTGTTCAAGGCTCTTCTTTTTTACATTTTTATTGATATTCCTTAAAATCGGACCAAACTGAACAAAATAAAAAAAAACTCAAAAACAACTCCACACGCTCCGTAAAATGAAAAGTTTTGTTTCATTTTCTTTTACAAGACATTATGTTAAAGAATGCTGTCCAAAAGTGCTTTAGAAACGATTTCAATACAATAACATTAACTTTTCTTAACTTTTTGTACCTGGGGACCAATCATCTTACACCAATCAAGGAAAATACGTTTCTTCTCGGTACTTTTTTCTATTCTCTCTAGAGCAATACAAAATTAAACTTTCATTTCGTTGCCGTTTCATCCACATCTTCCACCGGTATTGTATAGTATTCGTACATTAGTTCTTCCCACCCAATCGCTACTTTAGGCGACAAAATTGTTGTCCTTCTTTTTCACAGCAACATAATATATGCCTTCATCGAATCCCTGAGGATAAACCGCTCAACAAGCATTGCGAAATAGAAACACTACGGAACTAAAGAATTTTGATGCATATTTCACCTCTCCAACAGACAATACAGAAAAATGTTATCTAAAAACTGGGGACAATCTGTCACTGAAGATTTACCCGTAAATGCCCGAAGGTTGTGCAGATTTTTTGTATGGTTTCAAAGCACTTCGGGAAAACGTCAATGGAAGAATGATTGGGTTTCTCGGTAATCTTGTATCTTGGTGTTAAAGTTATCTTGAATTTCCATCATTATTACAAGTTTTTCATGAAACTTATGGAAGGTTCCATGAAGTTCGCTCTCAAAACGGAGATGTCTTTATTGGAATATATGCTTACATATGCTTTTCTATGTTAGATAAGGAAACCCGAATTCTTGGAATCCGAATTGAAAAATTTGTATGCAGTACAAAGTTTATAGCTTTTTTTTTTAAATTTATTTAAAGGAGGTAAAATGGTAGAGCAACATAATTCAATTCAGCTCGCTAAGTCTTCACTTCTTCAATATTGATTTTTGTCTCAGCTCAAATGTATCTAAAATTAACACTCTAAAAAGGTCTTGCAAAACCTTTAATCAATAGATACATTCCATTCGTACACTTTAACCAATTAATGATTCAGGGGAACTGAGGTACAAATTAAATTTTGCCCAAAGGTATCAAGCACAATACCCTGCTTTTAGTGCGAACGTAGGAAGATAACAGTGGCCTTAACGGCTTGTACCGAAATAGCTTTGGTACCACGCATCATGCCGCATCAACGAAATCCAAATAAATATATACTCCTTTATCAAAGGAGTTTCACGGTACACTTGTTCTTGTTGACAAACAATTTCAGTATTTTCTTCACAGTCATGTATGCCCTATCACGTATCCAATCAACTGAGATTTGCACGATATTGTTTTTTTTGTGCATATTGGAACATTTTTTAGTTTTAAGCTTTTATAAAACAATGGAACCGAGAATAGCCAATGCAACATCTTTTCAGTTTACAAGAGAAAATTTTTGTCGTTGTTAACGTTGGCTTAACAATTGCGATAAAGTTATTAATATACAAAGCATTACTTTGCCGTAAGGCATGCATCATTCTTCTTCTCTTCGGCCCAAGCTAATCAACCGTACAAAAATGCGAATCACAATCTTTCTGTGCCAGTCGTAAAAGTAAATCGATTCATTTTTTATGTCCCATTGCATACCGACGTACGCTCCCGGGCACAACTCCCAGCAAACACCAACACCGGCCACAAAACAAACTGTAGCTGCTTTAGCAAACAAGCACCACTACAGCCCAGATTTTCGCTGCCACTTTCATTATCGCTGTCAATCATGCTAAACCATTTCGCGCCATCTGCGACCAACTAAAACACTAAAACATCACTGCCAAGCACTGCTAGGTTATCCACACTGTCAACTCATCATTCAAACCCGTTGAATACGTTATCAAACGCAGCACAAGTCACACACACTTTGCCGGACGAAAATTAACATACTGTCATCTGTTGGCGCCACCACTCTAAGACATGCTTTCGTTGGTCAGATTTTCTTCCGCTAACTTTAACCAACACACCATTCACTGCGAAGGAATTGGGTCCCTCAACTCTTTTGAATACCATTCAATCACAATCTGTAGCTAAGACTACTTGAATGGCACAATACACACCTTACACAGACAAACTATGTAGATGTGCGAACCAAATAAAAAAACGGATTTCACCCTGTTACGGTCGCTGCATCATTCTAGCCGACTGTTCGATACAGAGCAAAATCACCAAAATCACAAACGCCTTCACCCGCTCGAGGTAGCGGACACGACTGACGGACACAATCGTTACATGCTGCTGTTTTATAGAGACGCGTTCGGTGGAGAGAATCTTCGGGACCGACTCAAGAGCATGTCGTGCAAGAGATGGTATCAGATGCTCTCCTTAGAGGCGGAATTGCGTGTGTCGGGGAAAATTCGTTAATTGAACAATCGTTTTTTTATAATTAGTGCTTCTTACTTAAGGGTGGTTTTTACTCATCTTCCATAAACTAGTAATATTTAAAAAAAATTCACTAGCTATTAGCACTAATTTTATTAACACTTTAGATTTTGAAGAACCTTGCTCAACCTATGTAAGGCTTTATACAAGATTACTAAACATATTTAACTAAGTAAAGTAATCATCAGCTCTTGATTCAATAAATGAATAAAAAATTACCCTCGATAGGATTTATGAAGATTCAATCAACCAATCAACCAATCAAGCAATCTTCCATATTTACAAATGGTAAATTAATTTTCACCATGAGTTACAAGATTTCCATACCGTTACTCCCTTGAAATGTTGACGTATTGTATACATCGTCTTACTCAACAAACTTAAGTAGTGTTCTAAAGCTCTACAGGCCCAGATAGAAGTGTACCTTACGCCCTACAGCGTAAATGAATTCGATTGATTAGTATCGCCAAACACCGTTGGCGCAGTCCAGTCTTAAGATGGTGTCAAAATTAATTGCTCAATTGATCGGAAACTAGCGGCCTTTGACAAACTAACCGCCGCCATTAATCATGAAGATGATTGCTGTTCTCGTCGGACAATCAATTGCCTTTCCTCGAAGCAAACTTTTTTGTAATACATTTTTCTTCATTTAAACTCACTTGCTCTACGATTTTCCGACAGCTACACTAAGAGCGGATTGCAAGGAAAATTCTCCGTATAAACAATTTCTCTCTTTATTTAACGTTTCTCGCTCCCTCGCTCGCTCTGTATGTCGCACTGTAGTTCGAAATTCAACACGTGCTAATAATATGTCTGTGCCACGTTCCGACGATACTGAAGTATCGTTTTTCAGAGCATACAAAAAAAGGTTAATAAGTATTTGGAGGTAATTTTTTATCCTACTTTACAATATATGAAACAGGTTTGCGGTTTTTGTTATAATACTGAGTGTTTGAAATCCTTTTCTTGCAGAGCCTAGATTGTCAATCCGAATAGATTTGGGTCGGTACCGTGGTACAGTCATTGAATCACACAATTTAACAATATAACCATCACCGCCTCTATTTCCGTATCAAGCGATCCCTCCAGTCGCAGAATTAACTCTTCATATTATGGAGATACATCAATACATCGCAGATAGCCTGGCTAAGGCGAAGCAGTCCCCCATCATCGACTATGCATTTTGTTAATAAAGACAATTATGATCAATCTCTGTGGATCACGGAATCTCTTTTGAAAACGTCCTTCATTCATCGATAAAAATGGAGGGAGAAATAATAAAAAAATGGTTTCAAGTCGTGTTGTTATTTCGGATCACCCTCTACAGCACAGAGAATAAATCTAATTTCATCTAATTCGGAGTTTTGCAGTCACTTTCAATGTTGTTCGTTTCCGTTTATTTTATCATATTGTCGGGCTGAATCGAAATTATCATCATGTTCAACTCCTTCTCAGCATGCTTATTCTAAATATCAGTTAAAAAAAACAACAACAACAAAAGCGTTTCGCATGATCGCAAATAAACGTCTCCCCACTCAACTGTTTCAAGTAATTTAACTTCGTTAACTATCAATTGGCGTTCACTGACCAGCACAATACGCGATCACTACAACGTATTGCGGCTTGGGCGCGCCTTTCTCGGGCATTGGCACCAAGACTTATCGCACCCGCGATAAGAAAGTTTGTTTGTACCACCGAGCTTCCCTTTTGCAGTGGATTTATGGTACAAAAATAATAATTTACATCAACAATTTGTTACCAAACAATCACAATCATACACAAATAACAATTTCCAAACAAGCGAAGTCCCTAATAATATCGAAACAGAAACACTATACATGGTATTAATATTAAACTGATCGATACTGGCACAAATCTGGCGCTTCCTGCTTTGGCGTTTTCTTCCTTCAAAAACTCGTACAGCGGTTTGTAGTACTCGAGCAAAGCATCACTCCGTAGTTCCGTTTCGTCCGTCATCGCTTTCAGTGCTTCCGACCAGTGCACCGATCGACCAAGCGAAAGTCCCGCGCGTAACAAATCACCAGCAGCTCGCGATCCATCGATGTCGCACTTGTGCAATGGTTTTGCCGGATCGTTTGGATCGTACTGATTTGCTGCCGTACAGAGTGCCTTGTGCAGCTGCAGGTCCAGGATGTGCGCTATGAAATACGACACATACTGGCTATCGTATGGGATATGGTACTTTGCGCCCGGATCAAAGTCATCACCATCCCGCTCGACCGGAGCAGACACTTTTTGGTACTCTTCGCGAAGCTCCCACCACCGCTCGTTCCAGCGCGAATAGTCTACCTTGCCGGCGAAAACTTCCCAGCGCCACATATCGATCAGCAACCCGAACGGAAGAAACGCCACCCGATCCAGGGCCTTTTGATATAGTGCATTAATGTTCTCCTCATACGTGTCATTGTACCCCTGCAGTAAGCCAATCTTTTCAAAGTGCTTCGGTGTAGCTACGGACAGTGAAATCGTGTCACCGACCGCTTCGTGGAAGCCCGGATTTGCGCCACTGCGCAGCGTTACCGGCTGGTCCTTGTACAGAATGTAATAGTTGATGTGGCCCATCTCGTGGTGAATCGTCACAAAGTCTTCCATATTCATGCGGGTGCACATTTTAATGCGAAAATCCTGTCGATCGCAAAAGTCCCACGCAGACGCATGGCACGTTACCACCCGGCCGTCCGAAGGCTTCTCTATCATTGCTCCGCGAGCCGTATCGTAGCTCATGCTGTTATCGGGTAGACCGAGCCCCACGTAGAAATCGTTCGCAATTTCAAACAACTGTCGAACGGTGTAGTTCTTCGCTTTCAATGCTTCCGTTATGTCCAAATCGACCGTATTTTCGAATGGCTTTGTTCGCTCGTACAGGTTCAACCACGACTGAGCCCACATATTACCGAGCAGATGTGCCGGAATGTTGTCATCCTTTATCCGCTCACCATAGATGGCCTTCAGTTTACGGTGGACGTATTTGTGCAATTCGTCGTAAAATGGCTTCAACTCACCCCACAGACGCTTCATGCCATTGACGAAATCATCCTGTTCGAACGAGGATCTCCATAGCTCTCCCATGTCTTGGAATCCTCCCAGCTTGGCGGCACGGTTCATCATGTCTACATAGGTCTTAAAGTCGGGTTTCATGTTGCGACCCGTAACGCGCCGCCACTCATTCCACACGTACTGCAGCTCTTCGAAGTCCTCCGACTTGGCCATTATTTCGTACAGCTCAGGATCTAGCGAGAGCCTTCCTTCAGAACACTTCCGATCACGATACGGACAAATCGTAGCACTACTGTAAATGTTTTGCATTCTGCCCAAGGCATGTTGTAACTGCAATGCAAAGTAAATTTATTTTCCCAAATTTCCTACAATTGTTCCATGTAGCATTTACTCACCTTAGTTAGATCTTGGGCGGGCAGCTTGTTGATTGATATTTGCGTTAAAAATTCGAGCTGGCGACTTACAATAGGGTCCGAAACATCCTTCGGATCTACATCGGCAAAATATCGATTGTAGTTTTCCAGCACGAATTGAGTATTTTCCGCTAACACGTCCGTAAGCTGTTGCTGCAGCTGAGGATTGCCTACGTCGACCTGTGTGACATACTGGGCCCTCACTTGCTTAGTACATGCGGTTGAGTATTGTTCACTGTATCGTTCAACAATGTTTGGCATTTGTGCCGCCTTAAATTTGCGGTTTTCCTCCTTCAGAAACTGGTACAGAGGCTCGAAGTACTCTAGCAAAGCTTTGCCGCTAATCTCTCGCTCTCCAGTTAGCCTCTCAAGTGCATCCTCCCAATCCTCACTGTATCCAAGCGAAAGACCATCGCGTAACTTATCTCCAGCAGCTTTGCTCCGGTAGAAATCACATTTGTGAAGTGGTTGGCCAGATGTTTGCGATGGATCGTACTGTCCCGCTTCAATGCACAGGGCACGATAGAACTGAAACTCTAGAATGTGTGCCAAAAAATACGCAATATACTGAGAGCTGGCCGGGATGTGATACTTTGCTCCCGGGTCGAAATCTTCCTCCGACCGCGTTACCGGAGCATACACCTTTTGGTACTTCTCGCGTAACTTCCACCAGTGTGCATTCCACTCGCTCTCGTTGACCGCTCCGCTGAAAACGTCCCATCGCCACATGTCGATCAAGTATCCGAACGGTAGGAAGGCCACCCGTTCTAACGCCATCTCGAACAGTGCATTCACGTTGTCCGCCTGGCTGTCTTCGTACTCGTCCAGCAATCCTACTTTACGCAGGTGGTTCGGTGTGGCCACCGACAGGGCAATGGTATCGCCAACCGCTTCATGAAAGGCTGGCGTAGCACCAGTACGAAACAGGTTCGGCTGATCCTTATACAGTATGTAGTACATAATGTGTCCCATCTCATGGTGAACCGTGATAAAGTCCCCCATATTGATGTTGGTGCACATTTTTATCCGGAAATCTTCTCCATCGCAGAAATCCCACGCAGACGCATGACAAACGATCTTCTGTGGCGGTTTTTCAATCACGGCTTTCGCTCCGTAGCTCATAGCGCTGCTGGGCAACCCAAGGCTCTGGTAAAATTCGTCTGACATCTCAAACATTCTGGTCGCATTGAAACCCAGTTCCTTCATTTTGGCTGTCACGTCCACCAAGCTTGCATTTGGGAATGGTTTCAAACGATCATACATGTTAGCCCACGATTGAGCCCACATGTTACCCAGCAGATGTGCCGGGATCATAGGGTTCATCTTATCCATACGATCGCCATAAAGCTCAAAAAGACGATAGCGCACGTAGCTGTGCAGCTCATCGTACAGTGGCTCCACCTCGCTCCAGAGTCGTTCCAGCGTCTCTCGTAGCTTTGGATCATCGTACTTGGATCGCCACAAGGCGCCGTAATCCTCGTACCCATTCAACCTCGCTGCCTCGTTTACCAGCGCCACATACTCTTTATAGTCGGAGCGCATCTTATTGCCAGATTCCTCGCGCCAGCGACGCCACACATACTCTAGCTCGTCGTAATTATCCGATTCAGCCATCACTTTCTCCAGCTCGGGATCGAGCGTCCACTTGGAATCGGCAGCATCACACTGCTGATTTTCATAAGGACACACTTCAGCTAGCTGATAGGCTGTATCCATTTTGCGCAACACACGATTCAACGAGGCCAGCTTTTCTGCAGGCAGTGCTGCCGTCCCGAGATCTTTCAGCAATCGGAGCTGCTTTCGAATCTTTTCGCTACGATAATCCTCCACATTGGCGCTCTTGAAGTGCTGCTCGTAGTAATCGTTCCGAAACTTGGCATACTCCAGCGACACGTTGTTCTGTGGTTGAAAGTGAGTTAGTTAATCATTTACTTCATTGCATCGGGGAAATTGTACCTACCTGCACTTCCTGCAAATATTCATTCTCCGTGTCGGTCGCAACATTCCAGTTCGCTATCGCATTACGGTTACATAGAACCCGAACGTCCTGATCGTATTGTTCCAAAGTGGCTGCCATCTGTTCTTCAGTAAGCGCTTCTCGCTGCACTACCACCTGTGGTAGAGACTGAGAAGTCCTCCCGTACCAGACGCACAGGAAAACAAGGTACACAAATACCTGCAAACCATGAGAATAAATTACAACGCACATAGTGGCAATTGTAGTCACGAATCTTGTGTATTTTGATCGATAGCTAATTTTTGCACATCAACAGTTTATTAACTCGCAACGAAATTAATCGCCTTATTGGATGGCTACATTTTATTACTGGCAATACAGCAGACAGTTAGTACTTACAGATAACGCTGAACCAGAAGAAGCATCTGGTTAAAAGAACACCACTACTGGCAGCCCAAAATGGCCGATTAGATTAGATGGTTTACAGTCAAACAATGACGACAAATAATTAACTCACTTGTCATTTACAACACTCGCTTGGTACAGTCGTAAAGATATTTCAACGCAAAAATAAGATTTTACCCTTTGTAATACTGTGGTACTTAATCGCATTTTCAACCCTGGATAGTTTAAATTGTCTTAACACAAATGTACTAAATAATCTGTACATATATTGTACATCAATCCATGATAAAATTCAAATAAACCTCATCATAATTTGCGTCATTCCAGCCTGAAGGTCGATCCGGTGCCTCCGTCAAAAATGCTTCCTCTTAATACCAATGAATTTGCAGAAATCGATCAACCTACTGCAATGCGCAGGTAACCACGTGCTGCTGCTCTGTCAATACACTGCCAACCCATCCGGATATTCAAGTCACGAAAGCTTCATCGCCCAGCACCCTTTTCCCTTTCGTTTAACTCCGTACACTTACCTTCATTTTCCGATACGTGTGCGGATACTCGTTATGCTACCAGCGAGCAATGTACGCCTCTCCAGTGCCGCCAAACGATCGTCGGTATGCGAACGGTTCCGACACACTGCAAACCTTCCGTTGTGTAATGGTTACCACGAAAACAGGCACGGCAAACGCAAACGCTTCGTTCGGTATTAAAATCACATATTATTTCGCCGGCAGAAGCGTGCTCACACACCTTCGCACCGTCGCGTGGCTGGTTATTAGCTTGACCACCAGAAACTGGCCGTGCTGTTCCAATCGTACCTATCGACACTGTAGTGCGGCTTGGGCGTTTGCTCCGCTCTGTTCAACTCTGCTGGATCAACTGTCGGAGAACTTTCCATGCATTGCCGCTAATATGCTTTTGTTGTTACCCGTTCGCGCAACGCGGTTGATCATTTTTTGTACCGCTTGGACGGGCGAATCCAAATGGTGTGTGGTTTGAAGTTGGTGCTCGAAACGATCGGGCGAGGATTACACGCTCCCCTAAGCGCGCTACACTCACACTCTCAGTTTCGTTCGGTTCTGCCATTGTACACACTCACGCATTCATCCGGCTTATCACTGCTTCTCTCCAGTAGTACGCATCACTTATCGAGGTATGTTATCTTCACTGCTAATACCACTACTCATGCTAGAAGGGTGCCACTTGAAACGCACATTACGGTGCAGTGCCATCCATAATCGCGTATTAATCGCTTGCATTCACTCTACCTATTCAGATTGCAACAAAAAGGCCAATTTTATTCTGCACTTGTGCTGTTGTTGTTAACGTGCCGCTTAATATTAGTACTCCCAAATGAAGCGCTTAATATTAGTACGCGTACTGAAGCGTGTTACACAACCCCCGTCAAAGACCCAAATAAAAACACGCACACAAACACACACACACTTACTACAGCGGCAGCGTTTTTAGTACATTACTCTTTGATTGTATTTACACACATACTATCTACATCTACATCTGTTTCGTTTTGTATCGATGGAATATCACAGCTTCGATTGGTCGACTGTCGCCGTTGGGACCTTTCCTGCTCCGATATTCTCCTCCTCAAAGGCAGCATTAGCGATCCCCGTGCCATAGTCTGGTATTTTTTGCCTGCGATCCGCTTGCTCCGTCACGATCGTGCGGCACCCGTTGCTTTCGCCACTATCGCCCAGTTGCCGATACTTATCCTCGATGCGTTTCTCCTCGGCAAGCTCACGAGCTTCACGCCTATGCACGCGATACATCCAGCTGTGATAAAATCATGCGAAAAAAAAGAGGAGGTCAGTTTCCGCGTGCTGTGTGTGTTTCACACTGCCACGTGCATTACTCACAGGAAAATCACTACTGCCGGCGAGGTGAGAGCGCCACCTAGCAAGGAAAAATGCTCCCGGCAGAACATTTATCGACAGTGTGTAGACTGTCGTGTAGAGGGGCGCGTACACTAGCGGCATCAACGCTTCGGCCACACCGAACAATGAATTCACTTTGCCCAGTTCATCGCTGGCGACGAGTTTAGAAGCGATCGAACGCATTGAAATGAAGGACGTGCCGTTAAGCATTTCAACAATGGGGCCTGTTGTGATACGATTGTTATATTGTTTGTTAATGCATTGTCCAGTCTATCGCTTTAAGCCTTATTTACGGTATTTTCTTTATGTGTATGAAATATAAAAATGGTATAATATTCAAACAATTTTTTACCAATTACGAAACAACGTTAAACACTGGTCGAAAAGGAAGTTGCAATACTTTGCAAAGAAAGCTCAACAATTTTATGTTACATTGCGTGCTACTGATACTACTGTAGCATGCGCCAGTTATTTGCCTAAGGCTACGGACTCTATTCAAAAAATTACTATAGGATAAGTGTCGTTAAGTAAATAAGACTCCAATTAGCATCTTGAAAATTGTGTTGACTCTCTAACCAACATATTATACATGCGGATTTTAAACCTGCTTCCGTGTCCTTTCATACATCTATGCAAGCGTCTGCATAAACTATACAGGTAATACGTTATGTTTCACTTACCCAGATACAGCTGCCAGGTGGTAACAGCGAATGCATACACGAAGCTAGATAGTATCTTTGACATGCATGACATAACGCCTATCAGTGCGTCGTCTATTTTGAGCAAATGGGAAAAAACACCTACAGAAAATAACGTCCCAATCAGCCCGGTCAGCATGCCGTACGTAGAGAAGAAGCTAAACTCGACCTCACTCCAGTTGAACCGGTAGCGTGTGAATAGATAAATTACCGCCATCTCTCCTGTAAACAGAGACACGGCGTCAGTTGGCGTTCTAGCGTTTAGTATGCAAAGGCCATGGCAAGCATTATCCCCTCCCCCTCCCCCCCCTCCTCCCCCACCCATCTTTCGATAGACCTTGAACCCGTACAGCCGTTCTACGCAAAGCCAGTCGTTCCAGGCTCTCCAAGATGTGTGTTGCCTAATCAAGGCTAATTTCTTACTTCCGTGGTCGCAAGCTCTATGGCACTCTCTCACTCTCTCTCTCTCCGTCCGCGAGATAAAACGGGTACCGAATATGCCAGCTTGTACTTACCGTGCAGGGGCCCAATCACGACCATGACCACTATCATCAGCATGATCACACGGAGACGGCGCTGCCGTTCGCCAATTTTAAATGCTACCCGGAATGTTTCCATCACGTGCTCCCGATCAAAGAAATCGGCCAGCAGTCCCTTCTCCTGGGCCCGCAGCCGCTGCTTCTCGTTCAGTATGTCCACCTCTTTTACCACGAACACGCCGTAGAAGAACGCTACCAGGTAGAGTGAGGCCGATATGGAAAACACTCCGTAGAACCCAATTTGTCTGTAAGCGAAATCATTGCAATCATTATTTCCACTTCCGCTTCCGGCGTTTTGTTGTGACTCACTTCAAAAGGATTCCGCTGAAGGCCATTCCAATAGGGACGCCCAACGAAAAGCACAAGTTCACTATTCCAATACGCAGCGTGCGCTCCTCGGTCGTGGTCACGTCAGCAATGTAGCTGAAGACGCCCATGAACATCGTAAACCAGCCGCCCGTTAGGGCAGGGAACAGAGCTTCCGTTATACCGGCCACCTCCATCGGAACAGACTTGAAGTACGTGCACAGAATCAACCCGATCGCCGTCATAAACTCACCAATGATCGGTATCAACATGCACGGCTTCCGCCGACCATGGCGATCGCTCCATGAACCCCAAAACAGTATCAACATGCAGGGCAATGCGCTCTGCAGCACCGTCTTCCAGCCCGCCATTCGTGCCACCAGATGCTGCACCATCTCTTCCTCGCTGGAATCGGTTAGGCGATGAGAGATAATGAAATTAAGCTTAGGCCACCCATCTCGGTGATCGTGGCGGGATGCAATTTTGCTACTTACTGCGTGTAGTTTGCTGTGTCACGTCGGGTCAATGCATCGCAGATTACGTCTCCGTAGCCGAGATTCACCCGACAAGCTTTCTCCAGGTTGAGGTTCTGCGTCGCCAATCCAGCCAAAACGCTCGGCATGATGTAGCAGGCCAGCATCGGTTCGACGGTTATGTTGCGTTTAAAGTACAGATACTTTTCCCGCAATGAGGACGGACTTTTCTTTTCTTTCATCTTCAACTCATCAGCAACTTTTTCGCTACCTTTCGGAGGCTGTAGGTTCCTCATTCTGGAAAGAAATCTATGAAAATGAATGTTTAAACTGCATTAGCACAACCAGCAGCGAAAGTTCCGTTCCCCCTCTATCACACAACCGGTCGCCCACAGGTTTTTTTTTGCATATCTGCAGACAAAAAGCCTTTCCAATCGATCCAGTAAGCCCGAGAGGAACAGAGTATATGTATCTATCTTCTGTACTTTTCACTCCAGCCGATAGTAGAGATGGGCTTCGCTCAGCCGTACTGGGAGAAACGAAATCTTTGGATTTTTGTTGTCCATTCCATATCCGAATGTAGTGAGAGTAACCAAGTCCCCTTGCAGACACCATCGGGTGTGCAGTTTTTCCTACAAGATCCTACTCTCGTTAACGTCTGATTCTCGCTGGTTTTGACTCTGCGTGAATCCCCCTAAACCTAATTTTGCTTCGCTATGACTTCGGTCCACTTTCGTGTAATTTTGCCCAGGGTGTGGGCACCTATGAATGGGACCTATGAACCCGGTGCCGTACGATGCACATGAGTCAAATCTGCAGCGACAATTGGAGGCCGAGTAATTGAGAATAGAAAATCTCCTTGACATCCATTCAACCGCAGCTCGACACAGGAAAACCGTCGCGCTTCATCGAAGATCGCGCACTGTTTTGTGCACAATTATTGCACCTTCCAAACTGCACGACGACGACACTGGAACCAACATTAATGTACCGTACCTGTAGTAACGGAGATAATCTCCACGTTTTTAGCATCGCTGTCCTTCACCGATGTTGATCGAATCACACCAAAGAATGCATTGAAGTCACGTTCTCTACGGATGGATGGTACCGCGGTACGGATGAGCTTCGCGTCTGATAAATCGCAATCATCACCTGTTTTTTGTCTGCCAGTATGCGGCTTAATAGTATTAGCTTTCTGTTGAATTTCGTCGGTGACATTTTGGTTTCCCACGCCATGCTTTGTTCCCAACCACCAACCCCTTTTCCAGCAATGTACGTACAGCAACGCTTCCGTCATTGTAAATCTGTTATTAAAGCTTGCACAAATTACGTTGTTATCCTCCAAATGTATCTGCCCTTGTTCTCCCCATTGCACGAAGGCAAACTGTATGCAAATTACTTCACTTTAACCTAAACTTGCGCTTTTTGTACAACAGTACATTTTAGTTCAATTCAATTTAGTTCAAAATCACCAAATGAGATCAAAATTACTCGAAGAGCGGTTGTGAGTTGCAAACAGCACGTGAGGATATTTTTAATTCAAAACTATCAAAACAAACTTAATACGCTCTCATGTTGTCTATAAATATAAGTATTAAAAAATTTAAATAATTTAAAACAGTTCACTAAAACTTGAGTAAAGCTGATCGCAGGAAATAGACCAGCACTATTTATATTTGGAAAGCATCACTTGTGTATACGTTGGCTTTGGTAATCAATTTTAAGTGCTTTTCGTCCGAAAAATGCACATTTTATGTTTTCAAAGGTTTCAACTATACTTAACAAGAACTTTAGCCTTGTTTTGCTTCTAATAGTATCAGTCTGTACCTATAGTTGTGTTACAAAGGGCTGTTGTGTTGCTGGGCTTAGCGAATCATAGTACGCTGTGAGCAGCATATTTTATCACCTATGAAAACAATATTATGACAACAGCGTCGATATGTACGAACACTTTTTTTATCCATCAAAAATTATGTTTTACACGTTTATTAGCTAGAATGCTAAACACGTAAAAATGGTCCATTGATTTATTGTTACTTGGAACACTGATATCGGTTGTTATAAAAATATAACAATAAAATAAATATAAAATGTTTTTATTAACATGAGAGCCAACCGTTTTGTTTAGGTTTCGTTATCACTCTTTTAGAATGCTTAAAAATAAATAATGTAATTATGGTTTTAGTACTAAATGTTTAATTTACAAATGAGACGAAGATAGAACGCATGGAACTCCCCCCCCCCCTCGCTCATAGTCTACTATCAATTACATAGATAAAAAATTGTTAAAATAATCAAAAATAACTTCAACTGCATCGGCCGGGAATCGAACCCGGGCCGCCCGCGTGGCAGGCGAGCATTCTACCACTGAACCACCGATGCTTCATACTTTTCCGTGCCTTATTTATAAATAGGCAGCATTGTTTTTGTGTGTCACTAGAGCTTATCACCTTAATGTTCATGTTCCCCGTTTTCTAATCATTTCGTTTTTAAGAATAAGCAATACAATCCACTTGTTCCTATCTAATTCAATTCGCATTTTTTAATGCATTAAGAACGTCCAGACATGTATTGCTAAACGAGAGTGAGTTTGTATTGTTTAAATGAATGATAAAAAAATTCATTTTCTTCCCTAACAAACTCTTTATTATTTGTTGTATGTTACTAGTTAATTTGGCCCGGTTGCAGGTTCCGCAACAGAACTTAAGACGTGTATACTGACTGCAGGGCATATTTAAATGTTTTCATGCAAACATGTAGATAAGCATTCCTACTCTCTTTTGATGTCTTTTTACTGATACTTTTTATGACCGTGTTGCTACCTTGGTACAGGTTTCCATCCAATCCTTATCCCGGTTTATAGCCCTTCCATAGTTTTGTCTTATTTACTTATTTAAATGTTTTATTGACAAATGTTAGTGTTTTCATTACATAAGCAATCGTGGCCCACTTTTTATTCAATATGATTGATTATCGGCTGGACTTGTGGTACAGTCGTCAACTCGTACGACTTAACAACATGCCCATCATGGGTTCAAGTTCCAATATGACTGACTATTTTCCTGCTATAGGTTATCAAAAGTCACTAAAACCAAGCCCCGATGTGGCGCAGGCAAGCCTTGGCCGACAACGGTTGTTGTGGTAAAGAAGAAGATGTTTGACTATTCCGCTATCATTGACCATTTTTACAACCATATAGGACATACGAAAATTTAATTTAGTCATGCTGAACTTATGGCATAGCTTCTATTAAATGTCATGACATGTTCATATGGGTCTTCCATCCACAGGGCTCACTGTCACGGCTTATTATTGACCCGTGCCCTATCTTCTGCATGACTATTTGTGTACTAAGCAGCCATGGATATCCAGGAGTGCTAAATGCAAATAAAATCAATTAAACTAACTTCATTTAACTTTGTTGCTTCATCATGTGCTCATATAAAAAACCCATGGCCCAGGAATGTCCTTATTCCGTGTATATTATTATTGTATATTATTCTGTGGGAAATATAAACCCGTTATATGCATGTTTTAAAGTTGTTCACTTAGTCCTAATTATGCAGCTCCGATGGTTTTACTATTTTGCATGGTACCACGCATTTTTGGGTTAATGTACAATGGAAAATTGTAATTGTTAAACGTTCATAGCGTATAATTTGGCAATCCTTTCAAGCAAGCATTTGACTGCATTTGGATGATGGTACAGGAAGCAAGTACATGATAGTTCGAAGCAAGTCTTTTTATTTAAACTTTTGAACTACACAAAAACACTACTACGCATGATAAAACGGATGGAGCGAGGTAGAATCTCCACCACAGAATTATTTAGAATCACTGGGAATAATTTGATAATTATTGATACACTTTCAACACGTGTGTAGAAGAAAACAATGATGTCTTTTGAGCTGAATATATCAATGATTCAATCACTCTACCATTGCTTGTTGCCTCGGAGAATGGAAACACCGCAAAGAAATAAAAATCATCCAAGCACCCATAGTTGGTTAGCAAAACCGTTCTATAGTGAGTAACTTTTTCGTACAGGAACATCCTATAGTGAGCAATCGTTTCACCAATGAGCGTAACGTGAGCGTGACGTGAGCGTCACCTCTTACTTCGTTTTGTATAGGGAGATTAATAACTGAATATATTGGAACGGAGAAAACCATTTTAGTAAACGGTCGTCTACACTCCGCTGGGTTTCTATCACCCATCGTATACTTCATGACATGTACTTCTACAAAGAAACCCTAATAATCATTAAAATTGGTTCTATGCCATAAATTACTGTTAACAAGTACCATACTATTTATGGGACATAAATATTGTACGTCTTTTTTGTATGTC
Organism: Anopheles arabiensis; assembly: GCF_016920715.1. Taxonomy (NCBI): domain Eukaryota; kingdom Metazoa; phylum Arthropoda; class Insecta; order Diptera; family Culicidae; genus Anopheles; species Anopheles arabiensis. Next base: position 54,939,251 of record NC_053517.1, on the reverse strand, counting down.
AATACAAACTAATTACTACTTTTACTATGGTGTTTATCAGAGGTAAAAAACCAACAATGAACAACACCCAGACGTTTCGACACGAACAAGCACAAGCACGAAACTAATGTACATCATACGACAATGGTGTTCCATTCAACGTTACCAAAAATAAAGCTCCGACAAAGCCTCTGATGCGATCGTAAATTCAATTGCATATTATTACCAAAACAAGCAATATGTAATCGTCTCAATTTGTCATCGTTTTCTTCTTACACTTCGCCACACACCAAACAAACGGTAGGCAAGCGCGGCAATGTTCTTCTCTCTCAAGTCAATTGTCCAAATATTCAAATAGGGCTAATTTAGAATTGTCTTTTTTTTCGCATTCGTTTGAAAGCCATTATATCAATCACAACATCACGTGCCACAGCGACAAGCTCATCGTTTGGCTTCGTTTCCTTTCGCATACCGTTCAGAAATGGATGGTCACTTCCGGTTGAATAAACACGAACTGGATAAATGTGACAATCATCAGTCACTTGTTCATATTCTGCAGGACGGAAGAGAACGATCATTGATCGTCGATAACCTGATCCACCATTTGTGCAAACTGACCAGCTTAGGAGAGCGCACTATTCTGTTTGATTTGTTCTGTTTGCATGCAGCTTACTCGCGGATCGCGCTCATACTACTCACTCCTCCTCCTCCTCTGACACAAGTATGACAGCCAATTTTGGAGCAAAATTGAATTACCCTAATTGAACTGGCCCTATGCGATATGAAACCAATTGACACTTACTTTCTTTTTAGTTTTTCTTCAGGATCCTTTAGTAGTAAGTAAGTGCAGGTTGATGCGCGCGATATGTGGATTAACTGAATCTCTCCCTTCTTTTTCGTTTACACTTTCACAAACCATGCGACGATCTCAACACTTGCTCTATCCTTTACGCAATAAGTTTACACCACTGCACACGAAAGGTAAATGAATAATCAGTAACAGTTTCTTATTACACAAACAATATTCGCAAGAATACATGAAACATATTCGATCATTCATTGATCGTATGTGGTGATGATGATTGCTTCACGGTAATCCCTCTCGCGAATGTACAAACACCGGACACAGCGATCTCTATTCGGTTGGTTTAAGTTAAGAACAACGCGATCACTTACTACTGCACGGTGTCGCTGTCGTAATACGACTAAATTCATGCAGCCCACCACCAGAGCAGATTGTCGCATTAGAGAATTTATCAATTGGAAAAACTGACTCGCTACGGTGAATGATAAAAAGCACAATACTCGCGCACTTCCACACAGTAACGAATCCAGCGCGGGAAGGTTTAGCTTGCGCCCCGTGTAGCATTGCCGTTGTCGTGACCGTTATTGTCATCGCACGTCACCAGAACGCTACCCCCACTGGAGCATAAACACTAGCTAGCCCCTTCCCAGATCGACGATCACTGGCGCACTCTCGCGCTAAGCTCGCCATACGAACGGTAGCGGTAGTTAGTAGTCGCATCACCAGCGCGTACGCCAGAATTGTTTGCTGGTAACATGTGGCTTCATCGTTCGCTAGCTCATGGAGACATACGTGTATGTGTACGTACCGTTGTGTACGGAAGCGCGTTCGGTTGCCTTGGGCGTTTGTTTTAGCTTGCACCTACTATTCCAGCTGGCTTTGTTATCACATAATTTAAGCTTACTATTAGACCTAGCCACCCTTTCCCTCCAAATCAACCTCGAGAACATGTGCTCCCCAGCCACATCATCTCCCCAATTCCGCACGACAAAGTGCAGCGATCAAGCGTAGACAATAGGAATTGCAGTTATTACATTATCGCGCTTCACCCGCTGGAACACCTGGCTCGTGGGATTTTTCGGTCTAGCTAGGCCGGGTCTGCCTCGGATCATTTAACGATGCTGCTCCCATCCAAATCTTTGCAATAAGCGTTCTTAACAGTATACAATCGTTACCATCCAATTTTCTCTCACACATTTGACATAGCCACGTGTTCTAACGATCCGGTAGTACTAATGACGTAGATTTTACCGAAATCCTAGAAACTGTACAAACTACACATAGCATATTTTACGATGAATTACCCTCCATTCTACCCGCGTTTCTATGTATATTCCAGATGTCTTGCATGGTCATTCCGTGATGCAAAATCTCAATTTGTAGACATTACTCGTTATTTTGAATACAATTCAAGCGTCCGTGCCATTTTAAGTATTCTTTATTTAGCAACTTCTGCATTTCATTTTCTTTTGTTATAATTATCGTTTTGTTCGTTTTGTTCCGTTTTGTTTCATATGTATCTTGAACGTCCCACTCAACAAGATCCACTTAATCTTCCGAAGTTTCTTCACAGCATCTAACATGCCTCCCACGTTTGGTTTTATTTGTTCCAAAATGATTCTTTACCTCATATACTGGGCTTTTATATTTCCTTTCTTTCACGAATAGCTTTCCTGAATTATCAGTACGACCAACGCGAGACGGTAGCAAACCTGTACACTGTTTTATAGTACATCAGTTGGGATCGTTTGGTTTGTGGCGGTGGCATACCCTTAAATTGCAATCAACGGTACACCGTTATATCACAGACAGATATAAAGCACTTTTTATATCTGGCTCTGATATTGTACCACCAGTGAAGTATGCAACCGATACAAACCAAACACATCTACAACACTTTAGACAAAAACACAAAATAGTTACATTTAAAACAAAAATTAAGCATAGTTTGTTTAAGATGATAAGCGAACGTGGCGCGTATGTTTCTGTCTACCCATTTGAAGAAAAGTAAAAACACCAATCATTGAGTTATTGTGGAATATCTTCTGTACATTTTAAGTCTGGTTCCGTCCACTGCGTTTGCATTTAACTCAATAGAAAAACTGTTTTTGCGTAGCTAAACAAAAAAGGTGTTGCCTCTGGTACAGCAGATATTTGATCTTGAAGTTTTGATTTGATCTTTCTATTTTTATTTCAACCAGAGGACAAGGAACATTTAAAACTTGTAATATTGGAACGTTTAAGTAAGAGGATTCTGCTTATTTTCAAACCGTTTTGAAACTCGGATAACATTTACCCGTTTTGTTCTTTTTCACGTAACCGCATCTAATTACACACATGTTAAAATTAAAATAAAATCAAATTTACTACGCCTTTCGGGACACTACAAAAAGAAGACTCCAGCATACAAATTCTCTTTTTTCGCATTCTATCGCATTCCAATCCAATTTACAGCGTACAAACAATGCGTGATGCATAATTCTTAGATGGCTAGACCTCAGCAAAATGTGTAAAATATATGATCAAGCACTAAAATCTGACAAAGTTTCTTTCCACTTATGTACTATGATCTAAAAAGTAAAATAAACTCAACAATAATTTCCTATACTTTAACGTCAGCAAATGAGTACGTCGCCAGGGCTAAGAAGCAACAGTTGTGATAGGTTAGATTGCACAGATTAATTAACGGCGTGCATACGTTTGGTAGGGGAAACTCTTACTTCTCTTCAGCTGCACGAGCAGCCGGGATGATACAGAAAACAATATCTCTTTCTGGTTCGTAGCAGCTAAGTGACCTTAATTTTAGCAAGGATACTTTGCCGTCCTGACAGTGCAAACGATTCTAGACACGCCGTCAATCGATATCGCAAACTGACGAACCGCAACGCTGGTCCCGTGCTAAGAAGCCACACGTACGTGCTCTCTTATTGCATCAGTACATCAGTACCCTCCCAGCCCTGATGCAGCACACATTCACATCCCTACCATTTGCACGCTGTATAAAATCTACTTTACAAGAAAGTTACTACCAGAGCAACGTAGGATACACTCGGTAGTCCTGCTTACAGCTTAGGATTATCGAACAACGGGCCTCTCGTAACGGTGATGTCATCGTAAGGTTGCTTCTGCGAGATTTCCAATGCCTTGAACTTTTTCAGCACAAGAAGCGAGTAAAACTTTTGAGCAGCCTGTGAATTAATTTAGATAAAGCCATGGTTATATATCAATCGAAAACTCGAAAAGCAAGAATCCTGCATAGTGCCTCTAAAAAACTCACCTGTTTTTTGTTATTTCGATGCGTCATCTCAGACAACATCATGTGATCTGCCTTCAGTAATCTCGACTTTACGGAGAGGAACATTTGCGCTGCACGTTTATTTAGCACACGTTCCTCAAACTGCTCGATCGTTTCATCCACTTGCTGCTCCTCGTTAGGATGGGTCTGTTGAGAATAAACCAATAAATTGCTCGTCAAGGATGCTTTGTACAAAATATCTCATTACATTGCAGTCAAATTAAATATCTCTACTTACAGCACCGACAGAAGGTGGGAACTCATAGTCACCATTCCAATCATTAGCTATTTCCTCGGAGGTGTTGCCATCGAATCCCATATTCGAAAAACCTTCCATTCCGGGTTCGTTGAGAATGGAGGAAACTTGATCGGCAGGTAGGTTCGGAATTTGGTCAATGTTCTCCAACGAGGCATGGTGAGGAGTCATACCGCCGTGATCCAAGCCATGGGGTGTCATACCTCCACCAAGATCGCCATGCTGTAATCCCGCCGGCGTGAGACCACCGTGATGGAGATCGCTCGGTGTAAGACCCCCGTGGGAAAGACCCACTGGCGTTAGCTCACCGCCATGACTCAGCCCGGCCGGTGTCAAACCACCGTGATCAAGCTGTCCCGGGGTCATTGGAATGTTAGGTATACCTGGGGTGGGTGGCATTAAGTGACTCTGGTGATTTGGACTCGTCAAATGACTTAGTCCTGGTGTAGCAGGGGGCGGCATGAAGGAGGAAGATTGTGTTGCGTCTGCTGCCAATCCGTCCTCGCGCATCTCTATCGAAACCGGAGTCGGAGGTGGCATCTCACCAGCAGCATTCCGTAGCTGGTCGCTCGCCGATTGCTCCAAAAAGCCTTGCGTTGACGCTGCCTCCGGTTGTTGTTTCCTCTTTCTGCCACGCTTCGATGCCACGGGGGTCGGAGATTCAGCACGTTCTACCGGCAACTCTACCCCAAGAACGTCCAGCGGAGCGAGGACCGCAAAGTCTTCGATACCAATCGATCGGGACGTAAGGTGACGCTGGTAATTTTTAAACAAACATCGCGCTGGAATGTCGCGCGAGGGCAGAGCAAACAGCTTTTCCACTCCACCGGTTTCTTTCCAGAACATTAATCGCTTCGTGGGCGGCGCCAAGTCCAGTGTCGTTACAATGTCAGACGTGTTGGCGAGTTGACTTTTCATCTCTTCTCCGGATATGTTCTTCACCTCGTCAACGATCAATTTTCGTTTTCGTTTTGACTTTGTAGTTCCTTTAAGGGCTGTTGCGTCTACTGGTGCGAGAGCAAAGCTTTCTTCCTCGTTATTCAATAGCGTCGTTTGATCTGGATGTCCTTCATTTCCGCCCACACCGTCGTCACCGTCTTCTCTATTCTGAGAAATAGGAAGGCCAGTTTCTGGATGTAATTGCTGACCCTCCACATTCATTGCATCCTTGCTTGTGCCAGGTTGCGGTTCACCGTCAACCAACGCATTGTTAATCATAGGAGATGCGGGACGGGAATTATCTGTGCTCGGAGCTGGCGATGGCGCACCACCCATGTCAAAGTGGTCATCATCATCATCATCCGAATCATCTGCTCGCCGTTGAGTTTCAGCGGTAGGCAGTTCCGGTTCAGGAGCCAGGGGAGCATCTGCAAAAATGTCACCTTCGAACAATCCAGCAGCGGGCTCTATTAAAAAATAAATAGTATTTGCATTGGCTCTTTCTCTAAATTGCTTGGTTTATTCGTGAAGCCAGCAATACTTACGACCACCAAAATCCTCATCTCCAAAGTTATCATCGTCTCCATGAGGATGGTGTGGGTCGATAGAATCTAGAAGAGATCGCGAAGTTCCCGGCATAGGTTCTTTATCCTGTTCCAAATCGGGTGGCCGTGTTACTGTATCTGTAAACAAATCGTCCTAGAACAACAATGCGGGATCAATGTTTGTATCATTTTGTAAAAAAAACCTATTTTCATTTAAAAAAAAAACAGATGATGCTCCCTATCTTTAAATTAAAATGCTCCTTTTGTAACAAACTATTTGCTTACGCTAAAACTTAATTACATTATTTAAGAAGGTAATAAAATATCGTTGTCAAATTGGCTTCCACTCTACTCTCATGTTGACTTTCATATGCATCATATTCACCATTTTACGACCACAGTAAAAATGTTCATGGTTCGTTCTAATCGATCCTACTATAACAATAATGTGTTGCACATTACCAATTAATTGCAAACATCAACTATCCAATACAGATCACCCATCTCAATTCAGGTCTGTGTCAGTCACCATTGATTAATTTTCCGGCAACGTGTTAAACGGGCTAAGCGTAAAGATCAAAATATTACAGATACCAACACAATTCCAATGTTAAAACAAATGCTTCAAGGAAAAATGATACGAATTGTTTATATCTAATGTTTTGTAAAAAATAGCATTTGTAGCGACATTAGTTTCTGGATCATTTGTCAACTATGGGCCAACGTTCCATCTGCTTCGAACAGGTATCGCTTACTTACTAGATAATCGTTCCAGCGGCCTTCGGTACCATTTTGCGAGGCAGTGGTAGAGCCGCCCCAACCGACAGCACCAACATGAGAGGCATGCGAAGGAGACTCGGGCGGGCTTGGGTGCATTTCATGTTGCCCGGCATCGACCGTCTCGGTTGATTCCGGGCCAACGCACTGCCGATGCCTTCGTCGATCTTGTTGCTCTTCCTGCTGTGAATCGTCCGGTTCAGGCGTCTGGTTAGCATGCCACCGGGATTGCAAAGAAAACACAAAAATGTGTTTGTGTGTGTGTCGCATTTTGTTTGCGCAAAATAAATTTCTGTATATCAAGGCATATAACGCGTATTTTGGACGAACCGCAAACATCAATCAATTGTTGATTGTTGAAAAAGAAAAAAAAGAGTATTTGGACAACTAAGGATGAGATAACAAAGCTAAATTAATAGAATATGCCGAAATGTACCGATAAACTAAGAAGTACTTAGCAAATCATACAATAATTTATATGCCTATGCCGTTACACTAACTTCCACAGTTCATGTCTAGGGCGTTAAAGTTTTACACGCAAAAATCTCGCCAAATTTAAAGCTGTCTCATAAAATTACGTTCAAATAATGAACGATTCATATTTCTGATGAACGAACGAAGAAGCAGACCCTATTAATGTAGATGTAGAGCCCCTTACCATTTCTATGCAGAATAACATATCCCTTTCATAGAGCTGAGTTGTACCAAACAATTCCAACAGTGTTGAAGGGGTCCAAAACTTTCATACACATTCAGAGTTACATTCATAGTGCATAGTAGACTGATAGTTTTGAAATACCTCACCATATGCATGTTATAGCTATTGCCTTAATCCATACATATATCGGAAAATACAAAAATTATAATATCAAACAAAAAGTACAACTTCTTCATTTCCTAATAATCGGTATAATTTAGAAAATCAAATAAATTTACACTCACTAGGAAAACATAAAATATTTTTCATGTCTAGGGCTATTTCTTTAATATGGCCTAGTATGCAGCATTTGCTTATAAGTAATCTCAAAAAAATTGATAACTACCTCCATCTGATCGTCCATACGATCACGAACCATATCCGGAGCATCATCGAAGCCCATATCACCAAAACCATCATCGTGTATGTTTAGGGGCAGGGTGCCATAATCTTCGCGCATGGTAATCTCATCTGCCCGAGATTGATTTATAGAGAAATGTGCCTCGATATCGACATCGTTCAATTCCGGCAGCGGTGTATCGAAGTCATGGAACACCTCCGGAAGCGTAATCGCGTTCACTGCTGCCTCTCGATGCTCTTCGGGCAGATCTACCATGCCCGGTCGAAAAGCCATCTAAAAAAGGGAACATAGTGTTAATTCAGTATCATTTTCATGAGTATGAACGCCACTCCCTTACCTTGATTTTGACGAATGCTTCGTTACAATCCGCCAGCAGATATTTGGCTTTCCGCGCGTAGATGCGCACGACTCCCAGCAGCAGATGTCCGGAGGTACGTAGAGCCAACTTTACTTTTGGTTGCATGATACCGTCAACACTCTGCTCAATGTTCGTTTCAAAAACGTGAGCCTTCGTGATCTTTTTATCCCAATGAGCTGCCAGCCAGATTCGGGCCAAAGGGCCCTTCTTGGCCAGCACGATGTGTGCATAAAACATGATGCAGCTTTGATAATTGCCGTTCCGCCACTAATATATCACCGTTGGATTAATGGTCCACTGTCACTACCAATCGTAATCGTCCTCCAGTGTGGTACAAGAGATCGTATAAAACAGAGAGAATTGCAATCGTCGCCGACCACATCGGTCCTGTCGGGAGGGAAGCTCCTCCAGGAAGGTAAGTAAACAAACTACCGTTCTAGTAGCAACTTAGCACCAGACCCCGCTATCGACTTGAGAAAGTTGTTTTCGTTTCTGCCTTAATAATAAAATGACATTTAACAATGTCGTGCACGATGCGCATACACAACGGTATCTCGCCAGACACAGGGACTTTTTCGTCACGCACACTTGTGCACTTTCATCTACGACACGAAGCCGTTACGCATCAAACATCACACGCACACTACCGCACTTCGATCTATCGCTCAAAAAACCGCAGCCTTTGAGCATCCAGCAACTTTCTTTAGCGGTGATGACGCCTGCTTCATATCACTTCTTTTGGCGCAATAACGATCACAACACACCGCATTCAGCACATATTGTACAAAAACCACTAGTTCTGGTTAGAATCGGCAATCGCGATGCGTTATGGTTCACTTTCCCGCAAATACACCTTAATTAGGCCAATTGGCGCCTCCATGCAAGGCGCCAGACTTTGCACGTATTATTCCGCGACAATCTAGAATCGCACTCGACAACCAACACTTTCCCGATAAACTTTTCGCATTCACGCACCGTAATAATCGTATTTCTCCAATATTGTGTAGATATTACAGAGCCTTTTTCGATTTTTTCAACACACAACACCCACAGCAAACAATTCTTCGTCAGCAAGCCATCGACACACTCCTCTGTGGCGATAGTAGCGCCGCGGTGGAGAAAATTAACGTCACTCACACATTCTCACTTTTCAAATCCGTTCTGCTTTATGCTAAGCATTGTCGTTATAGATCGAGACTCTCGATTGGATGAACTGCCTGGCTTAATTGATTTCAGCAAAATTTTTAATTTGTTAATTGTTTTACAGTTTTTTAAATAAAAACTGGCATGAATGTAAACAAAACAAACGGCAAGAAATTATTTGAATATCTGTCGCGATGGTTTGGGACATATTTGTGTAACATCAAAATTAGCTGAGAGCAGAAAACAAAATAAATCAGTCTTAAAATTGAAGTTCATATAAGTAATGTGAGTGAATATGTTACCATGCTGTTGTCCTTTTAAATGGAAAGCTTTGTGATATTTTACGACTTTAATGAATATTCTTTTTACATATGATTTGGTGAGACATAGGACACGCCACAATAGAAGACAAAGTCTACAAATTTCGTTTCAAATAAAATAAAATCCCGGAATAGATATCTTAAGCCGGCATATATCAGAATGTTGAACCGTCAATTCCTTCCTGTTTACTCTCTACCTGGTCTGATGAAGAAGATATCATTCAACATTTCTAATATTTCTAATATAGTTCATTGCATTAAACCTCGTGTAGTATCTTTTTTCAAGAGTTGACAGATTTTCCTAAAACTTTAGCAACAAAATTGTGTAATACTACAGTTAGAAAGGCCCCGTAATCATCCTTTTTTCGGAGGTTGGTATTTTTGGTTCTGATCTATTTCATATGAATATACAATATTATAATTTGGAAAAGTACGGTACCTATGTAACTCTATTCATTTCTTCACCCGCCCTTAACATCATCATCAGCCCTTCCATCCCCTTCTTTCTTTCTATATTTGTAATGATAGGGATGGATATTTACTACTTACTACATCTCGAACAAAAAAATCGTCATGACGGCCGCTGCAGTACACGCCATCGCTTATATATTTCAGAACATAGCCCATTACCAGCCCACATTCAGAAAGTGTAATAATACCAAAGTTTGTTTTTTTTTTCATTTTCATCCTTAATCCGTCATCTTTATTTTGAACTTTGAATGAAAACAAAACATTATCTAGTGATATTTCTCTTATATTAAAACACTTCTGTTCCTTTTCTGTTTTGATTTTTTAAGCCATCACACAACAAAGCTTCCTGTTTTGACATCAACTATCGTCCGCATATTTACCGCTGGGTGTTTCATTTTTTTATTGAACTGGATCTTTTCTATCAAATGTGCTTGTTAAATAACACAAAAGCATAAAGATGTACGTTGCACGACTAACCGCTTGCGAAGCCAAGATGGGTGTAATCCAATGTTCATAACATCAGCAATGATCAACGCATCGAAACGATATTCTCGGTTACGGTTGCTACCAAATGCACGCGCGCTATTATTACAATGGAACACAGATCCTTCCTCAGCAGCATGTGAGAAGAGATTCGGCCCTCCAAGAAAGTAGCGCGCATTTGTTCACCTCTCTACCAACTACGAGATGGATTTGCTCGCAGCACGAAGGGACTGACACTCATCACTAGAATTATATAATATTATATATTTTTCTGGTATTCTGTTGAAACATGTGTCATATACATGGTTTGATACACTTCATCAATATTTTAGAGAAAACATTGTTCTATTGTTAATTGTTGTTCACTTTCATAACTCTCCTCTCCGTTTGCAAAAGAGAGATTAAAACTCATCACATATTTTTTATGTTATGCATATTCTTGTTTGTTCTTACAACACCGCTGTCGTAGGCAGATTTTTATCATTCATGCATTCTGAAATGTGTGAAACACACTCATGTGTGTAACAGTAAACGAAGTGTCCACAGTGTTTTGGCATAGCTTTACAGTTCACTTTGTCGCATCTATGGAATAAAAAGCGCTATATATTTTTTTTATTTCCAGAATCTCCATGCTCTAAGACAATCAAACGTTGCATTAATAAAAAAAAACAATGGAATAAGTAGAAAAAACAAGCACACATAATCAACTCTTCTTCTTTACTGTTGCTTAATTTCGTCTCTATAAAAATGCACTACAGTGTGACACACTTCCATCATGCACCGGGTAATGATGTAGCCAAAAAGGAAAGGAATGCTCTAGCATATTGGCACACACACACGCACAATTATGCTTCAAATTAAAAGCATTCCAGCGTAATTGTTACCATCAACTGTCGGTGGCTTCTTTCTATGGAAGCTGGAAATCTCAATGTTGAAGCAATCACCTATATTAGAATTAACGCCATTGTGGATGGTGCCGATGTTTGATGCCTTCTTTGCCGTGGCGGTGGTGGTAGTTGTAGTAGTAGTGGTAGTAGTAATAGGTTCATTTGGAGCAATATTGTAATTAATTTTAGCTTTTTCTGTAATATTAGATGCAGTAGTAACCGTGGTGGCGGTAGCAGTAGTAGTGCTTGCAGTACTATCTGTAGTTGTAGTAGAAATAGTAGTGCTGGATGATGTTATTACTGAATACACAGCATCATGAACGGACGTCTCTTCGGATTGCGGCGGTCACTGGCAGCATTGTTTTCGCACGGAATCAGTCGTCGGATTGGTCGGCTTCACGTCGATGTTTTCCAAGTTCGGTCTAATTACGCTGCCTTCTGGCGGATCTCGGATTTGCTTTTGCGACACAATTCGGTAGATCTCTGAAGAAGCAAAATACATAATTACGTTAATGCCTACCCAATACCATCACAACAACCTGGCTAAAGTGTTGAACTGACTGCACACACCTGTGAGTATGTTTTGGAATGCTGTTTCGACATTAGTCGAGTCCAACGCTGACGTTTCAATGAAGCTGAGCCCGTTGCGTTCTGCGAAACCCTTCGCCTCATCCGTAGGTACGGCACGCAGATGCCGTAAATCACTCTTGTTTCCAACAAGCATGATGACAATATTTTGATCAGCATGATCACGCAGCTCCCGAAGCCATCGTTCGACGTTCTCGTAGGTCAAATGCTTCGCAATGTCGTACACGAGCAAAGCCCCCACAGCACCACGATAGTACGCTGAAGTTATCGCACGATAGCGCTCCTGTCCAGCAGTATCCCAGATCTGGGCCTTAATAGTTTTACCATCGACCTGCGAAACATCTCACAAAGCATATTAGCAACATAGTTTAACATTTTACCTTTACGTTTAACATACCTCTATACTTCTAGTAGCAAATTCCACACCTATGGTTGATTTAGATTCAAGATTAAACTCATTCCTAGTAAATCTCGATAGCAGGTTACTTTTTCCGACTCCCGAGTCTCCGATCAGTACAACTAGTAAATGACGAAAAAGAGCAATGAATTATTATTCACAAAGTAAGTGTAATATTTATGAACACAAATATTACATCAACTCCACATTTATTCCTAATAGCCACATCTAAAAAAAATTACTTAATATTTAAAAATAAATAAATGGGCATTAAAACACTGTCTAATACCTTCTAACTTATTAAAATGTCCTTCAACATGGCTCCACATGAATAAGAAGATTCTTTGTATAATATTCAATTGTTTTCACAAGTTTTAGATACAATATACTTGATCATGAAAATGTTTCTAATACCTTTTGTCGAAACCAACCATAATTTTCATTTGTACTTCAAATGCTATCACACGTTTGGCTAAATTTTTACGGGTGTGTGGCCTTTTTACACTTTGCGTCATTCCACGTAGACGCCCCTTTACAATTCCACTGGTTACACTTGCCATTACAGTGTCTGGCCTGTTATCGAACCGAGCTGGGTGAATCATCATGATTCATCCACGTTTACCGAATGACACAGTCGATAGTGAAATAGAAACCATTGCTCTACCACCATACTGACTACTCTCAGCTTTGTTGTGAGTAGCGTTTTAAAGAAACCCGAACAAAGTTGACCAAATTTAACAAGCCTGAGACCCTAATGACCTTGATATAATTGTTCATTGGCTGGTCAAATGTCATGTTTCAACATTCTTTCCTACACACATATGTATTAGCAGTTGATAAGCGCACACGAAGAAAAAAATCATCCACTTCATTCTTCCATCCTGCTTTACGCTACATCGCTGCAAACCGTTCAGGCCTTTGTCTCGCCCATAACGACCGATTCCAAAAACCTCTAGCTTCAAATGGACACTTTCATTGCTCAACTTGCTCCGATTTTACTCGCAATGTATAATAAGGTCACTGTGCGCACCCAAAGACAATGAATACATGAACACCATACAATTTATGGATTCAAAACAAACTAGCCCTTTAGATTTGTAATCATTATCATCATCATCATCACTCACAATAATATGGAAAAGGTTTACATTCTAAATGTACAAACGACTGAAGTCATGCTTACCTTTGAATAAATAATCATATTCATCATCACGATTGCCCATCCTGCCGCCGCTGTGGTTTTATGTTTTCTTCACTATATTAGATATCTTCTTTGTATAAGCACTGTTTTCACACAGAGCTCTCGTAGCAAGCTGCGCTTTAACCGGTCTGCCTCTTTATTGCTTTAATTGCTTCTTCCTATCAAGGAGAATGTAGATATTAGAAGAAGGAACTTGAACGCACTTTAAAATTAAACCAGAACAGAAAACACGCATCCATTCTGCCTTTGAACAAAACTACTGCACAAGAAAACCTCCCCAAATACTGTTGCACCTTCCAGAAGGTTAATCTCGAGTGGAAAGCAGAACTGAAGAGAATATACGAAGCAAAAATTAATAACAAAGCCCTACGGACACCACCGAAAAGGAACTGCATCTCCTGCACATGAACACCACCACTACACATACCGAATCATTGCTATCCTACACTATCACAAAGAAACACTTCCTCCTTCTGGTACTTTGTTTTTGTGCATCTGCGTTTCCACAAAACGGCCTAAAAAGTTACGATTTTGTTTCCTTCCGTACGAACTGCAAATCACGGTTAAAGTGCACAGCGACTCTGCCACATTTAAATATTTGCTTCAATTCAAGTTCATCATAGGCACATGACATACAAATACAATTTGCCGACGATTTCGTTCCTTTTCAATGGTGGCTCTTGACAAAATTCCTTACTCACATCGAAACTACAAAAATATTATATCTTGTTTCTCCTAGTGATGAACCATTTCCTCTTTTTTCACATAGATTTCCATTAGCCGCGAGTTTCACGCAGACGAAATTTCTTCCACTCTTCTTTACTCTCGTTTTGGCTGCGACGTGGGGACTCTGGTACAAGTAGTTTTTGATGTCGCAAAAAATTTGCCGTGGCAACTGCAGCAGCAGCAGCAGCAGTGGACGTGTTCGAATTCGTGGACGTCAAGTAAACTTTCGCCACTGACTTGCATATAGTTCACCACAGTCAAGGCGATGAGGGCTAGGAATAATTCATACAAATGATCTAATCTTGAACCACACACTACAGAGAACGCACTTCCTCCGGCCATTGATAATAAGCTCATTTCTGCCCATTTGACGCCATCAATCTGCTGCAAAGGGGACAAAGATCGAATCAAACCTATGACGATGAACCCTGCGCCCATCAATTTACACGCTTAGATCGTAGTTTTCCCTTCGTATGGGACGATTACAAGTTCAACGAGATTGTCCCGTACAGATTTTTCTACCGTGGGTTAGTTCTTCTAGGGGAAATTTCACGACATCGTAGGAAACATCATTCACCGCACTGATGGAAAGAATACGGTCATCGAAAAACAAAATGTCTGCCCATTTAAGCAGGCACTTCGCACAGAGAAGAGAAAGCAATTACGAGATATACTGTACAACGCAGATTACTCAAAATACACAACCTAACTGCTTGTCACAGTTCTAGATGAACTTTTTTCATTCCACGATACGGGTCAGTGGAATAATTTATCACAAATTTGCTCTGTATATTACCGATTTTTATGAACGACGTATCGTTTTCTCCTCCCGCAAATTTTTGTAGTGTTGGGCACTCTTGCTCGTACGTTTAAGTTCAGAGGAAACCGGGTCGCATAATATACGCATTTTTGACATGTTTGCATTGACGTATGCTTCCTACAACACAGCACAGGAAAACAATAGGTTTTCACGGCTAAAAAGGAGCTTTTTTTTCATCAGATTATATTCGCATTACAAATAGGACTGAATATAATTTCGAACATTCAAAAATACGATGTAACTGCAAAAAATCTATTAATTTATAATCTCGCGATTTTAAAAATTACAGAAAAAAACTACGATGCACCGTCAATAGGGGTAGGACAGGAAACTATTATTATGATTCAAATTTGAAAAATTATCCGTATATCGGTCGCAAACGACATACAAAAACATTTCTACATCACCGAAGCAGTGAAATAACATAGATTTCTTTTTTAATTTTATTTATAATCATATGCATTTCCAAACTTTTCACTCATAGTATATATTAAACAATGTTAATGGTTTTAACGTAAATTTCAGTATAATGTTTGTGTTAAAGACTTCTACGTATTGATTTCCATGTTTTACGAAGATGGATATGATTTTATTAGTTGTAAAAGTGCAAAAGTTCAAATTCTTACTGTCAATTATAATAACATCATAAATTTTCAGTTGCTGCCAAAGTAATGAACCATCTTTACGAGTATGCAATACACATTACACACCGTGCTAATTCTCTAAAACGCTTAGGAATACAATGCAATGTTGTAGTTTTTCATACAAATAATACATTTTATGTTCAACACTTCATTTGACATATTCTTCGGTTAAGCAGGGACATTTTGTTATACATCTGAAAGAAGATTCCTATGCTAAATCAAACTTCACGGAAGTTTACAAACCCCTGCAGGGCTTTTATGTCCTCTGGTTCTATTACAAGATGCTTGATATACGGTCCGAATGCCGTGGTAAACCGATATAAGCTCTTCTTAACGGCCCCTTTTAAAGCAATATAGTTCCGATCGACTTTCTTCACATCCAGATTAATGGAACCGATCTTATCGACAACCTTTTTCAGCTCCAGTAAAGCATGAACGATGCATGGCAAGTCGTTTTGTAAGACACCGTACGAGTCCTCGTAGAGAGAACGGCTTGCAATGGCTACCAAACAATGAACAACTTTCACTATCAGCTGCGATTGAACAGAGAGCAGATAATGGCTTTTGGCTGATTTTGACTCCGTAAACAAGAAATCGTAGCCTGGTATACGCTTTAACATCGATGCAAAAAGCATGGCCTTACTCTCACGCTTTCCTTCAGATTTCGCTTCCTGCTTATTACTATCGCTGTACGGCGTGCCAGGTAACGTTGGCGTTGATAAGCTCCGGATGCCAAAGTTTTGATTGTATTGTTTCTTTAGAAACCGATCCTTATCCATCGATGCCGTTGGTCGCAAAACGCCTCCCATTAGGACCATTGGTGGTGCAGGCTTCAGTTCAATACCGCCGATTGATTGGTCTAGCTCCTGGGTAAAATCGCCGATCAATTTCATGCACACATCGTACAATTTTCGCCAGTTGTTTGGGTGACCACCAGGTACTGTTAATGAGAACAGCTGTTTTCGGCGATTCAAACACTGTGCCTCGGCGATGGCAAACAAATCCTCGACCGCCAGTTGCTGTACTATCGGAATTTGCTTATATGCTAGTGCGTCCGCAAGCAATGGCTCATCATTCGCCTGAAATGCGCTTGTTTCAATGCGGAAGTTTTGAGGCTCGGCAAGAAAAATACCGAACAACACGTGCATCAAATTTATGTTGCTTAATATGAGCGCCGAAAACAACCAAGTATACACCAACAAGCGAATATCCATCACGATACTGCAGAAGCTGTACAGCGTCGATTCTTCCTGCAGTTGCGCGCCTCCCAAAACAGAAGCTAGCTTATGCCGGAAAAGACAAGAAAAGGTGTAGTAGAAGCCAAAGTAGATAAACATGCCAATCACTGATTTTCGCATCGATTTGGTTAACACACTGCTAAGGTTGTTCCAGTATTGAGCAACTTTTGGTAGCAGAATGATCGGAAAGTCTACGGCATCCGGGTTTTGCTGTTCCCGCAGGAAGAAGTAACAGCCACCAAACACGCCACTCATTACCAGATATACGAAACGGTCATTGAGGAACACAGTATCGTCTTGTACGCTGGGCAGGAACAGAAGCCGGTACTCGTCTCGCAGAAATCGTGTGTATAGCCATGCCGTCAAGCAACCGATTGTTCCATTGGTAAGCAAGAGTATCGAACGTTGTATGAGATTCCGGTACAATTGGTGGCAGTACGTTGAATGATACCGAGTCTCTAGTAGACACGACTTGGCAAGCACTATTCCATGAACGACGACCGCAATCGCCAAAGGAACCGATGCGATCCATGGGTAAAACGATACCAGCAGTCGCACGGTTCCGACGATCCAGTTTATCGGATGCAGGATACTAAAGTTGATGAACAGCAGAAAGATCGTCACCAGCAAATACTGCTGCAACAAGCAGTAGTATATCGATGTTACGAAGCGTTCTGTGCATATCTTACGAAATGCCAAGTCCTTCGAACCGACCGGGTCCATTTCCGGACAGCAACGATCTAACCTACGAAGCAAATAAGAGTGTGAGCACATTACTTGAAGCTTCTGGTTAACCGTAACCATTTCGTTCACTGTTAATTTACCTTTATTTCCTAATTTCAAGGGTAAATGCACAAAAATACCAGAACCAAACTCGAATACTTTTTCGCCGGGCAAAACAACAAAGGGCGCGAGGAATTGAAAGCTAGCTTGGAAGGAACAAAGGTCGACTATCTGGTCATGATTGTGAACACATGACATTTTAGACACATGAAACGTTTCTAATTTTTCCGGAATTGACATCCTATCGGGAGAAATACTTGAAATTTTATGAGTTTGGCTTGACTCATTCCAGATTTAGGGATTGTTTTTATTCAGTTTTATTCTAATTACTAGCGCTTTTGATAATGGTTACGTTTGCCAAACAATAACGTTCATTTTTCCGTGATCGTAGAAGTCCCACTGTTGCTTAGGCACGTTGAACTGACAGCTGACAACA
The DNA here is from genome assembly GCF_016920715.1 of Anopheles arabiensis. NCBI lineage: Eukaryota > Metazoa > Arthropoda > Insecta > Diptera > Culicidae > Anopheles > Anopheles arabiensis. The sequence continues at coordinate 54,921,102 of NC_053517.1, read as the reverse complement.
ATGTTTTTGTAATCAGTCGTGCACGTGCTATTGTGCTGCGGAATGTATTGAATCGGCGTGCGTGCGATTTGTTTCGAAAAAAGTAAGATAGAACCATGAATAGCAGCCATCTATTTCAACCAAACCGAGCCCTTGGCTACGTTAGCAATCATATACCTCCCAACGTACGCTACATTGACCAGAGGCGCGAGAATGTTGTGATCACTTGTGTTGGACGTTCGTTCCACGTTTACGGCTGCAACAGCTTTCGTCTGATTCGTACTGGCCGAATTCATCCGGCCAACATCACTGCCATCGCCGCGGATGGGTTCTTAACGTATGTTGCCGCCGGCAACCTCATCTACGGATGGCGATCGAGCGTGGAACTGCGCAAAGTGTATCGCGGGCATGAGAAGCCGGTACGTCTGCTGTTGCCGTTCGCCAAACATCTCATATCAGTGGATGAGAGTAGTCTGCTGAAGATATGGATCGTGTCCACGCAGGAGCTGTACTTGGAGATCCCATTTGCAGCGCACACGTTTGAAATATCGGCCATCGTGCATCCAGCGTCGTATAAAAACAAAATTTTGCTTGGTAGCGCTCAGGGGGGACTGCAGCTGTGGAATTTGAAGTCGTGCAAATTAGTGCACAAATTTACGGATTTCGATAGCAAAGTAATGCAGCTGGAGCAAGCCCCCGCTCTTGACGTTATCGCCGTAGGATTGCATAGTGGAAGGATCGTGTTGCTCAACATCCAGTACGATCAACCGGTGATGGAAGTTCACCAGGACTGGGGACCAGTGACAGCGATAAGCTTCCGTACCGATGGTACCGCCATCATGGCCAGTGCCAGTTCAAACGGGCAGGTTGTGTTTTGGGATTTGGAAGAAAAAACCATCGTATCGACACTGATGGCACACGATGATTCGGTGACCGGGCTTCACTTTCTACCTAACGAACCGTTGTTGGTAACGAGCTCGCCAGACAACTCTTTGAAAATGTGGATTTTTGATCTGTCCGATGGTGGGGCACGTTTGTTGCGTTTCCGCGAAGGTCATGCCGCACCGCCCACGTGCATCCGATATCATGGTGCATCCGGTCGGAATATAGTATCAGCGGGTGAAGATTCTTCGTTGAGAATTTTCAGCACTGTAGCTGAAACGTTAAACTGCAGCTTAGGGAAGGCTAGCTATAACAGAAAAGCTTCTAAGAAGCAAAAGAGTAAGTATTGTTTGTTGCCCATTGAATGGAAAAGAAGAAAAACAGCCTAGTATTAAGTTGCTATCGTTATCTGATTGCAGAGAAATCCGAAGATCCCTTCCGTATGCCACCCATCAGCTACTTTACATCGGAAGTGACGCGGGATAAAGAGTGGGATAGCATCGCCGCTCTTCATCAAGGTCTAGTTCAAGTGACTACATGGTCATATGATAAACGACGTATGGGCGACCTTCATCTCGTACCGGAGGCTTTCCAAAACAAACAGCACAAAAAGGACTTCAGTGTAATGGCCACCTGTTTGTGCTTGAGTCATTGTGGCAATTTTGTCGTCATCGGCTACTCCAGCGGCCACGTGGAACGTTTCAATATACAGAGTGGCATTCATCGCGCTAGTTATGGTGCACCAACAGCTCATAACGACTACATTCGGGGCTTGTCGAGCGACAATCTGAATCAGTTGGTTGTTTCGGGTGCAGCCGACGGGCTGTTAAAGTTCTGGAGCTTCAAACAACCGTACACGACGGTTGTAAAAACCCCGATCGAAACGTTGGACTTGGGCGATCCCATAACACTTATTCGCACGCACCGGGAAAGTGCTATCCTTTGTGTCGCACTGGATGATTTCACGTTGCGTCTAGTGGATCTGGATACTCGCGTAATTGTGCGTCGGTTCGACGGACATCGTGGCACCATAACGGACGCCTGTTTTTCACCCGACAGCCGCTGGCTAATTACAACCGCTCAGGATTGTGTCGTAAAAGTGTGGGATATTCCTTCTTCTTATCTGATCGATCACTTCCGAGTATCACACATGTGCACATCGCTCACAATGTCACCGACAGGCGATTTTCTGGCAACAGCACATGTGGACTACCGAGGCATTAACCTTTGGGCGAACAAGAGTCTTTTCACGAATGTCACGCTGCGCGGACTGAAGCCCGAGTCCGATGCTCCATTGCTGGATTTGCCAACCGCCTTATGCGATGAGCAGCAGGATGGAATTGGCTTCCCACTGTATAACACGAAGCAGATGGAAGTTGATGAACTGGAGGATGTGTTTGAAGAGATTAATCTCGAGTACAATTCACCGCCCCAGCTATCTAGTGAGTTGATTACCATGTCCAATGTGGCAGCATCTCGGTGGCAGAATTTGTTGAATTTGGATATCATTAAAAAGCGCAACCGCCCAAGACAAGCTCTGAAAAAACCTAAATCAGCCCCATTCTTCCTGCCGACCGTGGCTGGTCTGGATTTTGAATTCGATCTACAAGCGACAATCGGCGATAAAACGTCGACAGCTGGTGGAAAAATCGCGGAAGGAGGATCGCGCATCATCGAATCTAACCAGGTAGATCATTTGACCCCGTTCGGAAGGCTGCTAAACGCGGCACTCACTACGGAGGAGTACGGTAAAGCGATAGACCATCTAATGAAGCTTGGCCCGTCCATGATTGACTATGAGATACGCAATCTGACACCGTTCAATAGTGGGAGTGGCAGCCTTCCGGTGATGGGCGCTTTCATGCATATGATCGTCTACATGTTAGGGCAGAGAAAGGAGTTTGAGCTGGCGCAAAGCTACCTTAGCCTCTTCCTTAAATTGCACGGCCGAACGATTGTCGAGAACGAGCAGCTCAGCAAACTGCTTCCCGCTATTGAGGATGCACAGAAAGCGGAATGGTCCGCATTGGAAGATAAACTTCTTTACGGGTTGGGTGTTGTAAGTAATTTGCGAAATTTCAGCGGATGAACAATAAATCAACTCTAGATTACCCCGTGTCATAAGGTATATGGCTTTATTTAGGACTCACTTTCTTTTCGAAGATTTCTTACCACCAGACTTTCTTCCTCCAGTGTTGTTTTTCTTGCCACCATTATACTTTGATTTCCCTCTAAAATCATCACCCATCCCTTTTTTAGCAAACTTCCCTGCCTTGCCTTTCTTATCCTTCCCTTCGTTTCCTCTTCGCTTGCCGTCCTGACGGGCAAGTCGGTCGTCTTCTTCGTACTGTTTACGCTTATCCATACGAGGCTTTTTCGGTTTAAGCGAATAGTTTGATCCCTTCGGAATGAACGGTCGTTTACGGTTGCCACTTCCAGCCGATTCGAACAACTCTTCATCCGGATTGTCGCCAATTTCCTTGCGATAGTATTCGCGGTCATCCTCATCCGATATATCGCCCACAGCTTCCTCCGCATCTTTCAGTAGCAACTTGTCCTGTTCCGTTATTTCGCCGCTCTTGCCTTGCTTGGACGTCTTAGCACGGTGCTCCTTTTTGTCGTTTTCTTTCTTTTTCAAATTTTCTTCCTGCTTGTGCTTGCGCTGCTCCTTTAGTCGGCGCTGCTGAGCACGCTTCTTGCGGAGAGCTTCCACTTCGATCGCGTCCTTTTCGATATAGTCGTGATAGAGTACTTCGCCCGTCATAAGATCGTCCTCTATCTTCATTAACCGCATCGTAATACGAGGACCAATCTCGTGCAATCGTAAAGATGATTGATTTTCGGCCAAATTTCCACACTTTAGATTCTGCGCTAGCACAACGTGTGCTTCTTCGTCATCGGCTTCGGATTCCGAAAGAAGATGTCCTCTGTGAAGTATAAAAAAAATTGTTTAACTTGCTTGTTCGCAAACTGCACTCTTTGAACTTACTTCTCGACAAAATCAGCTATATCCTCAAACTTTCCCAAGTTTGGTATGTTGCGCGTTACAAGCTTCTTCACTCCTCGATTCAAATTTACCGGAACTACTGTGACAGAGTAGTGTCGAAGATCGATCAATTTGCTTACCGGGTTGTATGATAGCAGTACGCATCGTTTCAGAGACGAGAGTTTTATCGTGGAGAGATTAATCGGAGGAAACATGTTTTGAAACGTGCTAGCCATTAGCTTCAAATGTTTCCCTTCTCCACTGAAGCTGTTCAATATGACCAGTGGGGCCGTTTTGAAGCACTCTTCATCTACAAACTGCTTACGCGAGTTGCTAATAACATCCTTTGCCAAAGTGTACTGGTACACCTTGAACGTCAGGGTGGGACCCTTCGGCATGCGTATTATCTTGAGCGACAGTGTTTGCGACGATAGCGAAAATACGCACATGTGCGAAACGTGGAAGAATCCGGACAAATGAACAAAATCTTTCACCTTGTTGATGCGTCTCTCACGAAGGTTCGATGCTGTGAAAGGTTCCATCATGCGGCGGAAATCACGAGACAGTCTGCTAATCGATGAGCATCGTTCTCCGCGTCGTATGACGAACGAGTGTGGAGCATTTTTAATCGCAGCAGGTTCATCTTCAACCGGTGCTTCCACCTTTGCGCGGTTCCGTTTGTGTTGAGGCTTTCGGCTTTTCTTTTTCATGAGTGGGCTTTCACTAACAACTTTTGCGACACAACTCTTCTACCGGCAAAACACGTGTGAATTGTTTTCTACGCTCATTTGACATCGCACACTACGGACGCCTCAAGGGCACGACAATTGACAGAAGGATGACAGTTTTGTAAGGAAAAAAAAAACATTTTACTGATTTTTTGTTTGCTGCAATAAATGTTTTGTAATTCCAATTAAAAACTAATAATTTGGATGAATGAGAATGAAAGTCAATTTAAATATTAGCGTTGCACCTTTTGAAGATGAACGGAAAATGTGTTTTGGTTGTTTGAGCCAAACAAGCATTGTTCAATTAAGCATTCGAAGAGTACGGTTGTTGTCCTCGGTAATGCAGCTTTTCGATTAAATGTATTACAGCTTGCTTCCGACTTACGCAGTTATTGACTTACCGTTCAAATGCACATAGAGCGCCAATGTCTCGCGCGAGGAAAAGTAGCTTTTGCAAACAGAGCTACTTGTCTAGCGCGATATTTCTGTTTCATCCGAAAAGTTATGTCTTTGACGATACTTCCTTATTCACATTTATAAAAACATTACACGATAATAAATAAAAAGACACAATGAACAATACACTTTAAAACATTACAAGGCCCGTACTCCCGTTACGCACACCAGCCGCACCGAGCGCCCCTGCCGAGAGCTCTTGCTCGATCGGCGCGCTAACACACTCCGCCTTAGTATGTGCGACAGTGTGGATGACACGTGTGCGTGTAAATGGGTTTAAGTCTAGAATGGACCATACCCCCATAGCAAGAACTGACTACCGGGATGCTGTGATACTGAATAAGTCTCGAAAGCCTGTAAAGGCCGGCATATCCGTGTAGAACGTTACACCAAGTAGAAGAAGAAGAAGTTTTAGGTAGCACATTGTTCCATATGATCAAATGAATTCGCCATCGTTGATCTGGATGATCAATCGGCTTGCCAATTAGAGCTTTAGTTCATTAACTCTTTGGGGATTACTTCCCCAGGGGTTTCAGATGTTGCGGATAAATACGCATGTTGGCAACATACAGGGTTTTCCAAGTCACTCTCGAATGTGCACATCATTATTCACTGCATCCAAGATATTTTTCAACAGTTGTCAAATAGTGTATTTGCTTCAAAATAAATTTTCAGTTTTTACACATGCTTTTCAACATATAACAAAGAATTGTCAAACTGTGTTTGAATGTTTGTTGTATGATGGTGTGTATTTTTGTGTGCGCCAAAGATTTTTTTTAACTCATTTAACGGCCTAATGTCAAAATCTGCTTTGGTATCTACATGAATATACGATTTATTTTTACAGTAAGTAGCGTTTTGCATTTCTACACAGAGCGTTGTGTTAGTGGTTTCGACTTAAATAAAGAGTGCTGACATGTTATTCAAAAAACAACGAATAAAATGATGCTTTCTTTATAACACTCATTTTCTACCATTTTATCCTACCAGCCAAAATTTATTCTTATACGCTTTATTGATTTGATCTATATTAGGTGCTCGCACTTCTATACAAACATATTTTGCTCGAATAGAACAAAAACAATAATTTATCATGAATTATTAAACTATCGTTTCGCTAATCACATTAACGAACTGGATTGCTTAGTAGTGTGCAGTTTCTCCATCAAATTCTAGATTATTTGAAGAAAATCAGGTTCTGTGACTACGTTTTGCTTATACATTGGTATAAGCATTTCCGGCGTAAGATGTTCGTACATCGAGTGGCCAGTCAGCCAGAAAGTCTGCATTGTGCCCTTGCCCTTGACGTCAACTGTTCCTCGCAGTTTGATCTTGAATCCTCCGAGTTTGTCTAAAACCTCTTTGGTGCTCTCTGAGATATGAATCTTCATAGCTGAAGGAAGAGAATTAAGAGGATGAATTGCATTTTTTTGTAGAATTAAAGTGTATAACGACGCTAGCACACTTACGCTCCCCTGTCGACTCCATTCTGGACGCAGTGTTTATGGTGTCCCCAAACAGGCAATATCTTGGCATCGTAGTTCCGACTACCCCTGCCACACACGGTCCCGTGTTAATACCGACGCGAATTTCCAAGGTTCTGTTCTTCATATGTGGTATGGTGAATCCCGAAATGCCACAAACCAAATCCAACGACATCATGGCAATTTCGCCGGCATGCCTATTCCCATTCCGTTGTGGCAGTCCCGATACAACCATGTATGCGTCTCCGATGGTTTCCACCTTGTACACATCGTACTTCAGTATGATAGAGTCAAACAAACGGTACAGTGTATTGAGCATGATAACCACCTCCATCGCGCTGCTGCTAGCCGAGATGTCGGTGAAGCCTACGATATCGCTGAAAAATATAGTCACTGCATCGAACGTTTCTGCCGGTACTTGGCGCTGTTGCTTCAGCTGCTTCACTACGGCCGGTGGCAACATCTGGTAGAGCAGACGGTCCGACTTGCCCTTCTCCATGCGCAGCTCCATCGTGCGGGCCATCAGCTTCGTCGAATAGTTCTGTATCGTGCTGGTGGCTGCGCGTATCATAAGCACCAGTATCGGACTTATAATAAGGATAACCACCACCAGTCCGATCGAGATCGACTGATGCCTTCGCGCACTTTGGATCTCCTCCAGGATCGTTTCCTTCACGTCGGTCTGAATCTGGTCCTGCACCATTTGCAGATTCTTCAGCACGGTTGTTACCGAATGATAGTACTCTACGAGCGCATCCCGGCGATAGCCGGTGGAAATGTTGATCAGCACCTGCGTGCGCCAGTACTGCATCACACTAAACTCGGCCTCCGATATGATGGTGAGCGAGGTCATGAAATTCTGCGCTGAAGCGATGTAGTCCAGTGCGGCCGCATCGCGGCGTATGAATTGAGCGTAATCGGACAATCCCAGATAACCGTTGCAAATGAACTGCAGCACTAGGATCGCAGCAATGTTGATGCTTTCGATGGCTTCAATCAGATTTTTGTACACCACAAACTGGCGCCAGACGGTTGAGCTAATCGAGGTACCGGTACTGCGCACGATCTGATTGATTACGTACCGGTTAAGCGCATTGTACGGCTCGAAGTATTCCAGCCCGGTAAAGGTTTCATTTTCGGGCGTTTTGATTCTAAAACAGCGGGAAAAAATAAACAAAACAAACGGACAGTAACATCAAGCTTTGGTATGGCTCGAGTGAGCGCAAAAATTATGCCAAAAAATTACCCAAGCATAACATTCCTTGCTTTGCTTGAAAATTTTTCGAAACACAATTTTAGTGAAACGGTCCTGAAGCGAATTGAGTGTGACGCGTGCCAATTGCAGCATATTCACCTCATGTCGGCTATCAGCGTATGGTTTGCAGTGCCTGCCGGTAGCAGATAATTAAGATCTTCGCCAAGATGGTTCAGCGCATCGTTCGTGTGCTCGATGGAAAGTTCGACCTGGGTTCGATTCTTGCCTGTCAGCATGTAAAAGACCAAACTCATCCGTTCGTTCTGAATAACGTTCAGCAGGCGCGTAATGTTAATCGTTAGTGCCATCTGTGAAACGGTTACGAAACAATGGTGCGCGGTGTCGGTCAGAGTTCGTGGGGCCACGTTACTATGCTGATAGATTAATCACGTACCTCTTCGTTGGCCGATATTGTTTCGCTGTAGGATTTCACGTGTTGCTGTAGCAGCAGCATATTCTGCATTACGACCGATGCTATCGGTATGAGCAGCACAATTAACATGTGTGTCATGAACAGCTTCCGCGCATTTCTGTGCAACGAGAACGAGAATTAGTGTGTTAATATTACGGAGGATTGTAACATGTAAGGAGTTTTGTACTGTTTCTAATGTCATAAGTTGGGTTGTTTATGTGTTTTCATCTTTGTAACCTTTACTACATTATTCTATAGATGCGCTCGAGGTCCGATTCTTATTCGAACCATTCCCTATTAGCCTGTACAGACTTGGCATGACCTCGTAGGTTATAAAGCAAAATAATTGTCTATTTTTTTATTGTAGTAAGTAAACAACGTACAAAAGCTGTTAAACTTGTACAATATTGAGCATACGGAACCACGAAATGCAATATTTCATCTCTATTAAAAAAAAACACGTGTACGTATTCTGCAATTAAATCGCTTTGTGATTCTCGCTATCTTCATTAAATATTCTGCCCGAAACAAGGCATCACAAAATTGATTTGTTCTGAATTTGGCGATGCTTTGCTCGGTGTGAGTGTGTGTGCGTGACGCAAACGCCAATTCGAACACATAATTAGATATGAGTGTAAGAGAGCATATGTGCAATATGTAGTGCAAGTTCCCATCAAGATGAAAAAAAAACGCGGGAAAATTGCATTCAACGTCAAACGTGCGTTGTTGGGTGGAAGAGTGGTGTCTCCACCCACCTCATTGGCCTGCATAGCTTGTCGGCGGTATTCTATCCAGCACGATTTAACCCGAATTTTACGCGTGGTGACACGTTTACCAATCGTAATATGCTGGCTCACCTTGAACTGGGGTTGAATTTGAAGCACCCGTACATCGTCACCTCCCGTTCGAGGGCCACGTCCGAGCAGGACGTCGACTGGCGCGAAGTGGAGGTCGCGACGGAGGGAGAAGATTTTAGCGATAAGTCCCGGGCCCGGGACAGCTCGCCGGGAGCACCGCCCACCGCCCCAGTGACAAGACGATCCAGCTCGAAGGGACATCTCGGGCCTTTCGATTTGAGCCCTGCCGCAACGCCACCGCCGCCGGTTGGGTAGAGGCCAACAATTGGCTTCTCGGTCAGGACCGGTTCGTCCGGTGGGGGATGTACGGTCACCTGTGTTCTCTCCAGCTTCGTGCAGGGGTATGGTATGAGATTTGTGGTGCTAGATGATTGTAATACCACCACCGCCCGGGGTTGATTCTGGATCAATCGATTTTCACAGCCTCAGCGTACCGGGGCAGGCGCGGGGCGAATTTAAAAGCAGCTAGCCTAACCGGCAACTGTTTCCAGGGTGGAGTCCTTGGTGAACATTTGTTTTACCGTTCGGTCGATTCGCTAGAAACAACATTAGGTTTGCTGTGCTCCCAAAGCTTTTTTGTGTGCTTTAACAACACTAGATACGTGGGGTTTGCCTTCTGTTTGATTGTTAGCATCGATAAATTGTTCCGAAATGGCGATGCATCCACGTGGGCAAACGAAATCCACTCACCGGAACTGGAGAAGAATAATAGAGACAAATAAAGGCCGTACCACTCTCTACATACACATGTATAAATGATCAGTCACAAACAAGCCTGACAACCCCTCCGTGCCCACACACCAACACTGACGTACACAATCACATCCGTACACAAACAATGCTGCACACTGTGAGATTAACCGGCGGAAAATAATCAATTCCTAGTGCCGGTCGGTCGGATGCTGCCAACGAATCCGAGCGTGCGGCGTTCACTATGCGGCGTACGAATGGAAACTACACCACTGCAGGACACGACCGCGTGCTTTTATACATATTCGTGAGCCATGGAGCTTTGCTCTCGTCCCGTTCGTCATCGTCGTCGTCGTCGTCGCCGATGGAGCCGATAGAGGCCCGAGAGCAATGGTTTCAGTGCCGGCATGCCGCGGCTTGATACCCGATGTCACTAATTAGACTGCCAAACCGGGAACCGGCAGGCACGACAGGATGCACTACCGATGCCGATCGCAGTCGGTAGCGGAGTAGATAATGTTATCATTTGAGCTCGTGCAGAGTCACCGCCAGCCGCGCTGCCCTGCCCCCTGTCTCTGCGGCGTTTCCGCTCTTTGGTGCCTGTAAAACGGCATCATCCCCAACGATGATTTTTCCCGCCTTAAGAGACAGAATGGCACAACCGAATATCGGATTACTGAGCTGGGGAAATGGAAGGGAAGGGCTGATGGTTTTGTGCATGTGAATCATACCAACCGGCACAGGCACGGGGTAAGCTTGTCGCTGTTCTATTGTTTTCGCCGAACCCAACCCGAACCGGTACAGAATAAATTGGCTACATTAGCAAACAGGTAACCGAATACAGCCACATAATTGGTCCTTTACGCGCAATTAACGGTCAGCAGTATGGGTCACAAGGGGGAGGCAGGAGGTGAAGGAGAAAGAGCCGGATGCCTGAGCCGGATGCTGTTTGATAAGAACGGGAAACGACAAACCGCAAACGCATTCGTTCTTGCGCTTTCATTATTGTGCTACCGGCGGAAAACAAATCCGTGCTGGTCATGTATCAGCTGCAGGCACCAAAAATAGGTAAACCCGCCAAACCGTAAACCATAACATTGTCATTTGGTTAATGAAGTGTTTTGTCGTGAAAAGATAATAATATTAACATACGCATACCTTCCCTTCTCGGACAGTCATACGCCCGCCTGATTCAACGCAACGCAGGTCGGTGCTTGGACGGTGGTCGGCCACGAACATAATTGTTCTCATCACCTCTGTCACCTGGCTACTAAAGTGGGCTTTATACGTTGCACCCCTCTTCGGCACGACCCTGACACTTCGGTAGAGGGTTGCATTAATGGTCGATTAGCTGCATCCCAGCAACATTTATCAGATCGTTTATCGTCACACTGTTTTGACATGAAAGCACGTATCGCCAACGTCGTTTCGTGCGATCAGGCTATTTTGTACTCTCCAGTATAGGCGATACTGGAAGTAGCAGTAGTTGAAGTAGTAGTTGGGCAAGGACACTTGTGGGACGAAATACAACACCGAAAGCCTATTTAGAAAGAGATAAAGTTTATATGACTGCATTTGTTTTTACAATGTAGTTCTATTTTTCTTTATTTTTGTACGGGTTTTTGAAACCTTACATTGAACATGTGGGACACTCTCTGGCGGTTAAAATTGATCGGTTAGTAATGTTATATGCTTAAATACGAGGCATGTACCGAATTGTTTATAGCAGGCCAAATAGCAAACGCAATATTTGATTTCGTACACCAATTGTTACAAAAGTTACACCAATACATTAACTGCACCATTTTGTATCGTTGTTAATAAACAAAACTTCTACCCTATCAAGCTGATCCATGTGCTTTGCATGCTCGTTCTAAACCTTTCTCTATTGGCTATTACACAACTCATAAAATAAACCATGCTTCCGAAGCTTTGCTGCAGTCGGTAATTTCATCATATCAAGAGCAGCTGTTGCTGCTGCTGCTGCTGCTGCTGCTGCTGCTAGTTCTCTTAATTCATGTAGGCCAGTCGCTAGTCGTTTGGTGTTTCATTAAACTATTTTTAAATACACCGGCTTCATATCCGCAAACCAAGCCACCTCTCCATGACTATTGTTCGGGGTTGCACCCTCCTTGCACGTTAGCCAGTATGTGTCCATCAGGCCCTTGCCCTGGTAAGCAAAGAGACGCAAATGGCAGATATGTATCAATGGTTGATAATATCGAGTTTTCTTTTCCGTTCGTTAGTCGCACCATTCGCTTACCTTTACATCGATCAATCCACGGTGTTCCGTTTTGAATCCTCCCACCTTAACCAGCGCTTCGTTCATTTCGGCAGAAATGTGAATTTTTAGAGCTGTGAAAAGAAACAAAGAACAAATTGGACACACAAAAGGTTGGAATGACGTGGGAGGTAGATATTGTAAAAGAAGCCTAGCGACAATCCCAACCTTCGCCCGTAGACTCCATGCGGGATGCAGTATTAACCGTATCGCCAAAAAGGCAATACCTTGGCATTTTTGTACCAACAATACCAGCTACCACAGGTCCTGTATGTATGCCGCAGCGTATCTGTACCGGTTCATTGGCCCTGTAAGAATAAGAGCGAGAGTACTTGGTTTTTGTTTTGTAACTAGTAGTGTTGCTACTTTGTGAGGTGCCAGGCGCCCCCATCGTTAAATTATGAGAGCTTTGCACTAATGTTCAAAAATAAATTCAATCCATATCTTTGGCAAATGTGTCGTAATATCTATCTTTTTTTAAATTACAACCTTTTCAGGGGTAGGGTAGTGTAGAGAGGATAAAAATACAAAATAAGTAATATGTAAAGCCTTTAATGTGTCTTTTAGCTTTTAGCTACTGCAAGACGATACGGATGGAAATTGAACCATGACAATCCGGCAGTCTCCCGTTAGAATACTCGGTTGTCGAATGGAATGAAGACAAATGACAATTTATTTTTAAGACAATTTATAATGCATTTGTTGTCAGCAAACTCAAGAGTTTTGTAATACCAGCAAATATGCATATAATCAATACTTAAAGTGCAAAATTGTAGTCACTCTTCCTGCGTTGTAAAAAGAACAAAACGATGTACTTTGCGGTGAGAACGTTACAATCATTTACTTTTTACAGACTCGCTACAGCAATGCCGGTTCAGCATTAGAAGACCTTTTGGATGTTTATTAACTACAGGTATTCCCCGATATACGCTATTAATGCGGACCGAAGTCAATAGCGTATTTCGTATATTAGCGTAAGTCAAATTTCGAGGCTTTCATTAAAATTATGACTAATTTTCGTTTAATTTAGCTTGAAATGGTAGGTTTTTAGCCACTAAATTAGTTATTCAATTGGATTTCAACTGAAGATTACAATTTCGTTCCTTTTAAAATGGGTTTAAAAATTCGACAAAAAGGGAATTTATTTTGCTTTTGACTTTTAATGCGTCAAATTAGTAAAATTTGCTCAAAGAACTGTCAAATTTAGAAAGTAGCGTGTAGCGAAATCGCGTATATCGAGTATGGCGTATATCGGGGAATACCTGTACAGATTGATAACCGAGCTGCACAAAAAACTAAGCAGAAGTTAATTATATAATTTTTTCATTAGTACGTTCAAGAGTACTTGAACATTTCAGTACACAGTTGGAAACAGTTTCAGAAAGATTAACCATTTTACATATATATCTATTACAAGGCTTAACAATAGCATATTCCCCATATTCAAAATTGGAACCAATCAGCCTGTTCACAATTAACAATCATTAGCTGTAGGCCAATCATTACGGCACAGATAGATAGTCCATCGAAACCTAGAGCCCACGTAAGCGTAATGCCAAACAAGAAAAAGCAGTTTATACCGCCGTTCGTTAAGTGCCCCTTCCTGATCCTGCTATTCCCAGGTGTGTGTGTGTGTGTGTGTGTGTGTGTGTGTGTGTGTGTGTGTGTGAGCGTGTGTGTGTGTGAAATGCTCTTACTTATGCGGTATGCTGAAGTAGCCGGAAGCATCCAATAGATCCAGAGCCATTGTTGCTATTTCCGCCACATGTTTGTTGCCTGCCGTATTCCATTAAACGTTGCCAGCAAGAAGGCGGATGTGAGGCGATAGAGAGAAAATAACAATCAGGTAAGAAAAAATACAGGTACAAAACAGGACACATTTTCGTTAACGAATCACAATTTGAGTATCTGTTTCGGAAAGCAAAGCTAGCAATGAAGTGTTGGGTACTACCACCGTTTTTCACCGGCAATCCGGAAGCCACCATGTACGAGTCGCCAATGGTTTCGATTTTGTACACATCGTAACACTCAATGCGCTCGTCGAACATCCGGTAGATGGCATTCAGGAAGGAGACCACCTGTCGTCAACAAAAAAAAAAAAAGATTGTTCGAGAAAAACAGCAAGAGAAATTTTTGGATTAATATCAGGGACGCCGCAATGGCCACACGAGAAGGGCATCCAAGCTATCCTGTCACTGCGGTTGCGTACCTCCAATGGCGTGCATTCCGCAGCAATTTCGGTGAAGCCAACGATGTCGCTGAAAAATATCGTCACTGCCGAGTAGTACTCCGCGGGGACAGTTTGGGCCTGCTTCAGTTGTGTGGCCACCGTTGGTGGTAGCATCTGGAACAGCAGTGAATCGGATTTACGCTTCTCCCGTTTCAGTTCTTTCGCTTTGTGAGCCAGATTAATAGCGTACAGTTGTATGGTTGCGGCCGCATTTCGCACCAGTATGATGATGATTGGAGAAACAATAAGTACGACCACCAGGATGGCAATGCCGAAGGTTTCCATGTTGTCTGCCGACTGGAGTACTTTCTGAACCTCATTGCTAGAGATCGCCGACCGGCATCAAAAGACAGAGCAAAGCAAAACATGTTAGTAGTACCGAGGGAAATCACTGACATCTCCCGCAATGTTTAAAAACGGTATGCAATTTTAAAAATCAACTTAAAGATTTGTATCATGCCTGCAGTAGTGACGGAAAAAAAGAAACATACAAACACCAATACAACGATACGAAACGACCTCCACCACGAACCGTATGATCGACCGCAACGCTCTCTGCAGCTTCCGCAGTTCGTCAATGTAATACGCCATAGACTCGTAGTACGAACGTGCATCAGCCACGTTTCCTTCTCGTCGCAAGTTCTTCTGGATGGTTTTGCTCCACTGGGTTATGTTGCCGTAGCTTCGCATCGTGAGTGTGATGTTCCGATAGATCACTTTCAGCGATGGAACAAAATGAAGCGATCCATTCAACAGGTCCCGCCCGAGGATATCATGCTGCACGTACTTGATGTATGAATCGGGCTTGAGATATCCACGACCATAGTAATTGATACCGTACACCGAAGATATGTCCAAGCTTTCGATGCTACGAAGCAAATTCTTGAAGCTCAACAGAAACCGCCACACCCCGCTTTTGTTCGCATCCTTTATTTGGTTGGTAAGATGCTCCAACAGTGCTGCGTTAGCGGTCGTGTACCATCGCAAAATCTGCGGTACTGTACTGTCCTCGGTGCTGATGTTGGCGCGAAACTCCTGAAGTGTCTCGCGGAATTCGCTCATGTTAAGCCACGTTACCTCACCGTTGTTTGGTTGAATAGTGCGTATCGAAATGTCAGGCCAGGACGACATGTTGTCCAGCGCCAGATCTGTTTCGAGAAACGTGTCGTTCAGATTCCTTCGCAGTGTCATCCCGTTGGTATAGATATGGAATGCCACGTCGGAACGTTCTTGCTGCAAGCGCGTCACGACCTTTCCCAGGTCCGTCGCCATGGTAACCTGGTTTTCGATCTCTGTCACCTCCATGCGGTAGCTAACGATCTCGATCATCTCGTAGGAAGTTTGCACAATCAGTGCCAGGATTGGTATAAATGGAAGAATGATCATCTGCATTTGCTGCAGTTGGCGACCTCGTTTGAACGCCGGATTCTTCGCTTCCGCACTGCAGCACATGTTTCCATGATAGTGCTGCTGTGTGCTGACGTCTTCAGAGCTGATCGATTTGATCGAAGAGCTGTCGGTGTGATGGGCTCGAGGTTTCATTTTTTCTGAAATAGAAAGATAGTTTTATGAGCAACATTGTTTTTAATGCTGTTTCCAAATAAGTACATTGGAATCCCGTACAACGAGTTTAATCCGTTCCAATTATGCGAAAAACCTTGTTATGCTGGAGGATCATCTTTTTCAAATGATTTGTGTGAAAAGTGAAATAATCTGATCCAGGTCTTAAAAAATACTGGTATAAATGTATGTATGCATCTGAATACTGAAAAATATCTTTATAATACTAGCAATTGGTAAAAAATGCGTTGATCAAATCTCAGTAATGAGACGCAAGAAATACTCTTGAATATATCACACACTTATTTCAGCCGATCGTGATCTTGATTTCAGATAAGCTCCTATAAAATGTATCTTGAACCCGAATCATATTGCTCATTATGTAAGTTTTACTCGCTGAAACAGGTTGAGTATTTTTTATTTGCACGTTATATAGTTTTTTTTTTCAACACGTATGATTTTACCGCAAGCCTTTAAATCATATTGGATCACTATCATTTGGATCATCATACATTTGACAAATGGTAACATTACTCTAAATATTACTTCCAAATACTCAAGATGTGCCAAAGTAACGAAAGTACAAATATAAGCACAGGATTTACTGTTTATTATCTTTAGTAACTAGGGTACTTTGTTAATTGTTTAACACTTAAAGGTTTTATATCTTGTTTGAAAGTGAACGTGAAATTTTGGTTTTTTTTTGCAATACTTCATTCAATATTTATCATAATATGGCTTATCGGACACCAAAAGAAAGGATATTCAATTTCCCAACTATTTATCTCGTAAATTATATTTAAATTGGAATTGTATTTATCCTTGCGATTCCTCGCTGGATTTTTTCACCGTGAAAAAGACGGGGAATCATAAGGAAATGTATTTAATTTATTAATTAAAGTGTTATATGTTATCACTAAATGTTTTTAGTTTTTAAGATGATTTGAAATTGCGTGTGATGAGTGTTTATACGTTATAATTAAGTTATATTTTTAAGAACTTTTTTTTCAATGACTACACAATTAGCCATTTTTATTACTTGGAATAAAAACATTCTAATTTTATTCACCGCATAGAAATATAAGGATGTAGGGTAAATGTACCAATAGTGGTGCAATTTGTAGTGGTACCAATGTGATTTAATGGATTTAAAGTGTCAGGAAGGATAATTTCTGAATATTTTAATACATAGCAATTGGAATATGTTTTATCTTCGCAATCACAACCATTTTAACAATGAAACACATCAAATTTACGAAAGAATACATATTTTTGTGACTGCTTCGATGTACCTATAATGGTGGTATGGTTCCTATAGTCGTCGTATTGTGTTCCTATAGTGGTGGTAAACAAAGATGCATCAAAAACAGTGTATAATATCAATGAAACTTAGTTTCGAAGCTGTTTTCGAATGAATAGCAAGGATTACTGCCATAATATTGGTTTCTTGCGTAATTTGATCGTAAAAAATGTATGAATTTGATCGATGAAACTATTGACTAAAGTACTGCATCACACCTGTCGTCAACCTACACCCAGAAGAGTGTGCTTGATTTGAGGTCGATTCTTCACTCAGCCAAATAAGCGAATTTTGGCCTGTTTTTGTTAAATTACCTACATAAAACTAATTATCTGTTGCTTATTTTAGTGAAAACAGTACGATATGTCAAAAATATCCACGAAAAAATCTAAAACGACCTGTTTTTATTGATTTTATAACTATAACCACTATAGGAACATGCCTGTTTTGTGTACCTATAATGACACTACGGTAAAAAACACTTAAAAATGCATAAATATGGTCAAAAGGCATATAAGTTTAGTAAAACAATTACATTTCATAACAGTTATGTTGAAAAACTAGAAATTTTTAATTTAATTTTAATTTGCCATATGAACCGCATTTTAGTGCAATACCGCCACTATTGGTACTACCACCACTATAGGTATATTTACCCTAATGAAACATAAAAATAAATCAAATGAAAAAACAGATTACATAAGGATATTATTATTTTAAAAAAAAATAATGGTTCCTTTAGTGTAAATTATGTAAGTTGAGTTTAATATTTTTTTATGACCATCTAATCCATTAAAATGTGTTTAACTAAAATGTAAACTAATGTTTATAACATTAGCATTTAAAAATATGTGTTCTATGTTAAATGTAGAACTTTTAAAAATGCTCCATTTGTTTATTGTTATCCTGATTCGCACCACGGATATGAAATGCTTTAATTTTCGTATTTTTTTTCGTTCTCCATCAGTAAACACATCACGTCCTTGAAATAGGGGGAAAAAATGAATGCATGTTCGCAGGATATAGGATTTAAAAAAATCTCCTCACCATAGTATATATACATAAGAGTCGCTGCGTTAGTTGAGCTACACAATATGACAGAAGCTACCGTCCACAAGAGATAATCGAGGGGCAGCGCGGGAACGCAAGGATGAGCATAGGCCTCGAGGTCGGTGTCAAAAAAGCCTGTGATGCCAATGTGGAAATTTTATCGTGTACCATCCCCCTACCATTCCGTGACTTTTTTCCAGGGTTAATGAAGCGATTTGGTTTCAATTTTCTCGCGGCACAACAATGCCCAAAATATATTCCATACGCTCAGCTGAGCGCAGCGCAGCAAGTGAGATTGGTAGAAAGATCTTCCGGAGTCTTATCTACTGATATCATACGGTATCAGATTCCCGAATTGTGTTTTTTGTTACATTGATGCTATTGCTTCAGTCCTGTGCTCAATTTTCAGGTTTATATGGATTAAGAAAGGTTTATACTGCTCGATACTTCGCCATGTAATCTAATGAAATCTTTGATATACTGTTCAAAGTGTTAACTTACTATAGTGATATACTTACTAAATCTGTTAGGATACTAACTATTAAACATGTGTGCTACAATTGACACGAAATATGCATTATTCACAGCGTTTATATAAGAAAAAGTACATTGCTTTAAATGACTTTTGTTGGCTCTTTGCATCATATCTTAGCTGGTTCTGATATGAGGTTCTTTTAAGAGGAAAACAGTATTACAAACAGCGCCGCTTTGTCTAGTCATAAAATAACGCAGTATGAAAAAAACGTTAATACCGCCAAATTTTACTCCTTTCCTTCCTACGACACATGTGGTTCAAAAACATACGGCACCACTACGTAGGCCCATGGAAAAAAGTTTATCACCTTCCCATGATCTACCCTATACGCGGCGTATCCATTCCGTACAAAGGGTGGTAGCCTTCGAAAACGATTGGTCAGCATGAATTGGTTCGTGATGGATGTTTATCGCTCGTTGCTTGTAGGAAGGCGCGCTTTGGCGTGCTCGTTCATAAAGGATTCTCTTGTCATGGAAAATGTCAACAACATAAAATGTATTTTCAGTTTCCAAAGATGTCAACACGATGCTGTTTGTTCAATGCCACGACTGGGATGGCAAAATCTAATTACAAGCGCTGTCCGCAAAAGTCTAGAAAATCACGAACATTCGCATGAATAAGCTTCCGCAATCTAGGGCGTGTTGTTCGATTAATTTATATTACAGTTGTAGTGCTTCCCGCAAACTCCTTCATTTGTTCATGGTAGGGTTATTGCAGGAAAAGGCAAATCATATATACCTAGCTTGGGTTATATTGATTTTAACAATACAGATACAGTGGAAACTTTGTCGAACAATTATATCCCTAAGTTGCACATCAAGCTGTTCTACATCCCTAACATTAACGTACATTCGAGCCTATTTGACCAAAGGTCAAAGATCGTACTATCTCGGGTCATCTATGAGTAAAAAAAAACCTTGGCAACAACCACCTTCCACAGTTATGTCTAAGACCTCCATCAATCTCACTTGAAAATCGTAATCCCTAGCATTTCAAAACATGAGCTGAAAGAACAACTCAGAACCATGCCTAACCTCTCTTCTCAATGCGTTTATGTATAGCATGCAAAAAAAATCAGCCTTCACCAGAATTAAACCATCCCATGGAAGCATCCCGATGGAGAATTGCAAAGAAAAGATCGCAAGGGTCGGAAAGCTAATCGCAAAGTGTCACCGTAAAGAAAGCCGGAGGAAGAGATAAATTTAATTAATTCGTTGTCTAGCTGATTCTTCTTTATCTCCGTTACCACTTTGTGGGATTTGCCCAGTGTTGCGCCCATATCCACAGAGCACACAGAGCAGGCACGAGTTTTGTCTTCTAAGCTAACACGCTTTCCGATCTAAACCAAGGTGGTGGTCGTTATTCCGACGTCGAAGATGGTATACTGGGCGGGACTCGATTCATTTTATGCTCCACAGGTAATAAACATTGATGGTCCGCGTAAAGAAAGTACACCACACCAACGACTAGCCCAACATTCACTCGGTCCCCGTTCAAACGTCCATGATGATGAGTAATATTGCTCCGTCAGTGGCGCAGTGGTAGAAGTAAACTGTTGCGTTGGCCAAGATGTGCCTACTGGTTCAATGCACATTTGCAGCACTAATCGTGGAAAATAGTGAAGCGGATAGCAATAGTGTAATATTTGCCAAGGCGCAAATAATCATCATCGACAGTTTGATGAAACAGAAATGAATGTATGATGCATGGTGGAGGAAGAGTCCAGCATGAAGCACGGACATGGATAGATTGGTGCATAAAACATTGCAAACACGCGATAAATTATCCTATCGTATTAGCGTACCCAGGAGCCCATAGATAGTGTCCGGTACGTGTTCGATATTTATTTTAGTAAGCTAAAGAGCAACAGGTTGTAAATAGCTGCTTTTAAAGTAACCGAGTGCGATAATTATCGAAGTAATTAAAAAAATAAAGCTTTGGGCAACAGTTTCATGCAACGTCCAATATAAAAATGGTGTGGATTGTTGTAATTGATTCGTGCGAGAAATTTGTTGAATATTTAAACTATCAAAATTTACTGGAATATAAATAAATATAACGTTTGCAACAAACTTTATTGAAATACGCAATAACGTAGAAAACCTATGGTCAATAGCCAAAACATATTCTCGTGTTTGCATTTAAGAATAGTTGATTGATGTCAATCTCTGTGTCAGTCAGTATTGATATTGAATTCCACGAATAAACGTGAATTAAAAAAATTAGGGGATGGAGGGTTCATCTCAGAATAGGATGATCCTATTTATCGCTGGATTGCTGATCGAAGTGGATCCGAGATATTGAAGGAACTATTGAAACAATTTTTTCTGATAAAAAATTAGAGCAATGCACCTAATGTAACAATAGAATTTTTATTTTACACACCAATTTATGCTATAAGTATTTATCGAGTTTTTATCAAAATTTTTATTCAAATCGATATAAAAAACGAATTAATTTAAAATATGCATCAAAATTTCTTTGCAAGACATAACATAAGCAGAAAGCATTTTTTTTTATTTCCAGCGAAAATAATACCACATATTTCAATTCTACTGACATATTTAATGTTGCACGTCAACTGATTGATGTAGATGATAGTTTTGGTTTTGATTTTGATGACTAAGATGTTTCGATTGTTAACGTCAATCGGTAACATATATCTGAATTATCAATATATTCTTTCAAAAAAGTGTTTCAAATGCGCAATTTTACGAACGTATTGAACATTTCATCCATTCTTGAAGAAAATAAATAGTACTGTAATCAGAATGATGTTAGAAGATCTCTTCTTTTAAAAATTACTTCTTCCGTTTTGATAGCTTGATAGCCGTTTTGGTACAGATTAAATAACACTGAACAATCATTTGGCCAAAGCCATGTCTTCAAATTATTATATTCAACATAACTTCTTATCAGAGACTTGTGAATGAATCATAAATTACATTGTAGAAATGTTCAACATTCTGTAAACACTATTCTCTATATACACTTTATCGTATATATTGCCGAAATTGTCTACAACAATCAAGCCATGCGATATTTACACTTGAAGCTAATCCCGCACTTTGATTAATTTTCAGTTTTCAGTTGTAACACTATTGTAACACTTTCAGTTTTAGTTTTTGTACAAAGTTCAAGAAACGATGTTACGTAGTTTTTTGTTGCACATTGAACAATAAATGTCGAAATAGTTCTTCTATCAAACGAAGAATTCATGAACAAAATTATCTCGAGAAGAAGAAAAAAAAAATGCAAAAGACACAAATGCATCCTACCACCCACCTAAAGTAGATTTACCGAAGAATCACCGTTATGGTAACGATAACGGTTTCCTATTTTGAGACCGTGTCTTGCGTGCCGAATGTGGTTGGAACGTGTAGAAACCAAACTGTAATCCTTCGCCTGCCGCTTCTCACCACCGTATTCTCCGGGGACAGTTTTGTTGAAACGTATTACATATTTCACGCCACGCGGTATAGCACAACGGCACCGGCATCGAGGTAGCACGTCGACGTGTACCTATCGTACCGTCACACTGATCACTCACCGTCCCGTTTGCGTTCGTGCACTTGCTTGAATATAGAATTTGAATGACTATGAAATTAGATTAGATGAAACGACACTGCTGCCGGCTGCCTTGAGATGAGATAGCAACTGATATGGAAGCGATCCCGCTGGCTAACCATAGCGTTAGGACCAACCGACCCGAACTCACTGGACGCGTGCGGACGACTGACTATGCCAGCGGACTCGTCGCGTAGTAAAGACATCTTCATCTCAAACCGAGGTGACGAGGATAGTAAATGTGCCCACCGAAACACTACACGAGTGCGCCACCAGTTGATCACAGTACCACCGTTCGAACCGGTATAGGCGGTTCATAGGACTACGCGGACTAACACACACACAAACACACAAATACATAAATACTCACACACAGACACCCACATTGGTCGGCACAAATCGTCCGTTAGACTGTGTGACAGCGGGCGGCGCGCGCGTTACTCCCGACCTAGGACGACAGGATAACGAACACGCCGACGACGGCGACTAGTGTAGACACTGTCGCGGATAGGACCATCGATATACTACCACCCCACGGTACTTTTCGTTATTTGAGGAGCCATTGTGTGTGTGTGTGTGTTGTCCGACGCACGGTAGGGAGATGACAGGGACGCGGTTACGAATACGGAAAAACAAATTCATCAACGAGCCAGAGGACAACGACTGCATTCGGCAGCAGTGAGTGGTTGTTCTGGTGTGAAGCAGTAGTTGGAATATTTTTATTTTATCTTGCTATTTCATCACCGCTGCTGGAGCCTTTCGCAATGCGTTTTGGGCTTCCTCCTTGCGGTATATTGTCCACATGTCTGTGGAGTGGGTCGATACTGGTACTGGTATGAGGTGGTGGTGTAACCATTCAGCGATTCTGCTATCGCAGTAAAGCTATTTTTATCACCTTACTGAAAAGCTTTGGGAAGCAGCATGGAAGTGGTTATGTTTGTATGTTTGCACGAAACGCCACTACACTTCTTCTTGGGACAATTTATTCTTTTGTCTGTAAAAGGCCAATTTTGCAGGATGGGAAAAGTGAGGGCATCTTTCATCAGGCCGATTCGCAAATCACAGATTAACTGTGATAAAAGTGCGTAAAAGATCGTTGTCGTAGTTGTAATTTTACATTTAATAAATGACACAATGATACTTCAATTGCTCTGTGCATGAAATGATAAACAATAGAGCTATTGTGTTGTTTGGTTTGCCTGCAAACTATTTGCTACATGGAGAACAAACTAAAATAGCGCCCTGGTCGTCCGGCAATTTATCGTATACGGTTTACGGTTCACTTGCTTCACTAAAGTGTAGCTGTCGATGTAAATAAATTTGAGCTGATGTGTCTTCGTGCATGCTTGGCTGTGCGGTGAAACCATACATCCATAATTGACACACGCTGCTGTGTGTCTGGTAATATTGCACGCCCTGCTGCAAGAAAGGAAATAATTGACCCAACCGAGCATACCATTTCATCGGTGAACATGTTGCCCAGGCGGCCGTATGTGTTTTTGCCCATGTATTTGTGGTTTTTGTATTACGTCACCTATTTCGGTGCCGGCGGTAAAGGCATGCACACAAAAACACTCCGTGGAAAAATCGCGGAAACAGATCACTACTCATATCATTCGAGAAGAAAACCATAAATCATGACACCACGCGTATTACCATACCCTTCGGTAATCCGTTTGGCCCCCGGGTGATGATTTATCGTCCATCGCTCTACTCCGTTTCCGCCAAAGGAAAGTGAGATATACTCGTCCAAGCGATTGCGTTACGGAGTGAAACGCTGGCGAGAATCCTTGCCAATGCAAATCACTAAACGGGGTTCTTCGTTAAAAAATGCGTGCCGCTTGTCTGGTTGATGTGGTGGGTGAAACGAAGATGTTTTTATTTGTATATTCAACTCATAGCCATACACTACAATTGGTTCGAGTGTGGTAACCGTTGTTTATGTCGGTTTTTTCGTCAATACTTGTAGCGTTATTTACCACTAGATCCCTCGTTGGTACATGTAGTTGAATTCACGCAAGGACTGATTGTACTTGTTTGGATTATTTGATATTTTTTCGTGTGACTCAGACTACAGCTATACATTCAACAGGTGGAATTATACTTTCCTTACATTGGTTAAGTGGAATTTGGTCGTATTGCTTTTGACTGTGAATAAAAATATGAGCGACATGAGACAGGCTATTTTAAAACTAAACAAGTTATATTAAGCTCATTTATCTTGTTCCTCATCAAACAGATTGAATGAAGCATCCAATTGTCAGTGTGTTAGGAGAGGACGAACGAATCCTGTCCGATGCTTGTGCTCGCCAAAGTGTCCACCAGTCCCATCAGGACGAATATTTCACAGTTCGCAAAACTTGTTATCTCAATCGCTGTGTCCTGGCACGCCTAACTGTCATTCATTAACGGGTGATCAGTGGGTGGGTGAACGGGAAACGCGAAGCAGGACACGCATAAACAGTTTTGATTGATGACACTTTTCGTAAGCCCACGTGTATCTTCCGCTAATGCTAGCGCAGCGTGCACGCGGGAAGATGAGCAAGGAGGCCCTTCGCAAGAGCATTATTTACGCGATCAACAAGTGGAATCATCCGCAATAGAACAACCAGAAAGCGAGAGCGTTAGCTCATTGCACTTGCTAAAAGCCCACAGCCAATCTCGTAGCATGGGTATAGCTGTTTTTATTGCAATTTGAAATGTTTACTCACGAGCTTGAGCAATTGGTTGTCAATTCGATATACGCGCAGGACTACATCGGATGCGACTAATTCTCATCCAAATTGACCTACTGTAGCAATGGACACTTCGTTTCCCTGTTAAAACAATTCTAGGAATCCATAACCGGGCACGGCTTTACGCCAAGGAAGTAGATGCTCGTGCACACCAACAAATATTTGCAGTGCACTGAAAGACTGTAGTAAAGCTTCGGGTTGATTGTTTTGGTAGACTTTAGCTGAGACAAGGCACAGTGCTGAACCTGAAGCTTTTGGAAAAGCTCCGCAGCACAAAGTCTACGCAGCGCCATCTGTACAGGAAAATCAGAAAGGTCAAGAAAGGAAAACAAATACAATTAAATGGACATTTCTTGCATTAGAAACTATTATGATATCTATATCATATGAATCAGTTATATAGATTGTTATGTAATGGATTAATAGTATATGTTACTAAAATTCTGAGTACATTTAGAAAAGCTTGACATATCAATTTTACCTTGTTTGGTATCATAAGGCGAAAGGCGATGGGATGACAAAATGCCTAAAAAAATTTCAAAACGTGAGCTTTTATCACTTTTTTGAGCCTTTGTCAAAATTTTGTAACCTGGAGCAGCCAGAAAATAAAGTTGACAAAAGTTGACAAAAAGTGATCATGTTTGACGTTCGCGAAAAAGCGTAAACAAACAGCTATTTGGCGCAGTTGTGACCCATTGCTATGATAATAGTGCTAAAATGCATGTTTCTAATTGATTTATGTACCTATTTAGTAGGGTAAATGTACCAGTATTGGGCAGGTTAGTGCAGCAGTATCACTAAAACAGCTCGTACACTTACAATGTTTATTATTTTTCTTGAAAGTGACAGTATTATGAAAGATAAACTATCGTATTAAGTTGTGCTAATTTTTATTTGCCGATTTTAGAGATATTCGTAAAAATGTAAACACTGTTTTTGTTCCTATTTTCGGCAGATTGGTCCTATTTTCGGCAGGCTGTGCTCCTATTTTCGGCAACGCGAATACGGGTCGGTAAATGTTTTAATTAATGCCAATAGGCAGACAACAATGTTTAAAACAATTTTACACTCTCACTTTCCTAAGATTTGTATTGAAAAGTACTTAAATTACTAATTTAATGTTGCCCATTTTGGGAATTGTGCAATTTTTATAGTCATTTTGATTTGAGTTACAAACAAAGTAGGCACTGGAGAAATGAGACTGTCTGACGGCTATAGAGTACGGCTTCGACTGGCCTACAAATTATTATTTTTCTCTCGAGTTATTTGATTAATTATACTGAATTTGGTGGTATTTGATGCAAGAAATGTCGTTTTATGTGTTGACATACACATTACAGTTTTCTGATCAAGTTTTAAGTGAATATTCAACGAAATCAAAAGTGTGTTTTTGTTTCAAGTTTCGGCAGGAGCCCACAGCATTGATCTGTCAAAAATCAACATTTACCGTGTACCAATTTTCGGCAGTATTTAAGTGAATAATTACTTGTTTTTAGTGATTTTAAAATTCTAATCGGGCTAGTATAAAATCTGCAACCATAGAATCTTTCATAAAAACCACACATTCATTGTTTAAGTGCTCTGGTTCTCTTAATAATGAAACCTGCCGAACTATTGGCTGACAGCAAATATGCCGAAACATGTTGAACTCGAAACATTTTGTTTGATATTTTGAAAAATATGCAAGAAAATAATGTGAAACTTCGTATATGAATAACAAATGAGCATATCTTTATTTAAAAAATATGTGTTTAGACAATTTTCAACGCGTTTTTCCGTAATTACACGTTTTTAGCTACCCTGCCGAAAACATGTACACTGCCGAATACTGGAACAGTTACCCTAGTCTTAAACAAAATATCGATGATACTCAGTGTTGGAAAACGTTAGTTTCCCATGTAAAAAAGTGAGAGAATTAAATTCTTTAGGCTACTTCAACGCAGTGCCAAAAAATTAGTGTTTTTTTATTCTCTCTCTTATAATCGTTTGTACACTTGCTCGCTTTGGTCGTTAAGGGCTGATTTCGCGGTTTTTCTCCCTTTTTATATGTTTTGAAACCGGATCAAAACATCGCCTGGTCTGACAGATGTTGGAACCTTACAAATGTTTCCAACACTCAGATATTGGAGCTTTTTGTCCTTCTTGTGTATATTTTTGGTGTAGCCACGAGAAAAGCTCATTTTTGCAGTTGACAAGCATTTTTGACAAAGTTGATTTTTTTTCAACATTTTGTCACCTCCGTGACCACGCGCTAATTTAGATCATCTTTCAAAAATAGTTTCATGTTACAAGTCATACGACTTAACAATATGCCCGCGATGGTATCAAATCTTAAATGGGACAGGCTCTTCAAACGCTGGACTGCTCTGAGTAATCCAAGAAGTTATGGTTATACCAATTAATAGTCAAGACGGTTAGTGGCTGACTGGCCTAGAATGATTAGGTTGTGGCGCCTTATAAGAATCCCATGGTACAGTCGTCAACTCGCACGACTTAACAACATGCTCGTCGTGGGCCTGGAATGGTCCCCCCGAAGCAAGGACTGATTACCCGGATGCTGTGGTACTGAACAAGTTTCGAAAACCTGTCTAGGCCAACATGTCCGCATATGAATTACATAAAATAACATAAGAAGAATAATAAGTCCAGTGATCTTATAATAAACGGTGAAAGCATGTCGGATATCTGTTAAGCGCTTTAGGTATAATGTAGAATCATCTTTCCTTTTATCGTAGCTTTAAACATATAAAAAAAGATACACAACTAAACGAATATGATTTTTTTTGGGGAATAATTAAACGAAACTGTCCCAGCCATGACGAGTTCCGTCTAACTATTTGTTTTATTACATCCTCATTTGCGTTTGGCAATCATTGCTTATGTAACTATTTAACACATTTTTTCACCGTGCTGCGTATTTTTTCTGGTTATATTTACATTGCTCAACGCTAATGGTTAACTGCTGGAGCATATTATTTTTTAGTCTCTAGATTGGTGCCGATAATTAACTAAATTGCGTGTGTGCATTTTTTTTCTTTCTTCACGCAAATATAAACTCATTAAATTCAGGATACAATTTCTTGAGAAGATGAGCAGTAGATCCATTTGGTCAAAGAAATTTGACTCGACATAGTTTTACTTGCGCTCAATATCGCTTACACTCGCAGCCTCGTGTGGAAATGGAGGTTGATTCAGGGTTTGTGCCTGTTGTTGTTGATGCGATTGTTCCTGTCGATTGATTGCTGCTTCATCCATCTGAATAGGAAAGCGAAAGATTGAAATGTGTTAATTTCTAGCTGTAAAAAATCCAATCGTCGGACTCCCAAATCTGACTTTATAGTCAGCTTACCAGCTGTCTTAGCATTGCATAGATTGCATATTTTAGTTCTCCTGGTCGCGTATCTGTGCGGTGGGTTGAAGCAGCAGGCACATCAAATCCATATACATTTGTCAAACGTACGCCTTCTGGTGCAGAATCCATCGATCTAGATTTGTCCAAGGCCAGCTTCGAGTATGGGATTGGTAGAACTTCCAGCCCAACCATGGAGGGATCAAGACCATCCGGATAAAGGGTGGATGCGGACGATCCTGATCGTTTGCCATGTCCACCGTAACATGCATGGCCAAAAGCGGCGCATCCTCCTGGAGAATATCAAGAGGTAGAATTGTTAATGATAAGAAATATT
Source organism: Anopheles arabiensis (assembly GCF_016920715.1). Taxonomy (NCBI): domain Eukaryota; kingdom Metazoa; phylum Arthropoda; class Insecta; order Diptera; family Culicidae; genus Anopheles; species Anopheles arabiensis. The sequence goes on along the minus strand of NC_053517.1, from coordinate 54,892,429 downwards.
AAGAGATTCAACTAACTAAAAGAAGTAAGATATAAGTTTCTTACTGGAAAGGAATGAAATAAATAATATAAGTTTATTGAATCTTCTTTCATATAAGTGTAGTGCATAATGTGTCTAATAAATAAGCATGATAACTCATTGAATAATAAACTTAGGTTTTAAACTCACTATTTGTATTATTTGTGCTCAATCGTCAACGAGAAAACGATTTTTACATTGCAAACTATGTTTACCGTACGTTTCGAAAGATACTGTTTTATTCAAATGGTAGATCGAAGGAACAGAACGTACCTAGTTGGCTCGGAACGAATTTCATATCAATATTCAAACCAATTAAAATATGATAAAAAAAAACAAGACAAAACATAAACCAAAGAGTTTGTTTAAACGAAACAATAGAAAAACAATTACATTTTGTTGGGGTAACTTAATTGGACCCCATAAGATGCCTATTGATACGAACCCCATAAGATACGTTTGTTGTGCCAAATGATGAAATTCTTTCATATACTTTCCAATGAAATAGAAAAGTTAACTTTCATAAATAAAAAATAAACTAAATCAAATAATGGGGCCCTTTCCGTTTTAAGTTCGTAGGCTGAAATTACAGCCTATCAGCTGCTTGGATTGTATAGCAGTTTTCGAGCAGCTATCTAAGTCGGTATAATATACAGGTGGGCTTATTCCAAGGTGTATGAATTTAGAAGACTGATTTTTATCGCTTTTGTTTCTGAATGAAGATTTTAAGAGTGTTTTGAGTATTCGTCAAGCCTCCAGAAAGCTTGTTTGAACAAAAGTTTTCACCCATCCTGTCAAAAAGTGATATTCAAATTTGGTTTTAAAAAAAACATACTATGAGACCACCTGGACTACATACACTTTGATTCTAGATTCCACCACGTGAGCTCTTTAATGCACCTTGGGGAAAATGTAAACAACTCCGTGTTTTCGAGCAGGTACTCGAAACTAATTCTAGCTTTGAGGCTAGAATAATCTAGACTGAAAATTGCAGGCTAGTTTTATGTGTGGTTTTGTATGGAGTGTTTACATGATTTCAGCTTCCAACTGTCAAACTCCATACAAAAAACTGACCAGAATCGTGAAGGGCCCTAATGTCGCCGACTGAAAGCTCAACAATCTTAGAGCAGACATATTTTATCGGAGTGTAACTAGGGAAAATCCATCTTTAAGTCATCGTCTTCACAATATATGAACTTTAAATGTCCCACTACTAATGTTAAGGATAAATAAAATAAATGAATAAATAAATAAACCTAAAAAAAATAAATAAGAATACATAGGGTGTATCAATAGTGGTGCAATTTGAAGTGGTACACATGTGTTTTAATGGATTTAAAGTGTCAGGAAGGTAGATTCATGAATATTTTAGCACATAGTAATTTGAATATGTTTTATCTTCGCAATCACAACCGCTTATACTATGAAACGCAACAAATTTACGAAAAAATACATATTTTTGTGACTGCCTCGTTGTACCTATAATGGTGGTATGGTTCCTATAGTCGTCGTATTGTGTTACTATAGTGGTGGTAAACAAAGATGCCTCAAAAACTGTGTATAATATATATGGAACTTAGTTTTGAAGCTGTTTTCGTGTGAATAGCATGGATTACTGCCATAATTCTTACATAATTTGATCGTAAAAAATGCATGAATTTGCTTGATGAAAATATTAACTAAAGTACTGTATCACACCTGTCGTCAACCTACCACACCCGGAAGAGAAAGCTTGAATAGAGGTCGATTTTTCACTCAGCTAGATAAGCGAATGTTGACCTTAGTTTGGTAAATTACTTACAGAAAACTCATTTATGTTGCTCATTTTAATGAAAACAGTACGAAATGTCGAAAATGTCGTCGAAAAAATGTAAAATTACCTGTTTTTATTGATTTTAGAACTTAGACCACTACAGGAACATGCCTGTTTGGTGTACCTATAATGGCACTATCGTTAAAAAACACTTAAAAATGCATAAATATGGTCAAAAGGCAAATAATTCTAGTAAAACAATAACATTTCATAGCAATTATGTTGAAAAACTAGTAATTCCGTGGTTATGTGGTCATTTAAAACGTTAACAGAAATATGAATTTCGTTATGAAATCCTAAGGATTTTGGAAAAATGTTGACACATTCCACAAAATAATGGATTTTTAGGTCATGAAGTAACGGAATGGCCCCATTTAACCTTTAAGCCCTTTGTTAAAGGCCAGAAAACATTTCACACTAACATAAATAACTTAATTACTTTTAATTTATCGTATGCACCGCAGTTTAGTGCAATACCACTATTGGTACTACCACCACTATAGGTAAGTTTTCCCTAAATGAATAACAAAATATATAAATAAATAACAAAATTAATAAATGATAAATAGTTTCATTAATTAATTAATTCATAACTAAAGAAATAAAAACGTTATTAAATAAAAAAATAAAAATAAATAAACCATGGTAACAGTTGAATCATTAATTTAATTAATAGTAGAATATCACAAAAATGAGGTTTTGCGTGAATTAAATAAAACACGTGGTATTTACTCAGTTGATAATGTCTGCAATAGTAGTATAATATAATCTGAATGTGAACCATATGTGAATGCGGTTTGGAATGGAATCCATAAGGATGTTTTCTATTCTTGTCTAAAATTGTGCATTTACTTCATGGAGGCGCATGGTTGTTTATTTATCGTAATTAAATAAGAATTTCGCATGAATATCTAAAATAAATATATTTCTGAATTAAAATGAATATATTCAAATTTTTAAAACGCTATATGCGTTAATATTTATTGTTTTGACCTTCGTCTCCTAAGGCATTCATCCTGAATACAATAATATTTAAACTGTAATTTAGGCTTCTCATGCAATATTTAACAACGTTAAAATAAATAACCAATTTCATACAAATATTTAATCAGAGTAAACATTTTAGACATTGCCGCACATTACTTCTTGAGTAGCAAATAACTCATAGCTTTCATCAACACGTACTAGGTAAGCTAATGTATTCATTCTCCAAAGGTAGAGTTGAGCAGAATTAAAGAAAGTAAAAATACATATTTGTCACGGGTCACCTTACTAGCGTCCACAGCACTTCTTTCAACCGATGTACACAGTACGTTGAGGTGTAGCGCAGGGAAGCTCGCCCAAGACAAAGTGTGTGTCGTTTATTTATGTTGGGTTACCAAACGAACGAGGTTGATAGCATTATTAAGTGGAAAATTGTGCGCGATTCCTGCCATCAGGTTGAATGAAGCAGACGGTACCTAAGCAGGTACCGACGTTTTCAAGATGAAAACAGTGCATGTGATGGTGCACACTCGTCACTGCAACACAATTTAGTGTCCTACAAACGCTTCCGCGTTACAACACTGCGCAAAGAAATAGTGCACAAGACGAATGTTGCATCATGCCGCAGGTTGGTGGCTGAACGCACAATGGCACATCGAGAAGAATATGATAATAATATTATAGATAGTAATGAGAGCCAATGTTGACTGTTCGTTTCCGTCTTGGCTTCTTCACTCCGCCATCCATGGAGCGTTGTGGATGTATGAAAACAGTTCATTCGTACCTTTGTTGCTCGTGACCTGTTTCTATCGTTTGCAGCCATTCAAAGAGAACTTTGGAACGTACGACGGCTCCAAATTTCACTTCAGACTACAAAAACAAAGGATATGGTGCTCTGTTGGGACTAGTGGACAGTTCAATTTCCTTTCGGTCAAACATGCATGAGCGGCTTGGGCTAAATCTACAATTTGTTGATTTGTTATGCCCCACGCCAACAGTACCATTTCGAAAATCAATAATCTTGTATTAAGTATCAATGAATGGTATACAGATAACTTACTTTTTCCGTTTGTACTCTGTACCAGTACAGAAACTATGACCAGGGTGAAACAGATTGTGGATAGCTGATGCATCTTTGAGTGGTTATTTAAACTCTGCAATGATAGATAACGATTTACAATTATTAGAATGGGTTTTTATTATCTTTAAACACGTTGGTGTCGACCATTTTATATAGGACACGGTACTCAAAATTATTTCAATATCGCCACTTCACATTCATTGCCACTTCTCGCAAGAATAATTAATATCAGCGAACACAAGCCAATAAATAATCACAGGCAAATCAACAACACCCTAGCTGTGCAAAGGGAATCGGTTTCCCTGCCATTGGGAATTGAACGTTGGGTTTATCTACGGTATGAGATAATCCATTCTGTTTCTGTCAAAAGTTAACATTCAACACTACCAGTGGGTACGTAAATTAAATTCAGTGGTTGCAACATTAAACACGGAAACGTGCTCCTTACTGATGAAAACCATAAGTCAAACGATGAAAATTGAGCGGAATGCTCACGTTATTCTCCTTACCATTGTCCCCTTGAGAAGCATTAGACACAATAGCAAGACCAGATGCTTCTGCGAAGAATATAAAACTAACAAAGGAAATGCCTGCTTCAAATTAAACCAACTTGACCCTCATCCCTGAAAAGCAAAATATCAACAAGCGTAAGAGATTGTTTCCTAAATACTGACCAAGCAGAAAGTAATTCGACATTAGTCATATAAAGTCGAAACATGTTTTAGATGAATTTGTACAGTAAGGTGTTTCCTTTATTTTTAGCTTTGGTTTGGATGTAAGTTTCAGTACTATTAGCCAAAATAAACTTCAAAATCTCCCGTAACTTGATATTGAGAATCCATGAAAAAAGAACTTCTTCTCAGCGCCACAGACGGATCATGTGACAATAGGGAAAGGTTACTCATTTCCAGTTTTAATTAAACTACATTATACACAAAGGACAGTCCCGTGGTACAGTTGTCAACTTGAACAACTCAATAACATGCCCGTCATGGGTTCAAGCCTAGAATGGATCGTCCCCTTATAGCAATGACTGTCTATTCCCTCTGCGTGGCAATGAATTAAGTCTTGAAAGCCTTAAGGACGTTACGTCAAATACAAGAAGAAGATACACAAAATAGCTTTCGGCGTCAGTTTTCTGATTAAAATAAATGTCTAAATTTATAGCAATGATGTGTGCTTGATAAATCCCCAAAGTCAATCAAAAATTTGTCTTCATTTTTATAAAAAAAACCTTTTCAGCAATCTTTTGTATACATTACTGGTTTACATTTTATGTTTATGTAACTGAAGGACATCTACTCTGTTCACTTCAGGTTCGTGCAGTTTATTGTTTTGTAAACGACGACATGGTTGCTTCAAGATGGAAAAATGGATGAAATGTAAGTATATTGTTATGCTATGCTAAGGACTCTATGAGAAATTATGATTAAACACACAATATGTTAGATCATTCTTGCTGTACAAATAATGTTAAGATAATCATGTCTTTTAACGAATATAAATTCAATGCCCTAGCTTACTTATATTACATTGTTGGTTACAGTGGGAAATTTGTTTAATTTTGCCAACTGTCTAAATTAGTTAAACAGTTCTTATTTATATGACTCATTTACATAAAAGAATCATACAGCAGCACAAACTCTTTTTATAATTAATGTTATGTATCTGTTTGGTATTAATGGAAGGAATTGATGGGCTACAAATTAATGATTAACTAACACATTTACATTTTCTTAGTAAGCTTTTTGCAGTTAAAAAGAACGGATTAAGAAAAGTAATATGTATATCATGTGCATCGTTTAATTCGATTTCTTTTTCATTTCAAGGGAAACGGCTGAGTCGTAGTGCGTCAAAGCATTAATGGTAATTATTTTCTTCTTTCACATAGGCTCTGAGACATACTGATATTCATCCTCTCTAGCAAGAATAACAGATTTAGTGAGTTTGTCAAAGTGCTTGATAAAACGTAACACTCACTGCCGCACGGTTGGTTAGAGCCTAGAAATCAAACTCAAGCAAAGGAACACACACACACACACACACACACACACCCGAAACCGAAACCATTCACTGCGAGCAGGATATAATACGAACTGCTGCCTGTTGCTCTCATCACACATTACCACGCACCTTTGAGATGAATGTGCTAAAAGCCTGTTTAATTATTAATGACAACATTATTTGATACACACTTCCCAGCGCTAGTCCAAAGTTTCGTTTTAAGGATGGATGATAAAAAAAACAAGAGAATCGCGCTGCATGCGTATCTTGCACGGTAGCCAGTCCTAATCATCCGTTTCCATTTAAAATCCAAAAAGGTTTTGGTCATATTTAGGTGCATGATCCTTGGTGGTGTTTGCGGCACCTAGAAAGGTGTTAGCAAAAGGCCTTAAGATTCCAAAACACCAACCCGGTGACCGACGGTGGTTTTTACTTTGATGAGCATTTACACAACTTTGATTTGGACAGTAAAATACCAACATGGGCCGAGCATTTTTGCTTGGCTTTTACTGCTCCCTTTGACCTTTGACCAACGTTTAACTAGCAAGGCTCCGTACGATAAACGGTAAAGAGCAACGTGCTAGTTTACATTAACTAACCTGTGCAGTGTGACGCCTGCTGGGCAAATATTGGGCTTCAAGCGTAGTCTAAAATTACGAAACTATCAAATATGCAAACTGTCCCCTGAATTCACCAAACCAAATAGGACGCTTCTGGCACATGTGTACGGCTACCGCAATCCCTCTGAAGCACCTTAGCACGATCGGTCCTGACCTGGGGTTTGCAAATTGTATCCAAAAGCGTGCTATTCCAATTATGAGCATGAGATGAGGAGGGCTAACTTAATTTTGACCACCGCAAACCCAACGGTGTTCTCGTTGAGCAGGAACAGCCCCCAGTGCTTCCCTGGACAAGAAGCCTGGCTTGTCGTTTTTATTTTGTTGCACTCAAAAGTTTACACGCCAAGTGCCGTTCTAGATAATCGTCGCCCGTCCTGTCCGTTACGCCATACGCCATACACGTTTCACCAATGGGTCGCTCAATGGGGAGCCATTTTCGAGAGTCAATTTAAATATTTGACGAATCTGGTATAAAAGATGCAACTCGTCTTCATCAAAGGACAGGAAGGATACTACACAGTTAATGGCACTGCATCATCGTAGATGCGAACGAACAGAACCCAATCCAAGAAGGAAGCAAGCAGCTTAACACATCCGGATGCTCATCATTGGATCATAATCGAACTTACATACATAATTTAATTGCCACCGTTTCTGCTTTCGATGGAAACGATTTTGGAATCTTTCCTGTGTGCTTTTACTCACTGAATATTTCTGGTCCTACTGACGTGCGGTGGCGGTGTTTACACCAAATCAACGAATACTCCCCGACGGTCACCACAATGCAGCACGGAACCAAACTTAACGGCAGACTTATTTTAGTACACACTTGCCCTTTCGGCACCTTTTGTCAAACAGCACTTTGTACACGAGGACATTCACCACGGGATCGGAGATCGGTTCTTCTTGCACACTGCACACGAGCACGCTAGAGCAACAAATGGTTGATGCCAAAGACAACGGGTTACCTTTTATACGGCCGAAAATACCGGCAACCCTTCTAGCTCCACCAGTCTGCCACGACGTCGTACCATTCATCTCTTGTAGGTGGTGATGATGGTGGTGATGGTGCTGGCGGTTTCGCTTCCTCACCGTCAGCCGTTCGTGGACTAGAATGAGACGACATCAAACCGCGACAGAAGGATCCACTGGCCGGGATGGTAGTGCGCTTGCTGGCTTCCTTATCAGTGCGACCTGCAGAGTAAGTCCAAATGGGAGCCAACCGTCGGATCGGGAGCAACAAATAGTGCACTGTACAACACCACGCTTCGTTGTAATGAGTTGGTTGTAGCTGATGCTCGTCATTGCTCTGCTGGTGCGATAGTACGCTGTGAAAGCTTGAAAAGGTGTGTAAGGTGATGCATAAGAGTGTAAAAATAGTCCCTTTGGCACACTAAATAGCTTAAAAAGTGAGCAAAGAAGTATCAAGAGACAGTGATAAACAAATATCATGAGAGCAATGAATCTGCAGAACAATTTTACAGTCATCTCAATATGAATTACAAATGACTGTCGGAATGGGTTTAGAAGTTTTATTGATAAAAAATCCAAAAATTCACTATGGTTTAAACAATTGTTACCTTAACGATTTGTTCTAATTATTTTATAAATTTTGATGTTTTGCTGCATACTGTAATTCATGAAAAATTTCATTCATTCTTTCATAATTTACCTCCTACCAATAATTTGCTTATTTTGTGGTTAATTTAAAGTACTTTTTGAATTTATTTAAAGTTGATTCTTCTTTTCAATTTGTACTTTATGAACGTTTGCATTTTTTGTATCATTTTTGAACATTTTTCATGAAAAAACAACTGGATATCTTTCCAGTCGTAGCCGGTTTTGATAAGCAGATTCTACGTTCGTTCTGTAACATAATTATGATTACAATAAAACAAATACAGTAGATGTTGTTTAACAAGAATACTTACCATACCTAAAACATCTTTTATTTTCTATAATTGAATTATTATTAGAAATAATAAAAACGAATTCACATATATTGTGTTGATTTAAGCTTTTATTTGAAAAGTTATATCTTGGATAAAGTATCCATCGATTGCTCGAATCAATTGTCATTCTTCAATGACTCAGCTTGGTTGGGATGGTGCTATACGAGAACGATAGCCTTCGCTGCATCACATCCTCATACGTTTATGACTGTTGCAGTACACACAATTCTGCACTTTGGTTGCATCTTGCCTCACACGTTTAAAATCGGGAAGTGCAAATAGACCATCAGAACCGTTAAATCGCCCCAGCGATAAAACGTGCGCAGGGCAATTATGATAAATTTATAACCATTTTTCGCAACCATTGAAACCAACAGCAGCGAGTCCGTGAGTCGATAGCCGTGATTACTTCCTGCCTCCCGTAATACTTGGTTGTGTCAAGTAAACGATCCATGCAGCAAGAACTACTCAGCATCACACTGTTCTGCGATATCATTTATCGTATTTTTACTTTATAGGTAGTTGATAGCAAGACGATGATAAAAAGTAATAGTAATTTAGTTATTAATAATACAAACATTCCAATGCTTTTATAAGGTAAAAATCATTGCCACGAAATAGACGATTTCTAGAGCAAATTAAAGCTGCTCTAAAAACCTCAACACTTTCTGCACTGGTTTAAACTGTGCATTAACTTACTGGATAGGCTGAATATGCAAAAGCTTCATGATCTTTGCTGGCAAAGAAGAACAAAAGAAAAATGGGAGCTTTCTACCATGCGTATTATTAGGCTGTGTTAATAATGAAGATAAACACTAAACTGCAAGCATGCGTCATGTAATTTTGAAGTTTCTTTGCATGTATACACAACAAACCAAGCGCTTTATGAAACTATGGTTAACTCTGAAGATAAAGTTTCACGGGCGTGAAACGAACTCATTCAAGGACTAAAGCATGTGTGGTGGTTAAAATTTGACTGGATAGTTACATTAACATGTAGAGCCAAATTTTACATTAAAGGATAGCGATTGCAAGTATCAGCGTTTAAATATTTAAACAGCAAATTATTTAAAAAATGTATAAATTATATTAAAAAATATACTTGTATTGCAGCTGATTGCATCTATCCCACCAATACAGAACGCATAATAATAAATATAGCGTTGTACTCGTTCGTAATTTGTTATCACACTCATCCTCAGCAGACTATTTAACTTCCGGAATAGAAAAGTCCCCTTCATCGCCCACCCAACAGCAACAAAACAACAAACCACTTGAACTGCCCTACTCGTTTGTGTTGTCGTTTCTCCCGAAAATGGTCTACGTCAGCCGTCCAGCATACAACAGCACCACCCTGTTGCTAACAGATTGTTCGAGTGTGAGCGACAATTGTTCGCGCATAGAATCACTTAATTGTGAAGCATCTCGGAAGGTGTCTCGGTGTAGGTGCCATCGCATATTGCGACAATAGCACGCAATAGTACGAGGATGAGAGACGGTAGCAGTGCGATGACTTATGGGGTTTTGATATGTCTCGGTGTAGGTGCCATCGCATATTGCGACAATAGCACGCAATAGTACGAGGATGAGAGACGGTAGCAGTGCGATGACTTATGGGGTTTTGATATGTTTTTGGGGCCAGCTTTTTGATTAACTTTTTGCCTACATTATTATTTCGGCAGCACGGGTTTTTTGGTTGTAGCGCATAATCGACGCGCTGCACGTGGTCAAGCATTATTAAACTGTGGAACGTGATGTTCGACCGATGTAGTCAAGAGCCGCGTGCGTTAGCGTGGTTGTAGTTGCTAGGAAACGTAAACTATAGATAGCGCCGACGTATGATCGATGGTTTTGATTGGTTAGATAAACGAACCGAACCACCATCCACGGTGTTTTTATCCCCAACATACATATAATACGGAATTGAATTTACGAATGGCACAAACCTAATATTGGAATACACTGATCCTTGCAAGCATGCTCCACAAAATCAGAAGAAATAGGGAAAGTCCTTATAGTTTCCTCCACAGGTTAAGGATGGGTTGCAAATTGACAATATTATATACCGTGAGTTTTAGCGGAAACTCTAAACGAAAGTGTAGGCACAGCTTGGCGCTACTGATTGTGTGCAACGAAACGCACCGAGTAAAACGAATTGCCTGAGATTGGTCTCGGTTCAAATGATTGCTCTGTACCGCTGCGGTATAGTAAAACATTATACTCGCATTTCTAAACTCCTTGCCATTGCACAGCAAGTGAATTGTCTGTTCCGCGGTTATGATTCTCAATAGCTCCATATGTACAGCGAAAGATGCATAAGACGCAAAACATCCCAACATTTTCTTAGAAACTGGTACACAATGAACCTATTCATAACGAACTGTTAATGCCCGCCCCGTAAGCATATCTTCTCAAAAGAGAAAAAAACACATTTAAAACAATTAAATTAAATGTCAGCTTGAAGGAAGGGAAAACACATTCAATGGAATGTGTGGTATCATCAATCAACACCCACTCAATTTCCCTGTGCAGAACTTTTGTCCTTTGTAAAGAGCTTTTTTAAAAGGAAGCTTTGCACCCACAACAACAATTTTTTTTCTTTCCTTTAAGTAGTAGCTACTATTATTTTATATTAATTGGATAATGATAAAATTATTTTCATATCAATCCACCATTCAATTCAGTTTTAGAATCATAATCTTCTTTTGTTTTGGAGGCAAAATAAATAATTGATTATTGTTTTTCTCCAATCTGCCTTTTCTACGCTTTTTTGCATAAATTATCGTAACCAACTAGTTTTCAAGCCTTTTCAAAACAATTTTGCACATGAAAATGATTCATCTACAACAATATAAATGATGTTTAAAGTTTAAAACATGTTAAGTTTGTAAAATACACATTCTAACACTAACAATGCAATTAACACGTTTACTTGTGAATGTTTGTGAAGTGATTGTTTTATAACAAAATACAAACTATAGAGGATAAATTGTTTTACAATAAGATACATAAGAGACCCCTGTACCTTAATCATGCGTTTGGTTTGTACCATTTAATTTCATACGAATATCTTTAAAGAATAAATTAAAAAAATATATACATTAGAAAGAAAAGAACAAAACAGAGTGACACGCTTGCAAAAATCAGATCACCATATACCCATGATTTGTATATGATGTGTATGAAGCATTAAAAATATTTATTATTTATAATTTAAACTTATTATGGTACAAAATAAATAATAGATTCCTATAGCTCAATTGCCAACAAACTTTTTGTTTTCTAAAGAAACAACAAACAAATGCTGTATTGTAACAATTATCATTTTAACTTCGAACACATGTAACATTTCAAATATTCGAAAACAATCTTTGCAGAAAGAGGAGTTTCTGTGTAAAAAGCGAATCAATGATTTATATTGAGACATTATTGTTCAAGCCATTATTAGTTTGGGTCACCTTTTGCCACTATTGAATTGGCTGTGTGTGACTTGACTATTTCACTTATTAGAGGATAGTAAAATTTGTCTATATAGGGTTCGGTACATTAGAGATTTTGAACGCTTTACCACAACTAGTATCTTATGATTTAATTATTTAATGAGACCGCATTTTAAGTAGCAAATGGTTTAAAAACGAAGGTTAAGCTGTAAACGTTACTAGCATGGTTTAATAACAACATTACTCTCTTGTACCATTTTAATCGAAGTTTGAATGAAATGGGCAGTGATATAAAACTCACGTTTTTAAGGCAATTTTTTTTTTGTTGTGGATTAAAAACGTCTTTTTATTTTTTATATTAATTGTTTCATTGCTAATTTCAGCTAGCGAGTACGTGCGTGGCCACTATATCGCAGCACAAGGAAAATGATGAAATAATATATGTTTACTTCCATCCGATGCGAACCATAAACATATATAGATATGTACATGAGGCACTCCTGTCCTTGGCTGGGGAATTGCCTGTGTTCATCACGACGGTGCACTGTAACATTCAAACATACATGTATGCGTGTACAGTTGCCATCCTCGTCGAGCGACAAGCCAGGAATGTGATAGTGGATGTGGACATCATAAGATGCATGCTAGGCTGTTCCTACTGCGCTGACGGCGAGTGTCTTTTGATCGTCACTTAACATTTAAAGCACCCACTACACGGGTCAAAAGAGAAGTGAAAATCCGTATTAATCTTTTCAGAATGCTTGGTACCGGTCAACATCGCGCCGCCCGCCAAACACAACTTTAAATCATCAATAGCTGGCTTCTACCAAAACTACTCTACGGCATCAAAATAGTCACCTGGCAACGGGAAAATTTCCAAAAACAAATCGCACCACTCTACCATACCGCCATCAGCTGTGCTACTGGGGCTTTCGTCACGAGCCCCATAGCATCACTTCTGCGTGAAAGCGAACTTCATCCCTTGGACCACATCATCACCGACAAGACAGTAGCAACTGCTGGACGAATGATGGAGAAAAACATCAAAGCCGATGCGCTTATTCAAAGGGCGAATTCACTCCGAAATCACCACACTAACAGGACAAACACTCCCCTCGGTCACCAAACTCATCCAAATCGGTAGTTGCATCTGGTACTGCCGCCCACCACAAATAGACTGGACCATAAAAATCAGCTTCAAGCTGGTTTCAATAGTCTCATTGCAAACCGTCATTTTGATGAACTTCAAATATCATAACCACCATCTGATCTTCACTGACGGATCAGTACAAAACGATTCCACTGGCTGTGGAATCTACTCCAGCATCGACAATAGCGCCATCCGGCTAGCAGACCATACCTCAATCTTCACCGCAGAAGCAATAGCCCTGGTTATTGCTGCTGATGTAGGCCTCCGTAAAGACAAACCCAACGTGATCTTTACAGGCAGTGCAAGTGTCCTTCAAACACTTGAATCTGGATCCACCCGCGACCCGAACATCCAACAACTCTGCAATATATCGAATTCACCTCGAGTCACATTCTGCTTGATTCCTGGTCACACATGGCTTGATTCCTGGTATCCAGGGAAACGAAATAGCAGACCGACTAGCCAACGCAGGACGTAACCCGGCCTACTGTCGTAACACTCTTTCACGCCTTGATTTCATTTGTCTTAGAACCATTTCCTGACAACCATCAAGACCACAACACCACCATCGAAAGACCATCCATCACACCAAGACCAGAGATTCCTATCACGACTCCGGATAGGACACACCCGGTTCACCCACACCTTTTTATTGCAAAAATCCAGCCCACCACTATGCAGTTTCTGTGGCGTCGACATCACCGTCCGTCACATCTTAACCAAATGCCATGGATATACTGCGAAAAGGAAAAGACTTGCAAATTGGACCATATCATCGACACCATCCTCTCACCAGACAGCGATTGCTAACGTAAACTGTTAAAATTCCTTCGTTTTACTAACCTTTATAAAGAACTCTCACCAAAACCACATTTGTAACAGACACTTTTTAATAAAATCAACAGATAATAGCTTTAAGTAAACCGAGACTACCCGGTATAATGTAACTGTAAAATAAATAAAAAAAAAAGCTGACGGCGGGTCATTTTCAAATAAGAGGTGCTTGTGTTCAGATCAAACAAATAATGAAATTTGCTATCGCTTTATCCATAACTATATATCACCCGATGTAGCGCGAAGATCAAGCATGATACAAGTAAATATCTGCAACTAAATAGCATTTCTCGATTTTTCAGCTTAATTACTGCAGTTAGACAACGATAGTTAGACAGATAGACAACGCGGCAGTATCAACGCGATAAAGGGTAAGTATAGATAGTTGAAACTAAGTAGCATAAATAGTGCAGCGCAAAATTCACGATCAAACCCTAATCAACATAAACAAACGTTAGCAAAATTAAAAATCCAACCATGCAAAAGAGCATTCAATCTCAGGCATAATATAATAACAAACAATATACGAACCGATTAAGTATCGATCATCAAAACAATGCGACATTTCTCTTGTACGACTTCATTACACACATAAACCAAGGAGTGTAAGATAAACACCAATACGAACACATCTGTTCGGATAAAAGAATCAATATTACTAACAAATAAAGACATCTTAGATCTTAAACCAAACGACCATACTGCATAAAACAAGGCTACTTTGTAGCTGTTCAACAACAGTAGCTGACCAGATTATGTTGATTTGCACAGTCCACATCATCCTGAAGAAGAGCAAGACGTATTCACAGTCCACATCATCCTCGGATGCAAAACGTACTAGAAAGGCAAGGTTCATGGGATATTGGAGGCTACAACGAAGAAGAGGCTGGGCAGAGTCAAACCGATACATCAAGTCACGCAGGTAAAGTGGATGCGAGACGTAGTTCAGGAGTCCGTAATGTATGATTAGAACGGTCGTACAATGTTCGGAATCATTGGCTTTGTTTGTGAACGTTGGGTCTAAAACAAACCAACCTACCCAATGTGACCAGGGCCGCGTGCCAAACTTCTGATGAATGTCATACAGGAAAATGTATGAGGGGAGGAGGGGATGGGGGGATGGAAGGAGATGATTTCCGCTAGTATGTATTGAGAAGCTGATGCAACAGATAAACCTTAAAGACTCTGAAAAGAAGATGTTACATCCTATTTGTTTTGCACATTTTTTTGAAGTGTATTCGAAGTTATTGAATATTTTGTAGATAATCATTACATACCAATTAAGTGATTTAATTTACAATATGCTCTCGTTCAATCGCTCTCTTTCTCTATCTCTACTGTCAAAAATCAACATTTACCGTGTACCTATTTTTGGCAGCGTTTAAAGTGAAAAATAACATGTTTTTCGTGATTTAAAAATTTCAAACAGGTTAAAATAAATTTTGTAACCATACGATCTTTCATAAAAACCTCACTTTCACTGTTCTGGTTCTCGTAATCACAAAATCTGCCGAACTGTTGGCTGATAGCAAATCTGCCGAAAAATGTTAATATTACAATTTATTTGACATTTTTGCAAATACGCAAGGAAATGTTGTAAAACTTTGTATAAGAATAAGAAATGAGCATATTTTATGTCAACGTTATATTTTCAGACAATTGTTGTGTTTTTGCATAATTTCACGTTTTTAACGGGTTTAATTTCACGGGTAACCCCTACCAAAAACTGATACAATAGTTATATAAAAATAGATATCTCAATCGACATTTATTATTAAAAAAATATTACACAATCAAAATATGAATCAAATCAATATTGTCAATTGATCTAAGTTTAACTTTTCACACTTTCAACTCCACTTAGCACCGCTTCGAAGCCGGTTAGTTCAATTGTTGTTCATTTGTTGTTTCATTGTCAATAACGCTTAGACTTTCCGCGAATACAAAAAATATGTTGCGGTTTCTAAATATGTTGTTACAAATAGTCAGGTACATACAAAATAGTACGGTTTTTCAAAAAATATAAAATTCCGAACGCGCCGCAACGCCAAGTATAGGAAGCTTTGTCGTTTGTGCGGTAGTGCAGGTGAACAATTTATGTAAGCAGAGGCGCTCCAAACAGATTTGAATGCATTTTTTTTTAATTTAAGATTTTTTGATTGCATTTGAGATTAAAACATAAGTCTGAATTTTTGACAGCTTGTTGGACACAAGTGAAATCAGGATTGAAGAAAAATTTGAGATACACAAAAGTTTACATTTTTACCAGTAAACATATCAAATTAAAATCAAATAGATGTTGTCTTTCCGGGTGTAATTTTGCTCAAGCACGATGATGATAATACATAGGAACACTACTGCAATGATGAATCAACAAAAAATGTTAAAGTATATTCATGGTAATGCACTAGTCGTTTGGCGACATTATTCATGTAAAAAAGGAGACAAAGTTTGTATCTTAACGCATCAATGTTCGGAAAAGAACAAAATTACTTAAACTTATCTAAAACACGCAGACATACTGATAGGTATCGATGTAGTTTAAAAGTATCTAAATGTTGTTACAAACATCTCTTGGATTACTAAAGACTTTTTGACAAATAAATAGCAGTAGTCAGCATACATATCTGTTACCTCATTGAAACCCATTTTGTTACCATTGTTGGTTAGCATTTATTGGAGCAATTTCTATCAAATATTATACAATTCAAGTCAATTCAATCAATATAATATATTCATATCAATATACAATTATAGAAACAAATATCAATCAATGTGTGATTCATTCCTAGAATGCCGATTGCGTGATACGTTACAGTTAAAAAATTATCAAAAATTCAACTGGTGCTATTTTTATTTCGCACAGCTTTTAGGAATATTACGGCTAACTTAAAATATGCAACATCAACATACTACAGTAGGGATTTTCAAACTTTTCAGTTCGTAGACCGCATCACAAATACTGTTGTGCAGGACCATTTAGTCGTTACATTATCTAAAAAATCGATATATATATGTTTCAATATCGAATCAAAAAGAAAACACTTACTGATGCTAACTTTACTTTTATTGATGTTTGATCTTAGTTTTTTTAGCCAACATAACATTTTGATCTAAAAAAGTAATAAGATTTTTTTTAATCTTAGCAAAGTCATTGCAACCCGCATTAAAGTCACTCGAAGACCGCGGACCGCAGTTTGATAAACCAATATACCAAAGTAATGACTTCTAAATTAAAAAAAAGTCACGAATGATAAGATAATTACAATATTACAATTACAATTAACAGCCAAAATATACTTGTATAATCATCATTTTTGATTAAATTTGGTTCATTAATGTAATGTATTACTTATTTGATGCAATTGGAGTAGACAATTCTGTTATTTCTGTCTTTTTAGTGATTTAAAACTTTTGGAAAAATTGAAAATTATTTTTCATTTCACAATTGATGGAGAAAATTGTAGGGGAAGGTAGGTAAAGACGGACACGTTAAGGGCAATGGTAAAAATCTAGGGATATATAAATGCAACGACCAGGAATATGTGCATACATTATCTTACACTCATGTTTTATCAGAAAATGTGTTAAACCTTTTAAATTTCCATCGATTTTTCCGTTTTTTTGAAACACATGAATGAAAAACATGATTTTTTTTTCCGTGCAGTTTTGAAACGTTCGGGAAAGACGGACAACTGATATGAGAAAGATGGACACCATGAAGAGTAAGATAGACACCTATAAAAAACGTTAGAAATTGAAGAGGTTTTTAGTATTTTAACATATCCTTCTGTTTCCACATCACAGTACGTACAAAACCCAATTCTAGGCTAATTGCAACGACAGTTCATTCAGCCATGAATTTAGAAATTGTAAGCGACGCTTGTAATATATCGTAGAATGCAGAATCTAAAGCATTATTGAAATATCGGGCACTGGCAGCTGACGTTGCACCAGCTTACAGAACAACAGTCTAGAACTTCCTTTTAGGAAATTTCTCCGCGAAAAGTCCACGATCCCAGTATTTTTTGAGGGACTTGTTAATAACTTAAGCCATTTTCCACCATTTTCAAAATTCAACATTTGATATTTGTAATCCCATAGAATTTCTCTATTCTATTCATCACCAATTAATATAAGAAATAAAATAAATCAATAAATTTGGTGTCCATGTTTCCCTACGACAAAGTGTCCGTCTTTACCGCCTTGGTGTCAGGATGTTTAAACCACCAGAAAACAATATTTTGCATTGCTTTCATTCTCATTTTTTCGCCAGTTTTTTCATTAATGTTCACGACAACTCATTCATGAAACAAAACTTCCAAAAATATAAACAATAACCAGTTGTAGAGCTTAAGATCCGCATTAGTCAAATTATATCGGTGTATAATTATACGGTGCACACGATTGAAAATTTATTTTTTTCGTGGATTTAAACAATTTTGCATATATTATGCCAAAAATGTTCTCAAATGTGTTGATTAACTTTAATTTAGAATGCTGCATTGTTGTTTTTTTCGAAAATTACCTTTTTCATGCATTTATAGGAAGTGTCCATTATACCCGCAGTGTCCGTCTTAATTTCCCCTACTGATTTGCCATTAGAACTGTCAAACATAAAAATTCGCGTAACTCGAGTGTCGCGTAACTCGGGGAAAGACTGTACAATTAGGAATTAGGTATTAGGTTAGGAAGTAGAAATTAGGTACCCATTTTATTAAACTAATTTGTTGTGTATGTTTAGTTTTAGTTTGTTTGTTGTTGAAAGTGGCATAAAAAACAACAACTTAATAAATTAAATCCTCTCATGTGATGAACTCTTCATGATCTCATAAATTAACACCGTCATACGATTACAATTATGAAAGGAGGATCTCTAGGATAGGATAAAGTTAATATTAAAAAAGAAATGTAATCACATGTTTTGCTCATCGGACGCATGGAATTCGAAGAAATTTTCTATTTCGCACTCAATTGTGTATTTTGTACAAAGAAAAAACTATCACCATAGAATGTTATCGGTATTTTAACTATGCATTTACGCCAAAAAGAGAATAATTTCAAAAATCGTTCGACTTGTAAGAAAAATGAATACTTGTTAGTCAAGCAATTCTGGACGATTTTTTTACTTATAAGCATATAAAAATGGATTTATATTTTATATATGTTTATTCGACCGCAGTATTAAGTTATGCTTATGTTAGGAAACAACAAAATATAAGCTATGGAACTATGCTTAAGTAAGCTAGACTTTTATAATTGTGCTATTGATATGAATCAAATAACAACATTGGAATTATTTAACTATCATTTTATTATCTGATTTATAAGTGTATTTACCCATAATGTATTAATGATTATCTAATCGTGTTATCATTTTAAAAAAAGCAACTCTTCCCCTCGACGAGTCTCGTTATTATGCGACACATACTTCTGCACGTGTTAAACCCGAGCTGCAGTGAATGCTCTTGTTTCGCTTTCTCTTCATTCGTCATCAATGTGCAAAACCTGTCTCTCCTCCCAAGCAGTGCTGAAGCGCCACGAAACGCACAACGTTCGAATCGACATGCCGGGATCTTCAGTGTCTCCCATCGGTAGTGAAAGTCACAAACACCGTAAACGGCAAATAGATAGCGTCCAGTCTAAATGAGAAAGAAAGAGATGCTGAAGACTGGTCAATAGAACAACCCATTTCGAAGCGCTTGGGTCGAAATCATCGACGTCAGATTTTTGAATATATTCGCTCATCTCGATCCCGTTAGGTGGCGAAGACGGGATGGATCGTCGTCCATGGGCTGTATGGCGTATACGAGCTCGGAATATGACACCGAATATTAGTGATCGCTTGATCTCGAGATCTGAGCGACTGTTTCGTCAATTTTCGCTGCTCTTGTGCAAACGAATCTGACGGTGCTGTGATTGACTGTGTGGTTTAAAGTATATTTAACGTTAATTTGATGAGCAAATGAAATTCCAAAATTAAAGCTGCTCTTTAACAGGCTTTACCTGCTGTAAAAATCTACCTTAGTGCTTAATTTCCTTATCAAATTTCACTATGAATGAACGATTGATGTGTTTAGTCGTTGGTTTACTTTCCATCCAAGCGATATGTGGCTTAAGAAATTGGAATAGACACCGTTATGAGGATAGAACGGCTCCAACGCTACCGGGAGATTATGTGTCGAACGAGTATGAATTAGAGGAGGAGCGGTTCGTCAACTTCGTCACTGTGCGCCCGGAATACTTCGAGATAAATCGTGCTCGACCAATTATCGACTGGATTACGGGTGTCATCGGTGCTCCTGTTTTTGCCAGTGATTCCTCGGGACCGTCACAAAATTGCACTCCATGCAGTGAGTACGAGTAGTTTATTGTTGCCATTGTAGCAATCTCTCTCAATTTCTCAAAAATGTTTATGTTTAAATAAAAAAACAAATGATTTCGAATTGGTGCAATTAGAATACGCACATAATTAATCATAAAAAAAGGAAATCTAATTCACGTCGCTACGCCATGTTTCAAACTAATCAAAATTAGGAATGGATACCAAAAGAAAGTCTTACACACATCTCAATGCTCTTTCCGCTACAGAGTGTGGTTCGGTGGAACCAATAAACGAACGAATAGTGGGTGGCATACCTGTGGAGGACAATAGCTTCTCTTGGATGGCTGCCCTGTACTACGACAATAAGTTTTGTTGCGGTGGTTCCTTGCTTTCGGATCGATACGTCATAACGGCAGCCCATTGTACAACCAAACCAGATCGGGGGCTGTTTCGCGTGCAGTTTGGCATAAACGATCGTAGCAAACCGATCGCCACATCCATCGAGCGAAGCGTGAAGCGAATCCTGACAAACTGGTACAATGCCTTCAACAATAACAACGATATAGCGCTGCTCGAGCTCACATACCCGGTGGCGATCAGCGATCGTGTGATGCCCATTTGCCTGCCACAGGCCACAGAAATGTATGAGGGTAGTCGGGGCATAGTTACTGGATGGGGTAGGACGAAAGCGGGTGGTGGACTATCGGGGACATTGATGCAAACCGAAGTTCCAATCTTAACCAACCGTGAGTGTCGCCGTGCTGGGTATTGGGCGTTTCAGATTACGAACAAGATGCTCTGCGCCGGATATCTAGAGGGAGGCAAAGATTCCTGTCAGGTATAATGATATTGAAAGTGATATTTTTGTTTGTTTGTTTGCCATTGAAGTGTATGTTTTCTTTCTATTCTGCTGACAACAGGGTGACAGTGGAGGACCACTGCAGGTACTGAACACTAAATCAAATCATTATGAGCTAGTCGGAGTTGTTTCGTGGGGACGTGCCTGTGCTCAGAAGAACTTTCCTGGAGTGTACACGCGTGTCAGTCAGTATCTGTATTGGATTAATCGTAACATTAAGGATTCCTGTTTATGTAGCTAAGGATCACGCAACACTTCGAGTCAAACATACTTTATTTTTAAAATAGCATATTCGTAAGACATCTAAAGGGATGTGCATTGTGTTGGACGGAGTTTATGAATGTACGCGCATTCTGGAGTCGATGAGTGTTTTTTTTTTGTAATATGTTACCAATAAAAGAAGACATTCTGACTTGTTTTAGCCTACAATACTAATAAGTGTTCTTTAGAAGAGTAAGATTCAATACCCCCACTGGACGGAGTGCTGCTTAGAGCAGTCTAGAGATGAGAACAGCGACCACAGTAACGATCATACCGAGCGAGCTAATGGCTGAGCCAGTGGACGGAAGATCGAGACACTCGACGGGCTGTGGGCTCAGGTTTTTGCACAGCGCGTGACGGAAGCTGCTCACAGACAGTTTCTGCAGCTCATCATCGTAAGTCTGAAAGAGGAGGAAAATCATGAATAAAACATGTTCTTGTTTGTATGTTTGTATAGAGCAACAGAAAAATACACACCTGCTTAAAGGCGACGGTAGGAACACTTTTTAGCGGCGACTGCAGCTTGTTAGTCACATCACCGTGTTGCTTCAGCAGCTGGCTTCCTTCAGTGCTGTTGGCACAATCCATGATAGCTTGCCACTGGTCTATTTTCACCTCATCGGCACAGCGCTTCGTGGGGAATGCACCGTCCTTCAGCTGGGCACGGTGCATCAAACAGTTGACGTAGTCGAGGGTGAGGTCTTCCTTGGAAATGTTCGGCTGATACGAGTTACCCTGGATATGTTGGATCGCACATGCGTGCACCTTGTTGCCGTAACACTCGTTTTCGCCATGATGGCAGGTAAACATCACATCCGAACCTTGCGTCGTATAGGACGACTTGCCGAAGGGCACCAGATGCAGCTCTAGATTCTTTTTGAGCTCCTTCGCCACCGGATACAGCTGTTCGTTGATAAACCGAGCACTATCCGGGCAGAGCGATTCGTAGTACACGTATACGGGCACCTGCAAGTTGAACAAACGTTTGATTAAGCAACTACACAGTCATTAGCAATCGCCATGCGAATGGCTTTTCAGTGTTACCGCCCGTGTTACGAAACTTCGGGAACGATCGTAAAATAATAAGGTACAGGCCTATGTTCATTCCCCGCCGCGATAGACGTGCGAGTCACGTTCTCGGTTCAAATCGGCGACATTACTTTAAATCGCGCAGACCTATGTGTTTTTATATTAAAGTACACCTCTGTATATGGCGTTCCGTCTTCATGGAAATACTACGCTCATAATGATGTCGATGACCTTCTCTAGACCTTTGCTAACTCATAAGCTCCTCTTGAAGTACCCCGTGATGTCATTGTAATTATAGGTACAGCAAATACGGCTGAATCATCGAAGGTTCGAATAACTGAATTTTGCAAAATATACGACGCATGTCACATGCCAATGCAAACAAATGCATTCTTCAAGATGTACTTCACCAGACTCAATGGAAATTATCAGCAGATAGAGAACGTTGGTTTTTTTTCAGGAGGAACAGTCCGAAAAGGCCGTATTGTTTAGAGGGAACGCTGTAATCGGATTCAATTGGTATGTGTTTTTTAATCGTATTGCAATTGAGTTATCTAACAAACACACTGTGTCAATCCAATATATAAAAAAAACAATCTAAAAGATGAAGAAATGTTTATTTTTTCGAGATAATTAAAAACCAGCGACTAACTATTAATTCAACCTTTTAATTTGGAAATACTAAAATCGATAAACTTGGAAAATATCCGAACGGACCAGAGAGTTAGATGATAATGATATCGCTTTTAATAGAATCCAAATGGTCAAAAAGCACTTTAAATAGTGTAACATTGTAATCATTTTTTATTAGCTTTTGATTACTATGCAACGAGGAAAAAATAACGAACAATGTCCAATTTATTGTAATGCATTTTACTGTCTTTGTCCGTCTGTAAACACATACAACTTGGAAGAACAAACTAAGAAAGCTTTGTCTACGGGAAGTGCGCGTGCTTTGGTTCTAGCAGTTGATATTTTCGGTGTATTTTAGTTGGCATGGAGATGTGTGTGGAGCTTTCTTGACCTTGACAACGAAACAACCTTCATTTCTCAACCTTGTGTTGCCTACTTCTGTCTTGCGTATGAACACTTTACACGGAAACCGCCAATGTATGCACGATCAATACGAAGGGACGCTTTAAAAATGGGGGAGCTTTAAAAATAACAGAACTTATTGCTCCATAAATGATGAGGAATTAGTTGGCGCGTTTTTTTGCATTCTGTTGCTTACGTGCTCCCGGCTTATAGCCATTGCTAAATGGGCTAGGGAGAGAAACGGGTTACACCACGGCACGAAATGCTATGTACAGCTACGACGTCAGCAATAAATACTTCTAACCGTTGCAAACAATCACTGCTGCAGTGCATTAAGGCCGCTTCGACGCACCATGTGCAGGCGCGGCCTAGTTTGTTTTTCGGGCTGTACCCGAGTTTTGCTTATTAAAAACAACAGGTTCATAATTTATCTATGGACGGCTTTTTAGTGGCGCATTTTTGTCGCGTTCATTCATGTAAATAGGAATGCATTGGGGTGAAATTGATTTGAGGAGCGGTTGTTGGTTCCGATGCATTTTCAGAACCATACCGCGTTCGGTCTGATAGCTGGATAGTTGTGTTTTTGTTCCCCTTTCTGACCCTTAAACGACCGGATCGAGCTTAGGTTTCCGGTCCGTCGTGCATTAAAAAAAAAGCAACAGCAGCAAACAGAGGCACACACATACATACAAACATACTCTGTCTGGCAGAGACGTGCACGCATGGTAAAAGAAGAAAACCACTTTCCACGCCGTACCAAGCGATGGTGCTGGCCACACCTTAAACTCGGTACATGTTGCTGGACGCTTTGCTGTGGCTGCTGCGTCCATACAGTTGGGTCGCGCGTCGCTGAACTCTTCCCCTTTTTATCGTGTTTGATACAACGTGTGTATGTGTATGTGTCGACAGAGGTCACACAGAGTGCAAAGCATTATTGCTGTCTTCCTCAACGATCGATGATCTTCGCACGATCGCGCGATACGATCGGCGCTAATGAATGCAAGCCGCGGCTAGAAAACTACCTACTTTTGATTGGCCATAGCAGGCGACGGCATAAACGCTCAGCAGAAGCAAGCTTTTGAACAGCATCCTGAACAATGGCGGTTATGTTGGAATACGCGACAACAGATTAACTACGGTTCAACAAACTATCACTCCCGACAACCTAACGGCCGTACCCCGAAAACGAGTTACGATACCAAACGAAGATTCTTTTCAACCAACGCGATCTTTCGAGATCTTTTAAGGGAGGCAGGGCTCTTCCGCTTGATACACGCTTGTACAACGCTCTCCGAGATCGCGCTTATGAGAGAAGCCTCCACTCGTTACAAACGTCGCACACTGACTAACCGTACAGGCATGGTTCGCTGCGGTATGGAAACACATTCAACCTTTCAAAGGTGGCTCCGTGTGTGTCCAGCACACCATCGATACGTGTGGTGAGAGTGAGTAGGCACGTTTGCTCCAACCATTGTAACGATGCTTCTCTCGTTTTGGCACATGCGTAAATAGCGGCGGTCTCTTGGACCTGTTTTGTTCGGAATTCTAAAGCAATAACTTTTTTTTTATAGAGAATTTTAAAGCCATCATATTGTGACTGTTAACGTACAAACTCTCATATCGCGACGATTTGGTGAATCCGTTGGATTGGGGAAACATTTGTAGAATTTTGTTTTTTTTTGTGCTGCTAGGGCACGCTACCGATCGATACATATTTGAGAAAAACCGAACCGGTTGTTATACAAACACTTTCACAAGCACACTATTTACGCCTGTATCCGATGTGGTAAATGGTGCAGTACACTATTACTCATCATTTGTTTACTCATCCAATTATTCATTAGCCTGCAGGTGCCATTCGTCGTTTACAAATGCAAACAGTTTCAAGCGGCAAAGGCAAAAAGCTCCCAGTGGCGGATTCAAGCTGAAGGATCATGTAACTCGCGATTGATACATGATATTTTGTTATTTTTTCGATTATTTTTATTTTATTTTCGAAGAAAAATAAATTTTATTTTCAAAATTAATATTTTACTAATTGCACTGCAATTAAATGCTAAACATGTTCAATATGAGACTGCGCTTGGTGAGGGAACATTGCAATATGCTACCATTTTGTTAAGTTGCACAAACACAACAAAGCTACGGACAATAAAAAGAACCGGTATTTGCATAATCACGTTCTTGCCACGCCGTATGCATGACAAAGCCCTTAAGAACGTACAATTTAAAGTTCAACGGTAACATTCTGGGACACATGTGGGGAGAACACATTTCGGACAAACGGACAAGCTTAACAGAAGTGGGAAAACAAGCGAAGAAAAAACCATACTCGTCATGATATTGTTTCAACAGCTGCATCCAAAATTTGATGATAGGCATTGGGTAAGGATGTATTGCGTGTCCATTATATGAAATCGAATATTTTAAATTTTCCGATCAACTTCAATTGAACATAACACTAAACAAAATGCTCGAAGTTGCCTCATCTAAAAACCAATCTTAACCATACCGTTATTAGTCATAGTACGTTAATAATAAGAAAGGCGTGTAACTATGTTAATGTTAATTTTCGCGAAACAAATGGAATGTAAATTCCAGTCCTTAAAAAATAAAGCACGTTAGTTTTTTACAGTAACTAATCACTAAACACGCATGCATAAGTCTAATTATAATTTCAAATTACGCATAACAAACCTTGCCCTGTTATAACAAACAAATACAGTCATAATAGTTAATTTAAAGATTTTATTTACAAAAAAAACGCATTCGCTCGGTAAAGCTAATCACTCAAAACCAGTCCTTTGCTTCGTAAATCCGCCTTTGCCTCTTTAATCTGTTCCATCAGCTCTTTGGCCGCTTCTTCACAGTTGTTGAAGGTGAAGGTGCGATACAACACCACCGTGGCAGAGAAGATCTGCAAGCATATATGAACAAAGTAGAAGTGAGAAGATGCTACCATCGCTAAACTAGACAGTTGCTCCAACTTACACCAAATAAAAGTACCAAAAATAGGGGCGAAAGTTGAATTTCCAGCATGTACTCATCCAACAGTGGATGTTTCACTTGACGAAGAACAATTGCAAAATAAACACTGAAAAAACAGGCTGCAGCCATAAACCATTCGAACAGTTTCGTCATTTTGTCTTAATGGGCGCGAAGAGAGTCACTCTTTTAAGTTCAATAACTCGGTGAGATTAATCTGTAAAATGCGTCGGGCCTAAAAAGCCTAAAAATGTGTTACCCAAAATTAGTCTTGCGATGTAAATCTTGCGGGAAAAAATATTACCTATAAGAGAAACATTAGCTGTGAACTAATGAGTCAACAAACTTACGAAATGTTAAATGTGTCGTTTATAACAAAATAATCTACAGAACTGTTATCACTATTTGGCACCCAAATTTGTGTTATTAGTTCTTTTGGAATGTTTACAATGTTTACAATGTTAAAACAGGGAAAATAATACGAGCTTATAAAATACGACGGCACAAATGACGTACAAACTAACGAAAGAGACAGCGAAACCGGCAAACATGTGTTTGTCTCTTTTTAAGACGTCTTGCTGTCAAACGCCAAACGAGAGCCAATGGGCCTTTTCGCCGGGATATATCAGGCTGTTTAAAATGACCGTTGTTATGTGATCATTTTTAACAACAACAAGAATATTTTTACGTTTCGAGTTTCGTATATCTTTGAATCCAAAAGAAAGCTGCAATCGTACAGAGAATCATAGTCGTACGGATGTTAAGATGATCTTATTATAAAGTTATAATCAGCTTGAAAATGTTACTCATTCATGTCATAAAATACAAATTTTCCATTCCAGTGTACAAAATACACAATTTCAAGGATGAAGACCGAGAAGAATAGCGATGGACGTACGTGGGAAACAAACAAAAAACATGTTTAATTATTTCTTAATGGTAATGTTTTATTTGTAATCATTCTCCCTCAATCTCCCATGCACATCATACCAAAACTTTACACTCTACACGAGCTTTTGTATCCAAGAATCTCCGGAATCTGTATGGCCTGTATTCTGAAATTGGTCTCGTTCGTGTTCAACGATCCCGTCATAACCTTTTGGAAACGGCACGTTAACACCCACAGCTCCTCGGCTCCCTTGCGGTTCCGTATGATCTTTACTCCGCTAGGGAACTGTAATGTTTCACTGTTTTGTGACACGATACGCATGTTGGCCGGATTGTAAGGCGTCGTCGAGTCCCAGCACGCGATCGCATTCTGCCCAACCAATCCAAAGAATAAATTTCCATTGCTGTCCATGGCCTCTGCTACCGCCTGCGACGGGCGTACGCCAATTGGGCGGAAGGCTCGTGGCATTGCTTCGACGTCTTCCTCCCAAATGGTGTCATTGTGCAGCACGGAGGTGCGTACTGCATTCTCTGTCACTGATGCCAGCGCATGGAAGTACAGCAATCGGTCATTGGACGGGCGCCAGTTTGTACCGTAGTTTGATTGAAATACCACATTGTCCGTTGGTATGCGCGGAGACAATGCCATTGCCACCATGCCGTCCATCAGATCGAAGCTCTCGTTGGAGATGGTGAAGGTACCGTGGTCTGGGTTGGGGTGCATTTGTTTGTTCGTTATGCGCCATGATTTGCCTCGTGGCATATCGTACACGATCATCGCCGGGGCAGTGACATCCGCCATGTATACTTTCGTATTCTTGCACGATCCAAGCGGTGATGGGTCCTGTACGTCTACAAGCTTGAGATTGAATGTAAATTATCTGTTATTGGATATTCGAAACAGTGCAGTCTGCGATAGTAACGTACCAAGTTTACCAACAGCGACAGTTCACACACGAGCTGATCGGCCGGTATTTGATAGCGATGGATGATTTTATCCGTCTTCATGTCAATCACTACCAGCTGCGGCAGACAGATGCGTTTTTCGCCAATCTTTCCCGTGTCGAGCACCCACATACGGTTACATTCGTCGATCTGTGCGGTGGAATTTGTGCAGGTATGTAAATGATAGGCAACTAAGCATGATTTTAATTTACAGTCGAACACACCTTAATGCGGAACACGGACACAATTCCTTGGCAGTTGTTGGTCTCAGGTCTTGCCTGTATTGCTGCGTTGGGAAAGGGCTCAATCAGCGGACCAGAAGGACCTTGAACGCGGCTCACACGCCCAAGCGTGTACGGGATGCCCTCTACAAATCGCGGAATGGTCACAAACAAACGCGATCGAGCGGGATCTAAACATAAACGTTAAACATGTAGACAATACATTGTAGCTATTATAACTCGGCTACAGGTTTAAATTACTACCACACTTACTAGAATAATCTACATCCATGTCGAGCGGTATGCAGTTCTCTGGAACGTATCGTCCTGATGCCAGTGCCTCTTGACGCTCCTGTGGCGTAGGAAAGGCAAAGTCGGCTGCCTTCCATTGAAGCACACCCTTAAGCTGCTGGCCGAAGTATTGTCCCCAGGCAAGATGAAGCTGCAGAACTAGGAGCAACTGCAATGCTAATAGCGATCGGGCTGCCATCTCTGTGCCGCTTACTGTGAAGAGATCGATTAGACACTGACGAGCTTAGTGTTACTCTATGCAAAGCTAACCACGAACTGATTCAATTCCCGCTTTACTCATGTACGTATATAAATAATTCGAAATTGTGTGAGGTAATGGTTTTGATATGAATTCGTAACCGAACGACGAAAACGAGGAAGCAACGAAACACAATCGAACCACCAGTGACACGCACGCACCATCGGAAGAAACAGATTAACCTGAATTACGTAATTTCCTTTCGCGAAGCCACGCCAGCCAATCTTGTACAAGGATCAAGCCCTGCTCCGGGAGACAGGCCCAACGTCGGTTGTGATCGTCCTTGTATGTTGTAGCGAAACAAGTTTGTCTAATCCGCGGCACGCGCACAAGCCCCTCTGCGGCTTGTGCTACACCCGATGCCCCTGAAGCATGAAAGATATTGTCCGGCAGGAGATCGTCTTGTCAGTCAACTGATCACACGATCGTTCAACTGTAAACTTCAAATTCCTCGCATCATTAACGAATCGCGATTGGCGGTAGGTGCGGAAGGATGGGGGTACGGGATGTGGTTGCGAAGTAGAATCGAATCGAACTTATGAACTCATATTCACGGTTCGTCGACCATACTAGCGTGAGTGCGTGCGTGCTCGGTCTCATCATTAGCGCTTTGCCAGGTGCTAAAACCATTCGCAAAGGTGTGGAAAAGTGTCTTAGGTGCATACCGTGCCCCCGGAAACATGATAACACACCCAAAAACCCGGTTGTACACCGTGCCGGTCACGGTTCAGTGGCACTGCGTGGCCAGAACACGCTGCATATACCATTGGGCTACGTCACTAGCGGAGGCTACCAAACGTGTTATCAATTATCAATTATCAATTATATTGTTATCAATTATTATCAATCAACCATATTGTGTTTCTAGTAGTAGTTAACATACCGCCCGAGGGTGCACTACGGAGCAGTGGAAGGTTTCAGTTTGGGTGATAACCGGTTTTTTAACAACTTACAAACTAACCGCAGAACGGTATGTGCAATCAAAGTTTGGTGTAAGGGTTGCTTAAAATGTATCAAGTGTTCGTTTACAAATTTTGTTGAAATAGAAGTGCATTGCAACGTTTCATAAATCCATCAGTAAAAAGAAGCGAAAGATGGTACTTAAAATGCAATAAATTCATAAATAATCGCACCTTTGCAACCAACCTTTGGTCCACTGCAAGGAAGTGCGTTGTGTTAAACGCAACTTCATTAAATATCATTCTCAGGTAGGGAGAAATGCACTCTAGCGCTTAATTTTGTCACACCCAGTTTAACGTCATGTTTCATTCATTTTACCTTTGAGCACCATTTAATTGCCGTGGTGATACAGACGCCGTGCAAATCATCCTTAAAAACTACTCACCGAGAACGTGCAAAGATGGTGTGACCCCATAAAAGCCCAACCGTTCAATGCTACCATGTGCTTGGAAAGATGCAATTGCACCCTGCGGTTGTACTGCGCCTTACAATACGCCAATAAAATCTCACCAAAACCACAAAACACCATCAAATCACTCATGATTGGCATCTCCCCACCCGTTGCCGACTGGGCGGAGTGCGCTTTCTACTTCTACCGCCAATGGGTTCTGAATTGTAGACACCCAGCCAGGGTGCATGCAAATTGTAATGCATGTTTCGATTTTCATTCATGTTCCCCACACAATTGCGTTCCCTCCCCACACAGAAATGTAACCGAAATGCCATACACACATGCACCACTGCTTCACTTCCAACCGGTTCAAATGTGCGCACACGCGTTTAATTACAATTCCACTACACCCCCAGGCACGGCAACCAACTTCCGAAAATGCTGTACGCGCAAACGTCATGCACCACGCACCACCTTGTAACCTTGTCGATCACCAACGTTAATGGTGCGTGTAATAATTTGTGTCCGCCGTGTATCGTACACAAATCTATTCGATCTAGTCGATAAACAAACAGTGTAAATAAGATCTGTTCTTGTTAAATTCACTTGCAATAGCATGTACAGTCTGACAACAGATTTGGTGTATTATGTACACATTCTGTTCACACAAACCGAATGCCCTACATTTCTGCAGTTTTTAACAGCTAACATCATCAATAAGTAACACCGCAAACAAAAGCTCCAGATCGTCCAGACTGCCACTAAGAACGATCGTGGGGTTCGATCAAGCAACGACGCACACGTTACTGGTAATGCTGCATTTGCCACGATCGCCGCAGTTATCCACGCGGTTTCGAACGCGATCTCTCTTTTGCTGCCACCCAGCGATCGAACCAGTTTCGTTCTTGTCGCCTCGCGTCCTCCAGTCTCTTGAAAAGGCAATCTCTTGTTGGCAGCGTTGTTCTCTCCTACACGCGGACGCTGTAAAATGCACACGCACCGTACCACCGTATTCTTGCGGAAACCGGTGCACCGGTGAGGCAATTTAAAACAAAAAATGCGAAGCTACCACCTCGCTGCACCACTCGCACACACTCAGTAATCGGCTAGCAAGAGCCGGCCACCAGTGAATGGCATCGCGTTTTCGGGTGATGCTACTCGGCACGAGCAGTAGTCGCCCTGCTGGACGAATCGCTGAACCATGCAGGCCTGTCCTTCCAAACACTTTCCCCTACACTTTTGACCGTCAAACACCGACTAGCTGGAAGTTGCTTTTTGGGTTTGTGTAATAGCAAAGGCAATAAATAAAACTATCTGCTTTCATACAATCTCACTTACATCAACATTCACTCATAAACACGTGCTCGTTTGCCAATTCGAAACAGAGTTCGTGTGGTCAGTTCCGATCAATCGCGTTGGTTGCTTTTTTCTTATTTTGTTAGTTATATTGCAACACTCTCCAGATAGTAGCACTCGGTAACCTTTAACTAAATCCACCACAACGATCACCCGCCGCCTGATCGACCGATCTCCAAAAGTAGAGGACACACTTTCCAACGATCGACGACGACGATCGAATGCAATAATTGCGCGTTCCGCTTGCGATTCAGCTGTTGTTCTGTGCGCGATCCGTTCGATACTGCGCCGAGGTTCGAACCGATCGTTGCCGGTACCCAGCCCTGACTGTTTCTTGTGAACAGGGCCCACACAAACAATGCAATACGTGCACAACTACACGCAACATTCGCGACCAACCGAACGACGCTGACTTTATGGCCATCGTCTGTGAGGCTGGTGGTAGGCAAACCTACCATCCACTGCCGTTCCAAGCCGGTTCCACCCTCGTAGAAAAGGAAGCGAAATAAGCAGGACATAGAATATAACTGTACAAACTTATTAGAATATGCAAATGGTAGTGGTAAGATTTTCAAAAAATATGCAAATTTTAAGTAAAGCCCGGGCATACAAGCGGCATTGGACAGAAAATAATCGTTCATTTCACGATCCGCGAAATGACGAAGACGATACGGACATGACTCGTTCAGCATTTCAGTACTGTGACGTCACATTGATTAAACAGTCTAACGCGCCTTGTAATCCCGATCGGATTGGGGATTTTTCGTAGTGGAAAAGCAGGTTTCTCAGCAACAATAACAATGGCTCATAATCGTATGATTGTGCACATTGACTTTGTGTTGAGGAGTGAATGTAATGTAGATGTAACGATATACCAACAAATATTCAATGTAACAATCTGACGCAAACTTTTCGTCACTATTTATCAATATTCAAACTGTATCCTTATTTAGCTCAAAACATACAATATGGATCAATGCATACGCTCAAGGCCTTGGAAATATCGTCCAGCCGGATGTACGTTTGTCAATGTTTCCACCATAAAGGCGTTTGAATACTTTTGTTGTCTGCGTCGCGGCATCAGACTGCGTCACCTCTAATGGGTTTAAGTGAAACCTCATGTAGGTAAACTTCTTCTATCTTTATCCTATTAAACGCGTAATGTAATAGATCTATAAACCGATCTCAAATGATCTTTGTTAGCTAGAAACAACAGTTATTTAACTTAAGATCAGTAATCCCATACACACTCTCTTTTGTATTTTGCTTTATTGTTTATTTTCTGTCTCATAAATTAACTTCTTGTACCTCTCACGCGTCACGCACAGCTTGTTACAATAATCTTTCAACCAGAAAGACACATACACTGTGGAACACTCTTGCACAAGAAATCGATTTCATAAAATGAACTCATCTTGTTTTAATTGCTAGTGTGCCGTAACTAACAAAAGAGACTAACAACATATGGACACATTTCAGTCAAAATAACCGAAACACCTGTCATCGCTAGTAGTACGTTCCCACAGACAACGAGGTTCGATATTGCAAAGTTCAACATGATTTCCTAACGGCCAACCCGTTCGCTAAAAACCTCCCAAATGATAACCCAGAATATAGAGTTTTTAAGGGCAGAGAGAGGCAGTCAATATTAGCGCGCGAAGGTCTACGGGCACAAGTCGGCTTTCTTAGGCAACTGGCAAACAACCATGAAGGATGACGGCACATGATCGATGTTTTGACAAGTCATGATCGAACGTGATAAGTAGCACTGGACTCTCAATAATCCAGAGCACTCGCAAGCAATGGCTAGCTATTTATGTAGAAATTTCTTCATCGTTCTCTCGGAATCGATTGAAAAATTAACATCCTTTATAAAGGCTAAACGAGCAGGAGGTGTCCGTGATGAAAATTTCACTGCTTGCGCCATGCAACACAGTACAAACTACATCAAATAATAAAATCAGCTTCACTGAACGTTACTTGAAAAATAAAAATGTTACGAGATTTAGAGTGGTATAGGATGCGGAGCGGATCAATGTCTTTGTTCGGGTTTAAAATAGAAACAGCAAACGATCGCCAGCAAATGGTTCTTCAAGACAAAACATTTTTTACAATAATTAATGAATTAATGATCACACAGACCGGATATAAGCGACCGCACGCTTCTTCAGTTTTGCGAAAATGCGTCTTTTTTCCTCTATTCCACACTACACCAAAGTATTCTAAGATAATGAAATCTTCACTGGTTGATGGGTCATGATGCGTGGAACATTTGTATTCGCTTCACCTTCTTCAATTCAAGTCAATGTCATCCACCGATGTGAGGCTTCTTCCAACGATGATCATCTTGCAGGAATAATATAAATGAATAAGGTTTTTTGTGTTTTTTTTTTATCGAAATCGCTTACACAAAGCATTTATTCCTTCAAACACGAATGGAATATTTTTAACTCAACACATCTTCAGCAAACACCAGCACAGATTACGATTAGCAAAGAACAATCACGGAAGATGTAAATCCAAATAATTGAACATGCCTAATTGGCCAATTGTTAATCTTCTCTTAGGCACAGAGCTTTAGGGTAACGACAATTTTGCCTAGAGAGCACAAACAATTCTAACTACCAAGTTGATAACAAAAAAGCCTCCAGCATCAGTACATGTAGCCATTGAGCATAATGAACCACAGCAATTATAGCACGAGCAAAATACGGAAGCTTTGCTTTAGCACAGAACATTTGCGGTCAAATATGATGGTACAAAGCAATGGGTAAACAAGCTATAATTTTCTCTAATCTCTTATAATTATTTAATACTTACAAACTTCTTCTTCTTCTATTTGGCGTAACGTCCTACGCGGACATGCCGACGTATACAGGCTTGCGAGACTTATTTCATTACCACGCAGCCGAATAGTCAGTCCTTGCTACGGGGGGGACGGTCCATTGTAGGCTTGAACCCATGACGGGCATGTAATGGAGTCGTTCGAGTTGACGACTGCACCACAGGACCGCCCGTACTTGCATACATACAGGGGATTTTGTTCGGATAAAAACAAAAGTAAAATAGTTTGCTCACCTTCCCAATCGTAATATGATCCACTCCAGTCTTAACTTGGGCCAATTTTAGGTATATTTTTAGCTTTTTAACGTCATACCACAGTATTGATTAAAATCACTATAACTTAATAGTTCAAAACTCTTACGACATCTAAAGGATTTTATCGTTCTCAAAA
Organism: Anopheles arabiensis; assembly: GCF_016920715.1. Lineage (NCBI taxonomy): Eukaryota > Metazoa > Arthropoda > Insecta > Diptera > Culicidae > Anopheles > Anopheles arabiensis. The sequence goes on along the minus strand of NC_053517.1, from coordinate 54,857,493 downwards.
CGATGTTTTTAGAAACTTTTAAAGAAAATATTTAAACAACCGATAACTTTTCCAATAATGACAAAGAAATAATGAACTATACGAATCTTCCCGTAACTAATAATGAGAACATTGCTAGTATTGCACACTTTTATCAGCACATTTGCGATCCTGGAACCAATTATTTCACTTTTCATGTAAATTGTATGGAAAAGGGGAGGAATTACGAATTTTTGATATAGCGAGCGAGTCACTCGGAACGGATAAAACTCGTTATGAGGGGTCCCACTGTATAGTCCACGTGTAGTAAAATATGGAATACTTCGTGACTTTATTTTAATTTTGTTTTTTTTTTTCTAAGTCAGTAGTGACGGAACTGCCATGTTGCTTAGCAAATTTTGTTATTAATATTGATTATTTCGATGATTGATATGCAATCTTGATTAGATATTAGTGCCAGTAATCTGAGTCAAACGGAAAAGTGATAACATAAAGTGTTTACTCGAGACATTGTTGCCAAATTAATCGGAAACAGCTTTGTTTTTCGAAACAAACTAAAAAATGAAACGCAAGAAGCATCATACAATTTTAAATTTTTTTATACGTATGATGTATTATTGTTCTCTCAATGTTTTTTGCGATGTCTTGGAAGGTAGTTCTTCTGTAATATTTCACTAGTTCTTCCTGTGTATTTTATTATCCCAACGATTTGTACAGCAATATATAAAAATCCATTCTAAATGTTATTACAATATGCTTTCCGAAGCATTAATTGGACAGAAAGCTGTTACACAAAAAAAAAACGATCTCTGTTTGAGTAAGGGAATGCAAACGTCCTTCGTGTCAAACACGGATCATAAAAGAAAATCGGCATTTTTGACACTTTTTTCTAATACTCGAGTCACACAATTGGACCTATAAAATCAGCATTTTTGAAACTTTTTCTCTAACACACATAATTGGGAGTTACATAATTGGCCCTATAGATTCAAGTCCTGTATGGACTTAGCCTCCTATACGTGGGACTGGCCATCCCAATCAGTCTCTGCGGAAAAAATAAAAAAAGCCCACGAGTGGGTGACAAGGCACGCTTTCGGTATAAGTTTTATTCAACGGTTGTTCATCAAATCAGAAAAAGAAGCAATCATATCCTCAGTATTTTATATAAGGAAAAGAATATGGTGTTGGAATGGGAATCGAACCACATTCAATATTTTAAAAGCGGAAGGATTTCTCCCATCGAGATACCAATTTTTCGGAAGTCTATTCGTGCTGTTAGGAAATAACTGATCATTAAGCATGATGTGCTCAGGGATATGCTTGAAAGAAAAAAAAACATAATCCAAAAATCTGAACATAGTATCATAATTCAAGATAATCAACGCTCACAATTCCTAAAGAATGTATGCAATCCATAAAATTAAATATATTTTTCCAAGCTGTGTCAATGCAACTATAAACCGTGAAAAAACTATTCGTTGTACCTTTTATCCTTTTATGCGTGTTTTTTTATATTGTATTAAAATATGTAAAGGCGCGCATTATTACATCTATTTAAAGCAAACATGTTTGGAGCTTTTAGTTCGTGAGAAGCTCAAGCTCTTCCGCTCACTATAGTGAGCTTCGCTCAAGCGTTTGGGCCTCAAACGTCTTATTCACCGTGAGGTTTATGTGGCGGCTATTTGGGTTCTGTCAATTTACTGCTTGGATGTGACAGCGTCAAGCAGATCGGGAGTGTGTGTGAAATTCTTGAGACAGAAGAAAAAAACAGTGCAAAACTCACAAGCAACATTTGCTGGTAATGGATGTTAGAATGCAGGTAGAATGTTTGCCAGAAAAAGAATAAGCAATAATGTACGGTGATCTTGTAAAATAAATATCAATGCTACAAAAAAAGTGATCAGTATTATTGATAGGTGATTCATTACGCACACTTTTCTAAGCTCGTGAGTTCGAAATAGCAACAACGAATCAGTACGAAAAAAGTTCTTTACCTTATAGTTTTGGTAAACAATAAAAGGCCAATCGGGGCTGCGTTTCACAATGTCGAATCAGATGCATTCCCAAAATCCGGACGCAGCGCTGATTGCTCGTATGCACCAAATGCGTTTGGAAGCTGACGGAAGTGGCAGTGGTGGTGCTGGTGCTGGTGGTGGAAAAATGATCGGTTCCCTATCACGAGCCAACCTTCCTGGTAGTGGCGGTGGGCAGGATTCTAATTCCGACAGCAGTGTCTACGGTATGGTGACTTCGACTGCATCGGCTATGGGAGCTGCGCCGGGTAGTAATGGTGCGACTGTGGCCGTATCGATGGCCACAATGGTGAACATGAATGACTACCGTATGTACGATCGGTATCAGAATCAGATGCTTGCTGCGGCCGCTGGTGGGAGCAAGTTTCCCGTGCAGCAGAACAACAGTGCGCATGCTACGGTCTCGAGCACATCTGCGATGGCAGGTGGCGGAGCCAACAGTGTCAGTACCAGTGGTGGCAGTTATCAGTACAGGGTCAATAACAGCCCCACCCATTCGATGAGCAACTCATCCCATCACTCTGGCAGCGGAGGTGGTGGCGGTGGAACCATTCCTAGGACAAGCAGCTCCTCAGTAGGATCGATGCAACCGCAACATTATTACGATTCGCGTTATCAAACGGTATACGAGAACATAGACTGCTATCCGACAACTACGCAGCAGCAGCAACAGTTACAACAACAGTCATTTGATGCACACTTGTACGAACATCGAAAGTTCGAATCGCACAACACAAAGGCTCAACCACAGGTTCCGGTGGGTACGGCAGGCCAATCGTATATATTGTCGAACGGCGTTGTGATGGCCGGACGTGAACATCCCGGAATGATGAATATGGCTGGCCGATATGCACACACTCCGCAGCCCCCGGAAGTAGCGAGTGCCGAACAGCCGCCAATCTATGAGAACTTGCAGTCTCCACCTTCAGCGGGACAGCAGGCACAGCCGCAGGCAACCAAAGGATCCATGCAGGTATATTATCACCAACGTCCAGATGGCACCACTCCAAGCCCTAATGCAATATCACACCAGCAGCAGCAGCAGCAGCAGCAGCAGCAAATGCCGCATCAACAGTATCAGCATTCCTCAGACCAGCTGTCCCAGCCCATCTATGAAACGACTAACGTGAATTCGAATAGCTACAGAACAAGTGCTAATGCTGCTGCAACTGCCGGACCTATGCATAATGCAGCAGCCGCTATGTATCATCATCATCCACAGCAACAGCAATACCAGCACTCGCCGACGAACAGTAGCATATCTGTTAAAATTGCTCAACAACCGCAACCGGTCCAATTGCCGAACGTAAAATATCACGCAACTGGAGTTCCGGCATCTGCAGCACTGCCCTACGACTATCAGAAATCACCCAAACTTGGTGCATCGAGTGCACCGTCATTGGTATGTAGCATGAAATTGCCCAACGACGCCGGACTGGCAGTGATAATTGTGAATATGTTTTTTTTTTCTACAGCCCCCGAAGTCTACGGAAGCCCTCAAGACACAACAGAAAAACAACAAGTCGCCGTCGCGCAGCAGCTCCATCTCTGGTTCAAGCTCGCTCAACAAAAGTTTTGTCGAGGATATCAACGGATCGGATTACGTCTGCATGACTAGCGGCTCCAAATACAACAACTCTGGGAACAGCACTTTACAGTCGATCAAAACAAGCCCCCTAACATCACCGCCAGGTACAACAACTCCAGCTGGCGTTGTCGCAGGTTCCACCACTGCTGCTATGCCGGTGCAGGTGGGCCAAGAGCGGCAGTATGCAACGCTTCAAGAAATGGAAATAGCAAAGAATCAATTATCGAATAACCAAGGGAAAGGGACCGTGTCAGCCCCTTCGAACAATGCTCTTGGAAGTAAATTGACGGCAAATGGAAGTTCATCGATGGCCGGGGGAATGGGCATGGGATTAAGAGGTGCCGTTTCTCCGACACCTTCGCAATTGAGTACAGGATCGGGCTCAGGAAAGCGTAAGATGTCTTTTTTTTACTTTCCTTCAGCATCAGTGTTCGTACATCACTGTTCTTAATATTGCGTTGTATAATTATTCTTTCCGCAGCAAAAGGATTGACAAAAAATCTACTCCCATACAACGTCACACCACCAAGGCCCACAGGACCGACGGAGGCTGAGCGAAAGATTGAGGAGTTGACTCGTCAGCTAGAAGAAGAGATGGAAAAGAATGAGGAGCAGGGTGAATATTTCGGCATTTGTCATACATGCAAAGAGAAAGTAACCGGTGCCGGGGCAGCTTGCCAAGCAATGGGAAACCTCTACCATACCAACTGCTTTATCTGTTGCTCCTGCGGACGCGCCCTGCGTGGTAAAGCGTTCTACAACGTGCATGGGCGTGTTTACTGTGAGGAAGACTACATGGTAAGCATTCATTCAGAACGTATGGAAGTTTCTGTTTACAATTACAATTCTCACGCGCATTAATTCTCATTTGCAGTACTCTGGATTCCAGCAAACGGCTGAGAAATGTGCAATATGTGGACATTTGATCATGGAGATGGTAAGTAATGAAAGCACGATGCCCATTCATTGTGATGTAGCTTGAGCGATATGAGTGCATCATTGATCGTGTTATGTATTTTGCAGATACTTCAAGCGATGGGAAAATCCTATCACCCAGGATGCTTCCGGTGTTGCGTGTGTAATGAATGTCTGGATGGCGTACCCTTCACGGTGGACGTCGACAATAAGATTTATTGTGTCAATGATTATCATAGTATGTTTGCGCCAAAATGTGCGAGTTGCGGTAAAGGTGAGTGATAAAAAAGAAACTCCATCCATGGATGATTGGTGGTAGGATCCTTTGAGTTGATTCTTCATTTCAAACATTTGTTTTAATGTTTATCACTTTAGGTATCACCCCGATGGAGGGTACGGAGGACACCGTACGCGTCGTGGCGATGGATAAAGATTTTCATGTCGATTGTTACATCTGTGAAGAGTGCGGTATGCAGTTGACGGATGAGTCGGATAAGCGGTGCTACCCCTACGAGGGTAGACTTATGTGTCGTTCTTGCCATATACAGAAGATATCCATTCAAGACAGACGCGGGCGTATTCTTGAGCCCGTTTCTGCGACTTATCAATATATGGGTTAGTGAGGAAAAGATGCATAGTATATCTTCTTCGCGTATATGGATTTATATCAATCATAGATTCAGTTGGTTCTGCTGGTTCAGGAAATTGTAATTTATATTCCTGTTAGTGTCTCATCTATACATTCTCATCCGGTCACCTCATTGGCGCTTTGAACGTTATGGCGTTAAAACCGTCAAAATGCGCTTTAAAGGCGCACATTAAAACATTAAACGTAACTCATCGCTTTTAGTGTTTAACAGGTATTTTACTGTTCGTGTTCAATAGTACGACATTTCACATAAAAGCTTCACCCTATCTATATTACGAGGATATTATGAGATAAATGTGGAGACGACGGTGTTGCATCAAGCGTGTTTCGGAGGTAGATAATTACCGTAACATTCCGTTTAAATATGTATGGGCTTATTTAAAAAAGAAAAAAAAAGAAAAAAATATTAACAGTGATCACAACTACGGTGTAAAGCCATGGAATGACTAGAATGGGAATTACTGCAATAGCTGCATGTATTGCATTTACCTTGGCCTCAACTATGCCAATGCGCAAGATTTAGATTAATAAAGGCGAAGCATATTTGCTTATTTCGTAAACTACCAGTAATTATGTTTGTGTACAACTAGCAATCTTATTCGATCCCATCCTCGTCGTCAAAATGATAAGGGAAGGTAGGTAAAAAACGGACTTCTTCTTCTATGGTGATCAGTTTATAGGTTAAGAGGCTTGCCAGTAGTAACACTACACTACTAATGGGCTTGGCTTTCAGTGAATTATTGATTTACCCGTTAGCTGGATAGTCAAGTCCTACGTATGGGCGCACGGTTAATTCGGGGCTTGAACCCATGACCGGCATGTTCTTAAGTCGTACGACTGTACCACAAGACACATTAAAGCGGGTAAAAACTGACACATTAACAAAAATGATTAAAATCTAGGGATATATTAAATACAGCGACCAGGAACATGTACATACCTTATCTTACAGTCATGGTTTATATCAGAAAATGTGTTGAAACTTATAAGTGTATATACATTTTTAAAGTTTTGACATATCCTATCCATATCCTTTTAACATATCCTATTGCTTTCCACGTCCTGCTACGTACATAAACAAATTCTTGGCCAATAGCAACGACTGTTCATTCCATCGTGAATATAGGAATCGTAAGTGCCGCTTCTAAGATATCGTAGAATGCAGAATCTAAAGCATTATTAAAATATCGCACATTAACAGCTGACGTTGCTCTAGTTTACAGAACAACAGTCAAGTACTATACTACATAGAAACTACTAGACACCCTTTAGGAAAGTACTCAAGTCCGCGACCCTAGCAAACTTGGTGGACTTGTTAATCAAGGTCAAGGCCATTTTTTCCACCATGTCAAAATGAGACATTTAATTATTTTTATTATTAATATTATTAATGTTTTTGATCGTTGTAATCTCATAGAATCACTCTCCTATTCCTGACCGATGAACGATCCCATCATGTCAATGCCTGTTGATTAAAGTGGTCCAAGTCGAGGCAAGGTATTGGGTTTCGTGAAGTGCCTAATCAGCGTCGAGCGTATAACAGCACAACGCATGAGTTTGATCGGTGGTACATTTCTCGCTTATTTCAATGCTTTCGCTAGTTGTTGGATGTTTTATATCTTCGGAATACCCTTAGCTAAGGTATTTAATGAAAAATATTCATCACCAATTGATAAAAGAAGTAAAATAAATCAACAAATTCGGTGTCCATCTTTCCCTGCGAAAGAGTGTCCGTCTTTCCCGCTTTGGTGTCAGGATGCATATACCACCAGAAAACGAGATTTTTTTATTGCTTTCATCCTCATTCTTTGGCCAGTTATTTGCTTAATAATCACGACAACTCATTCATGTGATTAAACTTCCGGAAGTATAAACAATGCAAGATACAGATCTTAAACATGTTCTCAAATGTGTTGTTTTACTTTCAGTTTGTATGCTGCATTGTTGAATTATTCGATAATTACTTTTATCGTGTATTTATGAGAAGTTTTCATCTTACCCACCGTGTCTGTCCTTACCTACCTTCCCCTATGTCCAATTACGTCGGACTGTAATACAAATGTTCTAGTTTGATGGTGGTTTTTTAGAAGACAACTTAAAAATGAACCGTGAGGGCCTCATCGTGCTGCTTTTACACCCAACCAAAGATTGCTATTATTTACCATTCTCCATAGTGTTCCAATAATCCTGTAGGAACTGGGTATTGGGTGGAGAAACGCTGGAAGAAGTATTAATTACTTTCGTGCAAGTATGTCGCTCCATGCCTACCAGAACATGAGCGGAAAGTCCCCGAAAGAAAATATGTTTAACAGACCTTTTCGCACTATTTTGTCAGTGTTACGACCAACCATAAGTGAAGATGGTAACACAATAAGACCGGACAGGATGATGCCGAACCATGCTTTAAAAAGCAAACGCGGCTTTAAAAAGTCAAGAGAAGTTTCCAGCCCGAAGTGTCCGTTTACGCAAAAGTTCATCGATCCAACTGTTAGCAATAGTAACCTGGCGGCGTTGGTGTTATCCGGCGATACAACCGCTTTGTGGTCTTGGTCTGCCTTAGGAGTGTCCGAAACCGCTCACGGTCTCGCGCCTTCGTCTCAATTTATGTCTACCACGCCTCCTCTGTCTTTGTGGACGGCCTAAAAAGACTTTACGGGCTGGGTCGTCCGTTTCCTTGCGTACAACATGGCCAGCTGTACGACAATGAGGTCGTCGTACATCGACATTATAGCGGCTCCTCCATTGTCCGGGCACCGTTATTAAAAAGATCGGATCCGTGAATAAGAAAGTTTTTCTTGATGGCCATGGCTCCTGTTCCAACAGAACTAGATGAACAGGCAACATCCATCATGGAGAGATCGCGACGAAAAATAAAAAAAAGGAAAAGAACAGCTCGATGAGCACTTCACCGGTCATTCTTAAGTTGCCATCTAATAAACCACCATCAAACTAGAACCGTTGTGTCGGCGCGAATTTTATGACAAAAACATTTGTTAATTTACATACCACATGAAGAAACACAATATATTCACGCACACATACACCTAACTAAGTATAGTGATTTTTTTTTCATACATGAACAGGGAGGGAGTTACTTTCTTTCTCTTACAAACACATATAACTTTAACGACGGTTAGCTTAGCAGCGTGTGGAGAAATTTATTGTTGATTTTTCGTGGCCTGGTTCTGATGGAATAACACCCATCGAAATCGAAAAATAACATTTGTTCTAATAATTCAAAGAACAAAATCGATCCCATAAAATAAAATTTATACTATCATTATTCTAAGCCATTAATTTAGTTCGAAAATGTTACGAAATCATGTAAAAGTACAGTTTGAAAATGTTTCTCAAAACTTTATGTGAAACCGAAAACAACAATTATCTACTTACATGTAGCAGTTTCCCGCATGCCATCCGCCAAAAGAGCCCATACAACTCTTCATAGCGTAGTTCTCCACAAATAATACATTCATTCACTGAAAAAAAGAATTCGAATTAGGTTGAACATTGGAAGTAAAATGGAAGCTATTTTAAATGTGTGCATAAACGTCAATAATACAAAGGAATTGAAAACCCAGTTTTTGCTGACATTATTTATAGGTGCCTTCGGCTGAGTGTGTATTTATATAAGCCTTTTTGTTTTGCACTATAATAGATAATTGTTTCCTTTACACTTTCTGCGTATGTGTGTCATAGCTACAACGCCTGTTCGGGGTAGCTCTAGTGCGGGTTAGTCATGTAAGGTTAAAACATTGAATATTGTTCCTACGTTACTCCGAGCTAGTTAGAGTCCGGTTATCTTGTTAATGGTTTAATCTTTCTGACACGAATTATCGTTCAACGAAATTTAAAAAAAAGTTTCTTTTGAAATTAATTCTAAGGGTTTGTGGCAACCTTGCTTCAATGTTTTATGTTTACAACGCTTTTAACTAGCTTAGCAATACAGATTCTTTCCTACAATTGTATGAAGAGCAAACAAACCATCATTTTGGTACGCGCCAAAATTCGTATTCAACTTAGTTTTCATTATGTGTGTCGTAGTAATGTAAAGTGTATGTTTTAAAGTAGATCAAAAACCATAAACATGGCCATCAAAACTCACTAATAACTGCGCTGAGAGAAAGTATCATGAGAGTAGAAGGCTTTTAACTAGGAGACCGGTAGTTTAGTGCTTTACAATAAAACAAAATTGACACTTTCTATAGTTTATGAAGCGCACTTCTGTAACGCAATTTTAGTTTAAAAAATAGTGCCTTTGAGTTGACGCGGGGCATCTACTTAAAAATTGTCAGTGGATAGAATGCAACTTTATCATCAAAAAGGGAATCAGGGGAATTATTAGGAACAAGGTTTATTATATGCGATCAGCACGCCTTCCTTATACACCTCACCGCTCCTTGTTGAACAGTTTTCGTAGCGCTAATCGCTTAACCTAACCAAATACACCAGCTAAAAAAATGTTTTCACTGACCGCTGTCAACTGACTCACCGGTCAAAGGTAGGGGGTACACACATCGGGGTGAACTGCTTCTGTACGGTGTCACGCAGTTTTGCGTAAATTTGCATTTGCATTTTGTTCCTTTTTTCCCGTTAGCGCGTGTTCGTTGGTAGTCCCTACTTCGCCAAACCAACTTTTTTTGCTTCCACTTCATAGATCAGCAGTCGCCACATTTTCACAACGAAAACCTCCGCTTCCTCGTCGAGAACCTGTAACCAAAAAAAAGTAAAATCCAGCGAATGAAAACGATACATCGATGTTGCATCCGAACGAGTGTTACTTACCATCTGAACATCGTCCAGTATACCCTGGGGAGTGCTACCGGCTAACACCTTGGAGCAGATGAAATCCACCAGCGTTGGTTCCGGTTCACCTATATACTCAATTATCTTTTTATTTATCCATGGTCGAATCTTCTTCTCGATCGTACTATCGATTTCGTTCCAATCGAGCGGATAATTAAAGAGATCGCTCTTCTCCGTTGGTATCTTGTCGATAATACTCTTAATATTTTTGCGCTTCTCTTCCTGCGATTTTTGAGTTTCTCGGCTCGATGCGTCATCCTTTTTGCTTTTCGATGATTTTGGCGCGCTACCCGCCGGTGTGCTGTTTGCCGTTCCAATCGGTGTGTCCGTTTGACCCCGTCCATCCTCGTACTCTGTGGAAAGTTACAAATTACACGATAGTATTAATACCAATAACAAGTTGCTATGGTAACCGTGAGTTTGGAGCGTGTGCTTACCCAATGGTACAAGTTTTCGTTTTTTCGGTCCGTTGGATTCCTCAGTGTCGTCATCAAGGCTGTTGAATACGTCCTTCATTTCAAGCTTTTTCTTTTTAGCATTCACGTTCAGATTAAGACTGATCGTTGGGCCTACTGTTGATTGCTGTGGCAGAAGTTGCTGATGGTGATGATGCGACGATTTGTCCGATATAGAGTTCATCTCACTGTTGCTATTTGCTTCGGGACTTTCGGGAATTCCGTGCTGCGAGTTCGATCGCATCGAGTGTCGAGAGCTATCATCATCCAGCATTCCTCCAGAACCACCGTGTGCAGCAGTGCCTACACTACCGTGCCCCATCAGCCCGAATGAATCACGCGTTTCAGAACCTGCATGAGGCGGATGTTGTCCAGCAGACGCGACGCGTTGCTCCGTTGCATTATGATGACCGTGGTGCTGATGATGATGATGTGGATGATGGTGGTGATGGTGGTGATGGTTGCTATTTGCCATTCCATCCATTATGCTGGCAGAGCCTGAACCTGGCCCATTAGAAGTACTGCTATTCGCGGCCTGCAGCGCACTTCCAGCAGGTGAATTAAAATTATCCTGCCCACTGGAGTCCGATTCGATTGGTTCAGCGTCGACCGAAGCAAGTTCCCTCGAAGCTTGTGCCAATACGTAGCGCTCTTTATTCATGCGTTCGCGTTCCTTCGCGCGCTGACGCTCTATTTCCCGCATACGCTCCCGTTCCAGCTCCCGTTCGCGCTGCTGCGATTGTTCCAAATTTACGTCAATCAGAATCTTGGGTTTGTATAGATCCTCGCGTTCCTTTTTGGCTTTCTCGAACTCGAGCGTCGGGTTGTCATACTCTCCGCTGAATATTTTGTTCTTCAATTCATCCAACTCCTCCTGTTCTTTGTTGCGATCCTTGGAATCGGCGTCTGCTTCACGAACTCGTTCAGCAAGTCTTCGCTGCAGCTCACGACCCCTAGGTAAGCAATACAAATCAAACGTGAACAGTCAGTAGAAGCAACATACAAAAAAAAATGTCTGTAGTATTACTTACTTATAGTACTTTGGATCATCACGATCGTCATCATAGTCCTCAAGAAACTCTTTCAGCCGTTTCGCTTCCCGCTCACGTTCCTCTTCCTTGCATCGATCCTTCTCCCGTTCCTTCTCGTAATCCTTGGCCTTCCTCCTTTCACGAGCTTCCCAGTTGCGCAACCGTTCTTGGTACGCTGCCTCCTTATCACGGGCCTTTTTCTCCGCTTTCTTCCTTTCCCGAGCTTCCTCTTCTATTTCCTTCTCCTTCTGGATGTCACGAGGATTCCGGTTCACCTTGATATCTTCCCGCTCCCGCTCGCGTTCTCGTTCCCGTTCCCTTTCGCGTTCCCTTTCCCGTTCCCGTTGCCTTTCTAAATCACGTTCACGTTCTCGTTCGCGCTCCCGTTCGCGCTGCTCTCGCTCGCGCTCACGCTCACGCTCCTTGTCACGTTCACGCTGCTCTCGTTCCCGCTCACGGTCGCGTTCACGATCACGCGATCTCGATCTGCTGCGCCGTCTCGACGAGTTCGAAGGTTTTTTGTCCTTGCGGGGTGATACTGAACGTCGTTGTTTTTCCTCCGTTCGCTTTTCCTCCCGCTTTTTGCGCTCCTTTTCTTTTTCCTTTTTCAGCTCCTCCTCTTCGGTGTACTTGCGAAACTTGCCTATTTCTTTATTGATAATGTCGCGCTTCCCGTCTTCAATGTCCACCGTTTGAAGCATCTTTTTCTGCTTGGCTTGAGTTTCTTCCTGTTGCTGCTCTGCCGCTGCCAGCTCTTCCTTGAAGTCTTCCAGTATGCGATTGATGCTTTCCATTGCATCATCATCGCCCCGCTTCTCCGACACTTCGTTGGTTGTTTCGGCGTTATTTTCATCCTCACGGAACGAATCAAGCAGCGCTTTATTCTTGGCATCCACCTTGGCCACCAGCTTTTTTCCTCCCACCTCTAGGTCGTGTACCAAGCGCACGGCACGTGCACCCCCGGCAGGACTGTTGGACAGGATTGGAAATATAGATCAGGAAATTCTAGCATTCATCAAAAACTGGCCCATCGTCTCGAATACTTACTCATATTCGCAGAATCCAAAGGTTGATACACGTTTCCAGTTTACCACTGTGCCGCAAGCGGCTAGTATTTGTTTTATCATGGGATCTGGTACCTTCTCGCTGATATTGCCTACGAATACGGTCACTATCGGACCATCGTACACGGGTTCTGGTTGGGGTGGTGGTTTGTTATTGTACATCTGTGGACGAGACCCGATTGTCGCTCCGGATCGGAAACTCCCTCCTCGGTTAGACGGGGGTGGCTGGTTCATAGCAGGCATCATCGGTTGCTGTAATTTAGTATTCATATTGTCACTGATGAATAGTATTGTTAATCGACTTGTGTATCAATATTTTACCTGTACAATTGGTGGAGCGATGTACGGTATCCCAGGGGAAACGATTGTGGTTCCCGGAGGACGAGGATGGAAAGACATGATGCTGATTTGTCAAAGTGCCGTTGCTTATCCAAAGAGCAGCGAACCACACAACGTTTTGACAATAATTTGCTGAAATAATTCACACTTGTGTGTTTTGATTAAGGGGAGTGAACGCAACCTATACAAAACTATAGTTTGAATCGAAGTTGTTCAGCTAGTATCCTAAGTGAAAACACGACTGTGATCTGAGTTAGCTGCCAGTCGTTTGCACACCAGAAGGTTTGCTCCGGAAGCTTCAGGGAAGCGGATGATACAGCTTGTCAACAATCGATTTATGCTGTTGCCTTCACACCCACCAGCAGCCCAAAACAGTTGCTATGGCGGTACCTACACAATTTGATTCCGCTTGCCAACTAACCCTCCCGGTTCCTTGCTTCGATAACGAGAGACACACACTTTGCACACAGCTACACGCACGTAACCCCAGCCCTGCGGACTCGCGGAGGCGCGCTAAGATGAAAACGAAGAACCTTTCTGCTTCTTATTTTGCTCTTCAAATTCCACAAATGATGCTAACTTTTACAGTTCACTTACAGTGAATCCCAAATTGGGAGGACTGGGACGACCTTCACTGCACGAGTCTAGCTAAACGCGAGCCGGTTTAAGCAGGAATTGAAGAATTATTTCTTTAAGATTTGCTGGCCCGTGCGTGCAAAAAAAGATAGGAGGACTTCGCGTTACTGAAAGTTTGTCAGGTTAGTTCATGCAGCACATTTTGACAGCTGATTTTTCATCGCACACATGACTGTACTTGAACCGGTGGCGATGGTCTAAAACATCGCGTACTCGCCGTTAAATAAGATTTATGATTCATTCTTCTTATAACCCAGGGTTATGTTCAATAAACTTACACTATAAAAATTGAAACAAAAGAAAAACATTTCATTTATCATTGCCAGCGCATCAAGGCGCAGAAATATGGAAAAGGATATTATGTCAGCAATCGTCAGTGTTGCTGCTCGTTGTGCGACCTGCTTATTTGGTTGATTTCCTGTCACGAGCATGCAGTGAAAAAAACAATAAACAAATTTTTATCAAAACCTCTCTTTACCGGTCGGAATCATGCGTGTGCTTACCGATGCAACTTGCATTAGAGTGCTTTGTGGCGAGAAATTACTCATAGGTACACACAAACAAATAATCATACTGTTTAAAATGGCTTAACTTATTCTATCTCTGTGTTGGACGAACTGTACAGGCATAGGGAACCAGTTGCTGCTCGTGTACCGCTCATCAAATGGATCGACGCTACGAAGGATCGCTCCATTGCCAAGGCTAGTGGATAAAATTCATGGAATAGAGGCATGTGTTATGAAGGAAGAACAATGGCTCGTGATAGTTCACGCTGGTCGTGCAACGTACAGTATCATATTAGATTGCCAATCCCACACGTTCTCTGAATGTGCTCTGCTCGTTATTCCGGAAGAAATAGACCTCCATCCGGTACCTTTCATTCGACGACGGTTAAACGACTGGATTAGCCGGATCTCACTGCTCTCTTCTACCGAGCTGTGCATTGTTACCGCGCATGGAGTGGCAGCGTTATTGAAACGTGGCGATAGCTATCGTTGTTTGCAATGGGATGTTGTCGATAAAAGTCCGTGCGAGGACGGGTCTACGCTCTACTGTTCCACGATTACCGGCCAACGGTGGGAGAACGTTATAATACTTTCTGGCACTGCCTTAGGTCTTTTGCTGATCTGGTCCGTTGATGGTCCAAACCGGGGCAAAGTGTTAACGAGTGTCTCTGCCCATAACGGGGTCATTTTCTCGATATCGTGCAATTTTGATATAGGCTTGCTCACAACTACCTCGGATGATCGATCGGTTAAATTTTGGAACGTTAAACTGTCAGGTAATAAGGATAGCTGCTCGCGGGCGATAGAACTGCGGGAGGAAAGATATTGTTTCGCTCACACAGCTAGGGTGTTTCAATGTCGTATCATAAATGGAGGTAAGTTGTTTCACTGTTGATTTGGTTGCTCACTGTTTTTTTTTTTCATGAATGAAATCATAATTTTAGAGCACCGAACTCTGGTTGCATCGATCGGGGAGGATTCACATCTTTGCCTTTGGACTGTCGATGGGGATCTGGTGCTGAAGAAACGCTTAGATGAAGGACCCACATTATGGAGTATGGATTATGATCCCACAAGTGCCACGATTTTTGTAACAGCGAGCAATGGAAACTTACATAAGTACTGCATACGCCATGCCATCGACGACGGTGACGATCTTTGTAAACACAAAAATGCCTTGACAGACATCAGCCCCAACTTGCAACGAAACGAGCATTTGGCAAAAGTAAAGTTCTTAAACAATGGATACATGGTAGCTATAACGAACCACAATCAGGTGATGATTTTGGATAGTAGTGGCACGATTGTACAACAGCTTGAAAGACTGGATGATTTTAAATGTAGCATTATAGAAATTGGAGCAACATATCTATATCTAGCTGGTGGCTGTTGTGTGAAAATCTACAAAATCGGCAACGACCAACCCACTCATCTCGTAGGAAGTGAAAACGTAACCTTCCAGAAATCTTTGGAAAATGAAGCCGGCTTTGATGTAAAAGAGAGTTCCATAAGGTCATTAAATTACTGTACACGGTCGAAAACGGTGGCCGTTTGCGATTCTCACGGACGATGCGTTGTGTTCGATGAGACTCTGGCGGACATTGTATCCTGCCATATAATTCCTAACTCATCTGAACGATGGCTGACTGCGTTTGTAGTACTCAATGAATCATTGTTGCTCATGGCCGATCGTTCGGGACACTTGTACCTTTTTGATAAGCTGCACGTAGAACCTGCATTCAAATTAACGAACGTGCACGGAAAGCTAGGCATCACTGAAATGATCGTTGAGGAAAATTGCCTGCCATTAACGGATGTGTACAACTTAAGAACCACCGGACATGATGGCCGGATATGTGAGTTAGCTGTGAATTGTAATACACGCACACTGGAACTCCTTACGTTCAGCAAATCGGTCATTGGATGGATCGATCGCAAACTGGTAGTACGCGGCTCAAAAACGTTCTACCTAGGCTTCAACGATTCACACTTCCTCGTGGTGGATGATGCCAATGAGACGTTTGTTCAGTTTGACTGTGGCGGAGGACACCGGTGTTGGGATTTCTTTTACGAACCATCAGCGACCATCTTCACGTTCGTGTTCATTCAACATAAAAAACTGAAAAAAGTACATTTTACACCACGCAACAACGTTGGCAGTGAGCTGACACTCTCACGCTTCAACTGGCACACACGGGCATGTAACGTGTTGCAGGTAGCGAAGCATGGAAATTCTTATTTATTGCTTTCCGGAGGGGAGGACAATATTCTAAGAATCAACGTTTTGGACAATGGGCAAATACTGGAAGCGCCTCGTAAACACCTGTTTAGCCATATATCAAGCGTAAAAACGATTCTAGTCAAACGGCTTGAAAACGGTGCACTGCTCATGATTTCAGCCGGCGGAAGGGCACAGATATGCTTGACCAGCATCGATTTGGACAGTTTTCGCATAAAACAGGAGTATGAATATATGCTATTGGCCACCGATTCGGAGCGCAGCCGATGGAAAACGAATCGACGGTCCACTTTCGATCCAGAAACAAAGTTTATGTGCGCGGCCTTTCTTACCAATGATCGCATCGTGTTTGGCTGTTCCGATGGGTTTGTGCGAATATATCAGCTTTCTACAACCGATGGTCAGTTTTCAGTGTCCCTGACTGGTGAAACATTTTACGGACGATGCATTTTAAAGATGATTAGCATTGATATTAATGAAAAGTCAATTTTCATAACAATGGCAACGGACGGATATTTATGCTTCTGGGATGCATCCTGCCCAACGGAGCCCATCTTCCGACATCGACATCATACCAGTGGCGTGAATGCAGTCGATGTAAAGCAAATTGGTGCGGGAAAACTCGTGTTTGTTACCGGTGGCGATGATCAGTCAGTTACGGTTTCGTTACTAGAAATGAAGAAATCGAATGAAAAGCTACAGGTACGAGTGCTGAAGCATTTAAGTGAACAGTATATGCATACCGCACAAGTTACGGGATTAAAGTTGCTAGATAACGATAAAATGATTAGCGTGGGTGTTGATCAACGGCTGTTTGTGAGCAATTTTTCTAGCTATGATAAGCTTGTAGTCGAAAGCACAATCAACACATGCATTGCGGACGTGAAAGGAGTATCGTTCATAGAGGAAGATAATGAAGCAATTGTGTATGGTTGCGGTATTGAAATAATCCAGCTACAAGGCACATTGATGAACAGTAAAATGACGTAGAGCAATAAAGTTTTTAGATCTTGTTTCTTTAAATTAAAAAAGTAGGTTCATTATGACAAAGAATCCAACAATTATACCAAACTTATTTTACGTTTGATCAACAGTTTTCAAACACCATAGACCAGTGCTCTCCCACCTTTATAGGATCGCGGATCACTTGGCTTTGAAAATACATTTGCCGCGGCCCACATTCATTGAAGGGATACATTTTTTAACCAGGTTAATGTTTTTTTTATTAAAGATATGTTTAAATCTTATTCTAGACATGCATGTTGATAATTTAATCTTAATTGTGGGGGAAAACGCACGATATGTGTAGTAATAAGATTTTCTTTTTCAAAAATAAATTATTTCGCGGACCACGTCTGTTAACGCCACGAACCACAGGCTGGAGATCACTGCCATAGACCAAGCAATTATAACAAAACTTTGATTACAACATAAGTTATAATTCGATTAAAAATAAGCTACTTTAAACTAAAATAAAATGAAGTTTATCTAAAAGTAAGTTATGCAAGATAAACTAACTACATTTTAGCGTACCTTTTCTTCTCTTGTTAAACCCCTTCTCTTGTTAAATAAACAATTAAACAATCAAGGATGTTCATGTAAAATTCGTATCAAAAAAAGAATTGATCATCAGCGAAATAATTTTAAAGATCTTAGTTAAATGCTTAATATTAAATATCAAAATTATTTCATGGGAATACCCGATTTTTTTTTTTTTTTGAGAAATACAGTACATTTATTTAAATTCGCAAAATGTAGCTACGACTCATGTACGACTTTATCCAAACCCCCTTTTCCCTATTTTTAAATCATTCAAAATTAAGCCCAGTTCAGACAATTCGAAGAAAAAAGGAAACGTTACTGATTGGGAAATAACGCGTTACCCTGTTCCTGCATACAGCTGGGCGAGCTAGTGCACTCCGCGGTGATTGAGCGCTGCTACGCTCTGGTGAGTTCTGGCGAGTGGTGGATTATAGTTGGCGTAAGAAGCAGGAAATATTCGGGTGGGTGTGTTTTCTCTGTTGTGCCAAATGGAGCTTGCTTCGGGGGTTTCACGAATTCCAGAACTCGAGCTGCACGTAGCCATTATGCACAGAGCAAGCATCCTTGTAGCACTGTGCCACACGCATTCATTTTCTTGCCATAATTGAGTCAAAACTTATTGTGTTATAAAGAACAGGTGTTCAGAAAAGGTGAAATTGTGTTTCTAATTTAGCCACGGTGATTAGTGTTGATTATCTGCTGCAATTAACAGCTAATGTTTCGCGGGTGTAAGGACACTTTTTCATTGTACCTAGTGCTCTGCTACCTGTCCATATGCCAGGACAGGAATAGCAGGGGATCTAGTAATCGATATTGTGTACTTGCTTCAAGCACATCACGTCCAAAAAAGGAAGGGCGTATTAGGCGTTGCTATGCTACATTGACTGTCGAATTTTAGTGAAAAAAAGAAGAATGCATATTCCAAAACCACACGCCACGTTGAATTCGTCCGCAGAGGTGAAAGGGCAGCAATGACGGTTCTGATTAGGGAGTTTTTCCCTTTTTCGGCATCATGGCCATAGTCATTTACTGCGCACGACGAAACCGACGGCTACTGCTGTTGCTGCTTGTTCGAGTGTTTTGAAGCCGTTCGGATTTGTATGGCTTCGTATTGGGTTACTGCGAGTTTTCATCGCACGAAGAGCCTTGCGAAAGGTCGTGAATCTTCCCGCGTTCTAGCCCCAGCGCACGGTGTGTGCAATAGTGTGTGATGTGTGAATTGAGTGTCATTGTTGGGAAAGAGTTTGTTTAAAGTAAATGCTTTACTAATTCTGCTACCGATGTCCGGGTTTTATAGTCAGTGGGCATGAGCTCTCAGCAGGATCGCAAATGAAACCGTGTAACATCTGTGCAAAATATACGTGATGTTTGCATTGTAATTACGAAATAATAGTACTTCTGTTGTTGCAGTAGTGTGTTCTTAAAGAGGTGTATTGTTGGCAAATCAGTGTTTTTTGTGATGAAAGAAATTTTGAGATGACTATTCAAATATCCTTCGTCAAGGTTTAATGCACCTGTCAGCGTGTTGCGTACATGTGAAATGGGAAACCAATGAATGGAACTTATGTAAGTGATTGAATCCAGTATCTTTCGTAACTTTATGTTTATAATACATTTATCTAACCGTAAAATCCTCGCAAACAAATACCAAAATAAGATACTTTTTTTGTTTCTTAAAAAAAGATAGATGAAATCCAAAAGTGCTATTAAGGGTCCACCGACGATGATTTATGTTGTACATCTATCGATTGCTCTGGGAGCTTTATTGCAACGCTTTTGGGTGGACTAGAATCAATGCGTGAATTGAATGGTTAAGCCAAAGTTCAAATCGGTTAACACGAAATGTGTGTGTGATAAGGCCGCTTTTATTCTTCAAAAAGAAATCCCATGTTAGCTTCTGCTACTTTCATGCATACATTTGCAACATAAGCACAAATACCGTTTTCATCATAAAATTTCTATTTGTTTACGGTATTGTTTAAACGCGGACTGCGTAGTTATGTTGTTGGATAAAGAAGAATGACACAATCACTTACCTACAACCTCAACTCTGAATGTTGCTGATGAAAAATAAACTATTCTTTATCGCATTATTTATTCAAACTATTCTCCCGTACGACTTCCATTAGTTCTAAAAATACTATCAATGAGCCATACATACTCTTACAAACGTTTTTTTTTTTTTGCTGGAAGATTTAAATTTTTAACTACAGAAAATCAATAACGTACCATTTCGGTTCAATGTCTGTACGTGTGTACAACAAAAGTTAGCATCGCAATGCTCAAACTACTTGTTACTACAGTAACCGAAACGTAGGCATTTTCGATGCTGACGTGCTGCATCATTTCAATTTTGCGGAGTAAAATAAGAGTGCTAACAGTGCTAAATATAATGACAACATAAAAGGATGCTAAACATGCACACACACACACACAAATGTTTTATTATGCAAAAAAGTAATACCATAATCCAGAAACGCTTTCTGCTTGCTCATCATCATATGCTACCATTCAACAGCTACCTCTCGCAAAGCTTTTCCTGTTTGTCTTGATGTGCTGTAACAGTTTGTTTCGTGTAAACTTACTTTAATCGTCGGCCAAGTCCTGGCTGGGCGTACGTTCGTTGGCATGTGAAGGATTCTCGAAAAACAAACAGAAGAAACCCGCCAAACAACATATTTTGGATCTGCACCGAGACAATCCGTTACGATGAGAAGCCCTAAGCCCGCGCTAATGCAAGGAGGCGTACGCGGGCATCAAAGTGATGTAGCAATATCGATTTTAAATAATCGTATATAGAAAGACAAAACCGCCGACGTCGTAACAGGTTTTACTGTCCATAACGAGATCGCGCTCATCATTCCTTGGTTCGGAATCCTCCCCGTCTACACCGACACACGAGTAACCTACCGATGAACCATAGTCGTGTAATAGTAGGCATTGCAAAGTCAGATCCAAGAGACGTGAGGTGGCGCATGTTGCTGAGACGTCATACTTCCGTTCTGTCGTGCTATTTCTAATCCCTCGCCTGTACTGGCGATAAGCACGAGCGCAGGACAACAGTGTGGACGGTGAACCTGTCGCCAAACGTCTCATCCCCATCCACTGCGCGTACTACCCGTATTCGTTGCGTGTGTCGTTAACGTATTTGATTTCGTGTTCCTGTTACATTCCTTGGTGCTTTCGTCACGAATTGCGGGACTTGCGGCTCGTGGGCTAAGTTTAGCGGCACGTTTTTTTGTCCAGTGGTGATGTTTTTTGGGCTTATTCGCGGGTACCATAAGGGTACACTGTGATCGATTTATTTTTTCGACCACAAACGCCAACGTTCCACCGCAGCCTAAAAGGATAATATTCCACAGAACATTAGTGTTGTGGCTAGTAAAACATGAATGCTTAAATGGTTTAAGGGAAGGTATTTAATTAGCATTTCGTCGGCTTGTACCAGGAGAATGGTTAGAATCATCCAGAAAATAAAAACAGTTTATAAATAGCATTTGCAGCGGATTGTTCTGAGCTTTTTTTTTATCGTGGATGGAAACATAGAAATATCATGTACTAAATACGATGCACCAGGTTCGTATTTTGTACATGATGTTTCTATGTTTTCATTACGATAAAAAAATCCCTCTGCCAGCACCTTAAATTAACAACAACACAAAAACACCTTATTCATGTTACACCTATTAAGCATCCCTTTTCTAAATTATAATTGATCAAATTCTAACATCATTTTACTAAAAACTGAAACATTCAAAGCAGTAAAGACAATTTATATTATTTTATTTTGTTATGCAAATGGAATGTTCAATTTTCAATGTGAGATCTGAATAATCCTATCGGGGGAAATAGCCTCATTACTTAAATGTATTTTGCTCTTCTTTAAAAGTAACGAAGACCGCATGTTTTATTTCTTAACTTAGCTTAGCTTTCGGAGTTGTATAAGAATGTATTTATACTAATACACCAACTTTATTTGTTAGCCTCTTCTATTCTCAAATAAAAGTATCTATGAAGTAACTCTCTCAAATGAAGGTCATGTAAACTATTAATATAGCGTGACAGTTACAATCACTGGTGAAGATTAATGGTCTTCAGCAAGTATTGTTTTGTATAATAAATGATCTTCTCGTTTGCCATTGGAATGACATTGGATCCTGAAGATTTTGGGCGTTTGCGAGTGCCAACCATAGAGTTTTCCACTAGCAGCACATTTAAAATGCATGTTTCCTTTTTGATAAAAGCTACCAACAAATTAAAAAATTTACCCAAATTCCCTACACATCCGACATCTGCTTGGTTCCCATGTTTCCGAAACACGAATGTAAAATGTGTCTTCATTAGGTAAACCGTGCTGCATTTATGCGTTGTTGGCTTTTCGTTTACAATGACTATCATGGAAATGTATCGAGTTTTTAAGGACGCTGCAAGAGCGTATCGATTATTATTGTGTATGATGTGTATTATATTACACGCCTTTTCTTCCCTTTTTGTTGAGTAAATTCAAAAGCATCGCATCTTTTGCCTTCACGTTATTATTAAAGGATAATGAACGATATAATTGCATTAAAAGTATGGTAATACTTTAAATATTTGTACGTTGCTTACCTTTTGTGTATGTAATGTAAAATATGCTCTCGCTGCTTACCTTTCCGAATACTCACCTAAAAAATCATTGCTTATCATCAAGTGGCTGATGTTTGAAAAAAAACTGCTGATTAAAACAATATTATTGATTTGTTGATAACAGTTTCTAAACACCTTTAAATATTTACTGAATGCCAATAAACTTTCTATTCGAAGATGTTTCAAAAATTGATAATAGTAAAAGCAATCCAAAAAACTACGGTTTTGAACATGTTTGCCACATGGACAAAATTTAACTTGTACTATCAGTTCGATTATGGTAGCTGTACAGTTCACAAATCGAAAAATTGTTCGAAATAGTTCAGAAGAAATGGGAATTTTCGTTGTTTTGCGAATCTACAATGTGCAAAAAATCCATACACATTGACCTAATTTTGTTCTTGCAAAAGAAACTCGATGCATCGAATTCGGTATTGAACATTTTATTTGTCACGTTGGCGTATGAAATAATGGTGTATCGTTATAGGCAGCTTAAATTATACTAGTATAGATTTATGACCACTACGCGGAATCATCGCGCAAATCGATCCGTATGTCTATGTCGAATTCCGGCTCGTAGGGTTGCAACGTTGGATTGCCACTGCCGTTACTGGCCGTAGCCGCTGGACGGTTGGCCGTAGTAGGTCTGCTAGAGCTGGAGTACTTCAGCTGGTTGGCGGGTGACACTGAACTAAGCAAAGGATCGTTCGTGACCCCCGGCGCCACGTACGGAGGCCGTCTGCTCGGTGGGGCTGGCGTTGTCGTTGTCGTCGTCGTCGTAGTAGTAGTGGAAGTTCTTTGCAGGAATGGTGCAATATACGGTGCCTTGGTCGTGGTCAATGTCGGAGCAATGTAGGGCCTCGGCGGTGGAAAATTGCTTATGGGTCGCACCAGCTCGTACGCGGTTGGGGCTGGATGTGCGTTAAAATACTGGTAGCTTCCAGGATGTTGGTTATACTGCACACCTGACGACTGGAAGTGTGCTGTACTACCGCTAATGATACCACTGCTGCTGCTGATGGAAGTTGGCACACTGATGTTCTTTACGCTGGGTGGGTGATGCAATTGAATCCTCTGGATGACTCGCTCAGCCAAACTGCCCGTGTACGAAACGGGTCCTGTGGACTGAGTCAACGTGTATGGCGACTCTCTTTGCGCGGTGGCAGGTTTGGAAGATGAGTATTCCGCAGGTACGAAGTTAACCGTTTTTTCGTGTGACTCGTACACCGGCAGCAGACTCTCCTGGGTCATGTACGTTTGCTGAGGTTGTGTCTGGAATTCATTCGTCGCAATTTGCTCTACCGGCGATGCAAAGCTCTTGAGCGTGTATGGCTGCTTCAAAGCTTGGGGGCGTTTGTAAAATTTACGCTTGTCATATCCGGATGACACACCATCATTATAGCTGCGGAAAGTGGGAAAAGCATATATGGGGGAAAATTAAAATCATGGAGAATTTATAGCAACATTTTGACTTTGCGGTTTGCATACTTACTGATAGTTATACTCACGACCTTCACCTAATTTGATATAGTCCAGTCTGTGTTCCGCTACATTGTACGTTGCCACCAACGGCTGATACCAATGCATAATTGCAACCTGTGAAAAAGATACGAAGTATAATCTTAGATATGCTTTGGTCTCTAACGAGTTGATTTTCATTTATTTTTAATTTGGCTTCCTATCATCCATTTCAAATTTTTTTCTTTGTTTTATTGCTACTGACAATCGCTAACCTTTAGTTTATAATTTTGATTCGATTAAACTTAATATGAACGGTCCTTATTATTAGAAGAACCTAAAAAAGCAAAATTGTTCCATCTTAATGTTTGCAAATATATGAACAGAATGTGTACGGAATCTAAAAAGTATGATTTTTAACATAAGTTTTTCATCATTTCATTTTTTCCGCAAATTATAAACTATTTAGCAATGAATTAACCACCATATATTTCCGATGGGTTGTTTGTACGGTTTGTTTAAATCACTGATATCAAACTCATTTTCGATGGCGGGTCGGTTTATGTATTGCAGACCACAAACTATTCCAGAGAAAGAGAGGGAGGAGAGGGAGGGGGGGTGGGTGACGCTTCATGCATTTGAGCGGCCATAGAACAGGTTATTTTCAGGGGATTTAAATGCTTATGCTACAAATGTATGACTTTAATGAAATACATTTGTTTGTTCTGCTATAACGATTATTTTTTCCCTATGTTTGACCACTTCTTCGGCAGCAGCAGAACATATGTTCGATCGGCATAGAGGTTGCACCTTTGGAGCCGGAACAAAATGTATATTTTTTTAAATCTCTAACCATTGTACTTGCCCCTTTAAGAAATGTTTGTGGAAGTTGGAGATTCTACGCTGGGTAATCAATGGACCCCAGGGCTCACAAAGGCAGTGAAATAAGCTGCAAAAGGCATGTTCTGAGCATAGCAGGCCTAGGTTCTATCCCATCACCGGGGCTCCTGGAAGATGGTTACATCGTTAGATCTACTTACGAATGAAACAGATTTAGCTCAAACTCCCAGAGTTTCTATGAGCAAAACAAACAACACAGTTGCCTACTGAGTAAAAAAAAAAACAAACAACAAGATATATCTACATATGGTTATGTCTGTATTAATTCATCTTACTTTTTTAATTTTAATAATCGCACCGGTCTGATTTGACATGTTCTGGTTCATACAAATAATTACCTAAATTGTTTACGGGCCAAATTAAAAGGCTTTGCGGGGCTTCATGTGCATGTAAATTTGTTGATTGATCGAAGCATCAATAACATAAAACCATCAAAATATTAAAAAAAAAAATTCATCACACATTTTACAAATTGAGCTCAATCCTTCAGTTACGCATGATTAGTAAATTCTTCATAATATATTATTTACGAAATATTTATAACATATTGATTAGATTTAAAATACATCATACCGGTAAGATGTTGAAAAATAGAACAGTAGATATACAGAAAAAATGGAGCAAAAAATAGATTTATAACCAACACCTGATTCTGACCTAGCGCAACGATCACTCGGTTTCCAGCATCAACTTCGTCTGTGTCGCTGTTGTACCAATGATATACAACAGCACAAATCTTTCAAGGCCGTCGCCAGTAGGTGGAACGCACATTTCGTGGGTTTAGCCCGAATTCATCAATAATGTAAAAATGCACGCATTTAATCCCACCTTAAACGCCCCTGCGGCAGGTGTTGAAAGTAACAACTAGCCACAAACGACAAAACAAACAGTGCGTAGCAGAAAGGAGACTCCGAGAAACGAGGAAGTTGGTCAGTGTTGGGCAGCAAACGGTTTACAGACAATGGCGACGGCACGCAACCACGTGCGCGTGGAGGAAGGAGTACGCTTTGCGGAGCTTGGAAGCACGTGGTGGTACCATTGAGGATTGATCCCGTATCAAAGCCACAAGCGTAGTATAGCTGAGATCGTATTGAGATCGCGTTGAGAAATCCATTGCCAATCGGCAACCGAATTGGATAAACGTTCGATTAAATCTAAACCGAAGCGAATGTACTAACGCGTGACGTATTCTATTAGTTACGATCATTCAGGCTGCACACGATGGCTTCGCTTCTACTGTCAAGGTAGATGAGAGAACACATTATGCGTAACGTTTTCTGTAGTCATGTGACGTTTTCATTTTACCAGATGACTACACCCAATTTCGAGAATATCATAAGCTTTTTTATTGATCGCTTTAAGCGAAAACTCAATTTGCTTCGGAAGAAATTATGCGCTGTACATGTTTGCGATCGCACGAATACGCACGGTAAGCACGGTGTGGGCATGGTGGTTGTACCGGTGTGCATTGAACATGAAATTAAAAAAAAAACTGCTCAGTCAGCTAGAGTGGTGGAAAGCTCGATTACGCCCGGCACCAAGTGTTATGAAGTGTTTGGACTGTTTGCGCTCATGCTTCTATTACGTACACTCGTATGCGCTATGCTTTTGGTACTGCCGTGCCTCGGCACTGTAAACTTGCGATGCAAAGGCAGCTGTTGTGTATTGTGGTAAATTTTGTCACTGTAAACACATGCTTGCTCTTCATCTCTTGTCTGTATGCTAGGAAGAATTTCCATCGTATTTGGCATTGAACATGAATAATAAAGTCCTTGCTTATAGAGTTCTTCATTTATGCTGGTGTTGTTTCTACCAAACTTTCTAAATTTTGTCACTAGTGAAGTAAATGAATGGATTATGGACGTAATTTGCCCAATCCCACAGTACACAGTTTACATTATTGTATTTTTCTGTTATTTTATTATATTTTGTTTTATTTTATTTTATACCCCAACGGTTTCTCAACGATTGTGCTTCAAGTGGTTTTATTACTTTCAATTATTGGCTTATTGCCTCTGTCATTTAAAATGTATTATTTCACAAACAGGGAGCAAGTTTATTACAATCGTAAGTTGAAAAATACTCGACATGGACCTGCTCACAAGCAATGCGCTCGGCAAAGAAAACAAAAACATAACACGATCGTTATTTCATTGGACGGGTGATTTCAATGTAAGCATAACATTGAGTATGAACGACTCATGTGGTCATTACTCCAAGCAACCTCCCGATCCACAACTAACCATCCAACTAACCAACGTCCCCACTAACGAACCATTGAAGGTCTGGAACGTTAATGGAAATTAAATTTAATATTCAACGTAATGCATGAAATCTTAGGCGAAAGATACATAAATTAAGTTTATAGAAGAGAGAATGTAAAATGTAAAACCGTCCTGTACTTGCAACAAATTTATATATTCCAATTAATTCGGGCAAACCAAGGTGTTTATCATTCTCATCTTGATAACATAGAAGAAATCAACGCATCATTGATGATCCATGACAATCACTGGTATGGTTCTCAAGTAATTGTAGCTAGCCTTCGCATTTTTTTTTGTTTGGTAAAGTTTTATTAACAGAACACGATGAATCCTAGAACGAGTGCAATAGAGCATGGAGGCAGTAGTGCAAGGTCTTTGGAACAACTCATCACTACCGGGTTACAGCGATAGTTCAGTGCGCACAGTACATTATAACAGTCAAAGTTCATTTTCGAAGGATTGTTAACATGATGATAATAATCAATAAATGGCAGTTATTAGAGAACTTAATTTGAAGCTTACTGTACTTTTTTGCAAAACCCAATTCTCATAACATTACAGGATTTTGCAGCCAAGTAAAAGTGATTCACCTTGAGTTTGAAATTGCACGCTAGTCTTTCTCTCAACAACTGTCGCTTTTCGCTCCATTGAACGCCTTCTCCGTGACATGGTTTACACACGGTTCCAAAAGACTTTCCCTTTTTTTGGCATCTTTTAAACGAACAAACGGCACGGCAACCGTATCCTACGCTCAGAAACTGTATCACGAAATTGTATTGCTCATTCACTAGCATCTACCACCAGGAACAGTTTCGAAGGAGACACACATTAAAGCCTTTCTTTATGTCTTTCCGTTCGGCCTTGAGGCGATGTGGTCCTTGATAGCTGTATGCAGTCGTCAACAGTTATAGATATATCCTTCATTTGAAAAACAGGCTTGACTACATATTTTCGCTAAACGAAGCCGGCCCGTCCGATCCAATGTTTAGCTTTAGCATTCCTCTGTTTGGCAAAAAGAAGGAGTACAGTAAGCGACAAGTGGAGCAGGCAGTCGGTCAGTCATATGCACAACACTTGATCGCCATGAATTCAATTTAGACCACGCATTTGTTTTAAATGCCCCAATCAACTCCTTCAGCTGTGCAGACGGCCTGGGTATGCCTATTTGGAGGCTAATCTCGAATTAGCGAGCTAGCGGGTTTAACATGTTTTATGTGAATACCATAAAACGATTTTATATGTTTGCTATTGAGATGTTAGTATCGTAAAATGGTGACAAAAACAAGCGTCTCGTTTTATACACCTTACACGTACTCACTTACGTGGCGTTTGATTTGCCTTGACTAATAGACTGTAAAACATTGTCTTTGTGCGGTAAAGTAGATCACTGGCAGATCTGCTGATTGTTTCCTGTTTCGTCTACTGACAGATAACATTAATTTTTATCCATTCTTTGCTTCCCATTCAGTGGATTAATTGAATTGTAAATACATTTCGACAACAAATTCCTATTGTTTGATTGATCATGAACTAAACGTTCGGTCTGAGTATTTTTGTGTTTGTGTGTATGCTTGTCATTCACATTTCCTAATTTAAAAAAAACACAAATTCGGCTTGATGGCAAATATACCAATCCGATCAATCCGGATGTTTAATGGTAGATGGTCGTAATTAAGCCTGCCTACAAATCTATCTAATTTTGTAAACGTGTATTGAATGCACAAAGTGGTTCTAACGAAATTTGTTCGTTGTCGTTCGATTTTGTTGTACATTACTTAAAAGAATATCAACTGGCCAAAAGTGCCTAAAACGAGTTTTAACGAAATTGAATGTTTAGTCTCTATTATTGTGCACTTAGACCGCTTACTTCACTTAAACTGCAAGTGTTCGTCTATATGATTGAGTAGTTTGAAAACCAAAGCAAATTTCATTAAACGCGCGTGTTCGTGGGATAGTCCAAATTATCTTCACTGAAGGTATGCAGAACAATTAGGCGATAGTTTGCATAAGCGTCACAAAGCATTTGTGCAAGATCAATCATGCGAAACGATTGTGGAAGTTAATTTGCCATATATTCACGCTCAGTTCCAGCTGTTGGATGGAGTAACCCATGAATTTTCGCCGTTATGCGGGTCTTATGTGAAAAATGGTTTTGGATATGGTTGACGCAAATATGTTTTCTCATACATCTTTGCAACAAGGGAGATATGCTGGAACGGTACACTTTTGAAACATTAATTAGCACTCAAATATCGATGTTTTTCACACGAAAAATAGCATTCATTAGAATTAATTTCGACTGTACCATAAACATTCGTTATTCTTTTCCACTTTACGTTAGTTACTCAAACTAAAAACTAAATTTAACGACCATGGTGTGCTAACAAAGTGCAATTAAACATGCATCATTGATTATTAACTAGCCAAAGGATTTACAAATAGTTTATTGCTACAAATGATCATTAGCTTTTTTTTCTTGCCAATTTCAAATCGATTGTCGATGCTTTAGTTGTTGTACTTGTGTAGTTTGAAACGGTTCGTTTGTAATGAATATTAATAAATAATAAAATAGTTTCCGTTCTTCAGCACAGCCGATAAAGTCATAGTGCAGAAGCATGTACTCCCCTGGCATGGCATGGGCTACAGTACTAATCGGTTCCCCTTGCTTTGGGCGTCATTGAGGTTGGTCACATTAATACTTAGAGTGTTGACATCTATAAGCGGTTTGACACAACACAACGTAAATATAAGCACTTGTGCCCTCCAGCATCTCTAGCACTGACCTTGCATAAGGTGGTTTGTTTGTTGCATATCTGTTTGACCTCAGGAGCAATCGGCTGCATGCCAATTGGGCTTCTCAACAGTATATATGAAATACTTATCCAATTCGTTCAAGGTAGTGTTTGAAACAGATCTATGTTCATAATTCAGCACCATTAGCTGGATTTTATGTTATGCTCACCGGATATAGCCTCTCACACTGAGTTTCTTTTTGAAATATACTAAATGCAGAATTTTCACCATTTTGTATTTCAAAATGGGATTGCAAAGAGGAATTTCGGGAGAAAAAAATCCGTATCTCAAACAATCCCCGATCTAGGGCAAATTATGCTCGCACGCTTGGCTGCCGCAATTACACCAAATAATTTCTCGCCATTGACATACTCATCCCATGCGGGAGGAAATGGGTGAGAAACGGTAGCAAGTAAAAATAAAAAAAAAAACTTTTCGTGATTAATCATTCACACGCGATCGGTTATGTTATGTTACATCAGCCGTATCGAACAATCGAAGCCGCACTTCAGTATCCGTTAGTGATTGCAATCGATCCGACAAGCTGTGAATCCATGAAGATCGTGGCGCCTGTTGCGTGGACACACTTGTTTCCAGCACCCGCTATGAATTAGATGCTTTCGGTTCAATACTTACCGCCACTAGCACCCACCCTATGAGGGGGATGTTTGTGGGAGTTCCGATAGCCTTCATGTTGCCAGGAAGATTGTTGATCACTGTGGTTGCCGCGATACAGTGCTGGGAATGCTGAATTCGTTTCACTGCTCGCACAGCTATTCCGTCAGCACGCTACAGATGCCGTAATGTCAGTACACTGGCGCTTTCTTACTCAGTGTTTTAACATGAAACCACCGTTTTTACTTTATGAACGAATTTTGTAGCAAGTTTCGTAAGAATCGTTTCTACCACAAAACCCCTGCCATAAGAATGAGTTGCACGCTATCAACATTGAACACACTACTAGACACTTGACATCACCGAAATTAATATATCCACTCTTAGTGTACATGTATCGACGACTGAGGTCGTCTTAATCCACTTCGAGAAACGGTGGCCGATATGGATCAACCAAATCGACTGGGCACCACCTGCACAAGACGCCTTTTGCCTAGCACCTGCGCTTGCGTGCGGTGTTCGTTCGTAACTGAGCAAGCCGCGACGGTTGATGAGCGCAACATGCTACTCCAACGTGCCTAGCTGCCCAACTCCACGGTGAGGTGATTTCAAATGATTGCGATTTTTCGGTTCATTTCTCTCACTCTCACTCTCCTTCTCTCTTTCTACGCCACACAGTGGCCTTGCCTTTTCCCATGCGCCTTGTTTGCTGCGGATAGCGAAAGATAGGCTTGTTTGCACGTGGGTATTTTTGTTTTTTGTTGATCGTGGTCAGGGGTTAACATTTGACTCGATTAAAAGTAGCCCAGTCAGTTCGTTGACGTTCTCGGCATTCACCTGAGACAAAATTATGTCATCTTATACAGCGTTGTTATAGAGCCGCGTTATAGCGGTACACACATTTTTCGAAAGGGACCTGGAATCTGTACCTCGTAAAATTGCTATTTAATTGTCTTTATGTTGTTGTTTTTTCTGTGGCACGGAACATAAACGTTCAAAGTTTGCATACAACAATGAGACGAGTTCTGTCAGGACAATTCCCTTCACTTTTGCCAAAATATTCCCTTTTTTCGATTCATGCATCAGGCCGTGTTCTTGTGCTTGAATGGGCATTAGCGGTACCTTGATGAGAACGAGGGGCGGGGAGGCTCATTGACGAAGCAATGATTTATGGTTGATAATCCACCAAGAACACAGAAACCAAAAATGTGTTAGAAAAGAAACTGATCACTACGGTCCAGCGTTCCGGGCTACATAGGGCCGAAACATTCAGCCGTGACTGATTAGACCATGGTGAACAGACGCAGACCATACTGAGAAGGACGCACGAATTAATGGACCTCATAAAGCACGAAATTTCATCTGAGTAGTGTCCCCATTGCAGTGATGGCCGTGGCACACCCCGCGCATGAGCGACGTTTTCCAGTTGTGTAATTTTTTTTCTCTGCGTAATTGAGTATTGGGGAAAGCATTAAGAGGCTGTTTTACAGGTGTCCCGATATTGTTTCAAATCGTTTGTGATAGATGGGCCTATCGTTCACCAGCCGTCCGAGTTTATGGATTTATGGGTTTATCATACTGGTTTCGTACGATTATAGATTACTCCCAATGGGAGATGGAAGGCATAACCCTACCGACAAAGTTTGTATCAGTTGGTGCAGCCTGACGCTACGCACAAACTTCATTTCAAACTTAACAGCTGAAAAACTAACATTTATCTGGACTATAATTGTGATTGTATGAATAACAGGGGAAATATAAGCACATTTTATTCCATGCTATGATCTTCTGTTACGTTGCAATCGTACCCGTAAATCAATGATAACATTTTGAGTCACATCTACTAATGAGTCCGCAAATCCAAATGGTTTGGTTTGTAGTATTGTGTGACTCTGTGAATTTTGGGAAAATTATGTAATGGGGAATCTGAGGGAATTTTGTTGCCACTGCTGACTTCATTCAAAAGAAAATAGTGTGAAAGTCGAAATGCACGAATTGGCTCAATGGCCATTTAAGATGGATCGTTAGGAATGCAAACAGATGTAGCTGCAGTGAAATGTTATCACACTTCACAAGACTATTATACAAAAGCAATTAATATCTAAATAGAAGTAAATAAATACAATGTAAATTGCAAGCTAAATTATCTCTGATAAACGTATTGTCATAACACCAGACGTGACACAAGATTGTGTAGATTGGGTGAGTAACTCATCATACCTTTACGCTTTTGTTCAGCTCTCAAACATCAACCCGTTTGAATATTTGTAGCTTTATCAAATTATCACAAAATACCTAGAACATCTCAATCCTGTACAGGTGGGTCAAAGAGGTGGGTCATTATCATCATCATCAGATTGGTAATGGATTTTTACTAATTTGGCACAGATCCTCATAAGTTTGATACAGGTCGGTCTAAAAATAGAAATATCCACGATATCGAAATTGGTCTACATTTCGGAGGGTGTACACTGTTTTCTTATTTATTTAAAATTAACAGCTATCTTATATTTGTGACAGCCGTGAACACCTCGTGAACGTTAAATAACTCTTTTAACGTTAAAAGCTGACCAACAACTGTATAAAAAAGCTGCAAAAACATCATATAAAAAATACTTTAATTGTCATCGTGTTGGCTATAATACTCAAAAAGGTTTAAAAAATACACATAAATGGTCACCTCATGTAAGGAGTATACAAAAAAAATGGATTATTTTGTCATCAGGACTTTAACAAAATACTGTGGTTTGGGCAGTCCAGAAAATCCACTCAAAATTTAGATACAAATTACAAAAATAAAAATTTAAAACTGTAATTGATTCAGTATAAATCATTTGCAAAACATATTTAAAATGCCTGTGAATTGCCATATGTTTTAGTTGGAAATGTAGATGTTATTGTAGACCAAGGCTGATATATCGCAATTTTGACGCCTATACATTTATCCATAATGTGCTGTTTGCTGAAAATTTTAATTGTAAACATGACACCCGCTTTTACGATTCTTCTGTTTTTATATTCTAGTGCGCCTAAAATGGTAAACGGGAGCTTCGAGACGTCACGTAAGGTCAAGTCGAGCAACCAGGGACAGCGGACATGGTAGAGAACGCCATGACACGGGACAGCGAAATACCGGCAATCTTCAACCCGAAACGCGTTCGCGCTCCCTCTGTCGTAGTGACAGGTCAGTTTCAGATGCTCTTTTTCGCAGCCCCAGCCCTATTTACGGATCTAACCCTTTCAAATTGTGTCTGATATGCCCTTGTTATGATTCCCCAGGAGACTCCCCAAATGGACCCTTTGGAGGTTTCACGAACAACGTGCCACAGATTACACATTCGGACTCGGTGACCTCGAGCCAGCACGATGGCCAGGACAGTCTGATCGGCATCACGGTAACCGGTGGAATGCATGGCGGTTGTGATACGCCAACATCACAGCCACATGCACTACTCGGTAGCGGCGGTGGCCTTGGCGTTGGCAGCGGCGGTGGCTCCGGCTCAGCTAACCCGGCAGTCTCCTCGAGTCTCCCCTCCACGTCGCGAGTAAAGGCATGCCGAGCGTCATGCTGCTCGGAGCTGGCGCAGAAGATGTACTTCGGCGTGTGCGTAACCGTACTGGTAACGGCCTCGTGGGTTGGTGCAACGCACTGCATCAAGTTCCTGTACCTGCGCCGAAATACCTACGCTTCCACGCTACCTCCACATCTGACCGCGTTCATCACCGACGGAACGACCGATGCGATTCCGGGTGGTGCGGCACCGGACCAGAACTCCACCTCGGCCATGATAGTTCACGGCTTCGGACCCACGTCCTCGTTCTTGCCCTCGACAACCAAACCGATCATTACCTCCGATCGTGTAGCGCCCCCGCTAACCACACACGTCTTTAACGCACCGTTCTTTGCCTCTTGGTTCTGTACCAACTTCGCGATACTCTTCTTCCCGATCTACATCCTCGGGCGGGTCGCAATCAAGAAATGTGACGGAACGGGCGAAGTGCTGGGCGAAATTTTGCGGGGCTTCCGGGACCGAGGCTTCACCATCGGACGCTTCCTGAACCGCTGCCTCACGTTCTGCGTCCTGTGGCTGCTGACCACATATCTGTACGCGCTTTCGCTCAAGGACCTTCTGGCCACGGACGTTATGGCTCTGTTCGCGACGAACGTAGCCTGCGTGTACCTATTGGCGTGGGTAATACTCCAGGAGCAGTTTGTTGGTGTGCGGGTCAGTAAACCATGCCAGTTCAGTAAGTAGATCAATCAGCTTTAGTTTCTTATCTACGGTTCCGCTTCCCAGATCGTCGCTGTGATACTGTGTGATACGGGTATTGCGCTGCTGGCCTACATGGACGGAATTACGGGTAGCCCTACGTTGGGCGGAGTGGTTCTAGCGGCCCTGGCTGCCGCTGGTTATGCTGTCTTCAAAGTAATGTTTCGTAAAGGTGATGGGCGATCCGCCCGTCGGGCAGATCGCATTCACGTTCTCGATCATCGGCTTCCTGAATGCGGCCATCTTGTGGCCGGTCTGCATAGCACTCTATTTTACTGGTGCCGAAATTATGCCCTGGGAAACCCTTCCTTGGGTAGTGCTGCTGATGGCCAGCGTTTTACTGCTAGGTAAGCATAGCTAGTAGGAAAAATCAGACTTTATCTTTGAATGAAGAATTGCTGATCAAATAGACCACTGTATGTCTAGTAGTGCATGGGTAGAACCATATAGTTACATACCATATACCATTCGTCTTTTACTTCTCCCTTCGAACCCCTGACAGTTTTCCACATCCTTACGCAGTTCAGCAGTGCCGTTACGTACAACATGTTTGTCACCCTGGGACTCATAACGGCTGTACCCGTTTCAGCTGGTAAGTACCACTCGGCATGCCGTAAAGGACACCCGAACGTTAGAAGCTGTCGAGTGTCTTATCTGTTGATATTATTCATTCACAGCACTCGACATCGTGCTGTACGGGGCTCACTTTGCTGGTATGAAGCTGGCCGGTATCATATTGATAGCAGTCGGTTTCTTTCTCGTAATGTTTCCGGACAATTGGCCCGATTACATCACCCGTTTGCTGCGGTAAGTTGCTTTCTCTCGCACACCCCGCTTCTCTCGGACACTTCTTTTCTCTTTCTTGTGTTGTCGTACTTCTTGTGTTTATTGCTGGTTTTGTATTTTTACTTGAACTGTTTCTTGCGTTACTTGTCCACTATCTGTACCTCCCGCCCTGTGCGCCGGATGTATTTAAGTCTGTGTTCCCAGCTCGTCTCTACTGTCTCATTATTCCTATTTATCTACCATTGTCTATGCTCTCTTCCAAATGCTCATCCTACTTCCTTCCTCCTATGTCTAATTACTTCTCTTCGTCTGTCGCTCTACCCTCACACGCGCTAATTGGGCGAACGTCCTGGACCTCTTTACTCTATGCTCTACTATTCTTCTGTTGTTTCTAGAGCTAAAGCTACAAGTGGGGCATAAGCGTCATTCATCAGTTAACGAAATTTGTTTCGAGTTTGTAGCCCATCGTTGTACATTTGATGACCCCTAAAACTATCGATACTTTAAATTATTTCAATAGAAATTCAGACACACGCATCATCACAGTGTCACGATAGCAGACATTACGAGGTTGTTCCATTGGCATCAGCGAATAGTATCCGATCATGTGCTCATTTTGGACCAATTTCCTCTCTAAACTATATTTGTCCCATACTAACTGCTATCCAGTTGTTCTTGTATCGTTTGTTGATTGCTCATCAATTGATACGTACTCTTTGCGTTTCCTCTCTTTATCTATGGATGTGGAAAGCGTCCTTCGATCTAAACCTGGCTGTCCCCTTTATATCTCTTACCATTTATCTATATTTGCATCCCTTGCCTCTTATCGTTCCGTCAATTTTGCGCTCGTTGTATGTTGCATCCCCTTGGTAGAAAGCCAAGTCTGGAATATATTGATATTTTTTCCTCTCCTATCTCTCTTGCGTTAGATTGAACAAAACGAATCTCTTTAATTGCATGTAACACAAAACGCAAGGATTATACAATTAAATTTAACCTGATTTGTTCATTCTACCTTGCATTCGTATGCTGTCCCCTTTGTAACACATATCTTTTATTTTTGTAGGATTATATACATTTGTTCTTTTTTTTTAAATGTAGATAATTGTCCTCCGTTCGTGTGCATAATATCTCATGCTTCAGGCGCTACTTTCCATGCATCGAATAAACTTTTATTTTTACCATTCGTAATGTGTCCTGCCATCAATATCCTCTGACCCTTTTCACAACACCTTCTATTGATTGTGTGTACGTGTTTGTGCGTGTGCGTGTGTGTGTGCGTGTGTACGCGCGAGTAAGTGATATAGAAAAAGTGAGCATCCAGTAACCCTTTTTGTAACATTTAATAACGAAAAGTGCTGTATGGATGGATGCGTATGTATGTATGTATGTA
Source organism: Anopheles arabiensis (assembly GCF_016920715.1). NCBI lineage: Eukaryota > Metazoa > Arthropoda > Insecta > Diptera > Culicidae > Anopheles > Anopheles arabiensis. The sequence continues at coordinate 54,820,605 of NC_053517.1, read as the reverse complement.
TGTATATGTGTGTGTGTGTGTGTGTGTGTGTGTGTGTGTGTGTGTGTGTGTATGTATGTATTCATATTTATGGGTGTGTGCGTGTATGTATAAACCATGCAACAAACCATGATTACAACTAAAATTGTTTGTATTCAAAAATTACAGAAAAACTGGTCGCGCATTACTAAGAAACCAATGTTGTTGTGATACTGCTGAAAATGATTACGAAAATTCGGTAGGAAATCAATCAAATATCATAAATCTTAATCCGCCAATATTACACCACTACCAAAAATTTACAACCAACAGTATAAATCCAATTCCGTTTTCTATACCGAAACGTTTCTGTTCTAGTTTCTTGAGTTTAAATTTTCAATTTCTTCAATCTTACCATGTCACTTTGCATTTGTACATTACTACAAAAGGGAACATACCATGTATAGAGCTCTCACTGGCCTCCGTTGTTCGTTACTCTCACAAGCTTCCATGTAATGTTCATTCTACCCACTGGACGATGAGACATAACGCCAACGAAGCCTAATTGTTCACTCCATATACAGTTGTGCGTTTTCATTTACTGTAATCTTCAGTTCTAGTTGCCTTCTAATATTCATCCTGAGTAAAAACTGTAGTAGAAGTTGGACCATTATGATCCTTGAAAACGCAATGCGGCACATTCTATACTGTTTGAACATATATTACAGCTCTTCTTTCAAGCTTCTTTTTCTTTTTGTAAATCATTTCTAGTATCTCTCTGCCAAATATTATTCTCATTATTGCTAACTACAATACGCTAGGTGTCGAACTTTCAGAAATTTATTACTGTACTGCAGTTGTAAAATAAATAATTATTTTCATTACTAGACTTGTTTCTGTCTAGAATAGGATAACATAAATACAACCTTTTACCACACATGTTAGTAGCTGTATTGTTTTACAATGTTTTATCTTTCCTATTCCCTGTATCATCTTTTTATATAATTTGAAATTACTTCTTTTTTATATACTGAAGTTTTGTCTTTTTTAAACCATATTTAAGTTTTACAATTAAGCAGTTCAGTTTATTTGCTGTTACTTATCTAACCAGCGGAGATTTTTTTTAATCTTTTATTTGTAGTTATGTTTTTGTTCTATCTATCAATTCAGTGCAGGTTGTGTTAGTTGCTTATATTTTCTCACCTTAGTTTTTATCTGTTAATCCTATGAATCGTACGTTACATGAACCCATAATTAGTTTCTTAATGACGGTTTCAATGAATGGCATTTTCCTGTAGTGTATTTATTGTAGATTAAAATCAATTCTCCTATATTAATTAATCGGTTTGCCTTTACTTTCTCAAAGCTACCTCTTATACCTAAACCATGCACAACAAATACGAATACAACTAGCTATACAATTTTTTTAATTTCTTGTAAGAATGGCCTAGTGCGCCGTACCACAACTAGCTCTATAATATTGTGCAACGAATTGGTTAACCATTCTCTGTATATCTGTACGCTATCTTTCTCGTCTTCCACTGTCGATTTTTACCTTTCATACTCTACGCCGTACTGTCACAGACACACACAACCCTTCACTTTATCTCCTACTCTCTTTGTCCTTGGCTGTTCATCTTAAAAACACTGCTTTTCTTTCCATATGTTCATGGATAATTGCATTTCGATATAACATATCTCATCGTGTTGTAATATTTCATTCTTTCGTTGTACACTTCTGTGCTGCTCTTTCTCTTCTCTCTTCGTATGGCTCTGTCTCTTTCTTCCCCTGTCCTATCTTCATTTCTTCTACTTCGCCTACCTTCGCTGTCCACTAGATTAAACTATTGATTAATTTTCTGGCGTTAGTCAAATCATTATCGCTCCCATTGAATCCCATCCTGTTGTTGGCTCGTTGTATATCCACCACAAATGTTCTCGCTGCGGTAATGTACACAGTTCTGGTAGATGTAAGGTTTGGCAACAATGTATGTAGACTTATTAGCCCATGCTACAAGCATTATTGAGTACTCCTGGCCTCAGTAGTACCTGTGACCTTTAGACCTTCGTTTAGTAGACGAGAAATAGGATTGCAAGGCCACTGCATAGACTAGAATGAAAATTGCAGGATGAAAGCTATCTATACTATTGGCCAGACGCAGGACTGAGAACCGCAAAGCAAAGGAAAGCTAAAATTAAATAATCTCATCGTTGCATTGCTGCAACATCCAGAGTTCCAGTCACAGTGGCTCAATCCGGTTTCGTGATACGTACTATTCCTTCGGTTAAACTATCGCTCTTTACACAACCTTTGGATATTCTCCCGAACTTGCAACGTTTGTCAGACTCGTGAGCAATTCCTTTTCCACCATACAAATTCAATTATCCGGTACAGCATCATCCAGCAAGTCAGGATATATATGTTACAGCACTATCCCGATACGTTCCCTTACATGGTCCTTCACAGCCTCTCTTACAACCACTCACCCCCACCCCCACCACACCTCCACCCATACCCTAATGCCCGCTCCTTTCACTGCCACATTCGGCTGTCCTTTAAACTCACTCTCCCGTACAACTGGTTTTGATGTTCAGTTATGCCAATGGTTTTTAGTCGTTCTAAATTCTCAAATAAAAAACCGAACCCATATATTTCAATTGTTTTCCAGAAATATCATCTTGTTGGGTCACAACGCGAGGTGAGTGTCCGTGAACGTACTGAACGAATAAAACTTTCGTTTTGTTTTGTTTTCCTCTTCTGTTTACAATTTTTACTGCATCGTTACGGTTTCGGTTCTATTTGCGTTCCGGCAGTATGCAAACCTACCGAACTTTTCTGTTTACATTCATATCAAGTTGGTGTTTTTCATCATCATTATCTCTTTATCTCTCTCGCTCTTTCACTCTCTCTCTCTCTAGAGGACAGATTTCGTTGTAACTTTTTGATTTTGCTGTTCATTTTTCGTGCGCCCTTTCGGTGTCTATCTTTGCCTGTTTTTATGTCCATGTGTCCGTTATGATCGTCACCTTTTGAATGCCCGATTACACTCTCTATGTAATATGTATTTTCATATATGTTTACTGTTGATGGTGTCACTTCATTTGCAATCTATAGTTCCCTATTTGCAAAACCTTATTCGGATTGTTTTGTTTACATGGGTTACACAATTCCTTATTATGTCTTGCAGGCTGCATTGTTGATCATTCAACATCATCACCAAGATAATGGTAGCCGAAATTAAAAACACACGCATAACATTTCGTCTGATAAATTCAACTGTTAATGCATTTTTGCATGCTTTGTGTTAAACTCATGCCAAAATTGTTCTTGAAACCAGTTATTGTGCCATTCAACGCACAATCTCTCAACAACAAAAGAATGCAAAATATTTCGTCATTTGAAAAAAAAAAACAAACATTTCGTTTCGTTAAATATTTTGTGAAATATATAGCTACTGGTCTCGTATGCTTTGGTACTCAGGTTAGGCCGGCTGCTCCTCAATCCAGTGACTGATGATCCATCAGCCAAGCGCTAGCCTTTCACACATTTCGCAGCTTATGGACTAATACTATTTAATCATGATTAATGATAGTGATAGTTGCCTTCATTACTAACCAGTTTTAATGATCGTACACAATCGATTGTTCTGTTTGCAACATCGTTTGTGTAACAGTACATTACCATTCGTGTATTGTATTTTTTAAGAGAGCTTCTCTCGCTAATTTAGCTGCTAATTTAAATGTTGGTGTTTCCTTTATTTTCCAATCACTCAACGAAACGTATCAATTGAGTACTATTGAGCCAATATTCAATTAAGACAGTATAATCATGCAATTTTATCATCGATGAATCATTTGAAAGAAAATTTCTACTTTTGCAAAAATATACTCCGATTTCTAAGATATACTTAGAACGATGTATACTAATGTTAAGAGAAACGAAAAGTACACAGTATTGAGCTTCAATTTCAATCCCTTAACAAAACACCCCTATCCTTTTGAACAGTTGCAATCGTGCTAAAACTTTAATCAATCGGCCATTCTCTGCACTAAGAGGGATCCTTTCATGCCCAGTATTTCCGGAAAAGCTCATCAACCTAAATAGCATATCGGAATAAAAATAAATATCAACGAAATGGAGGAAACATCAAAAAATGCGGAAACCTCTACCTTAGCGGTGCAAACACGTTTAGTAGAATAGCCCCCAAAAAACCGCAACAGCAACGGAGTTACTGTTACGCTTGAGCGTGATGATGAATTTAATTAAATTTCATAATTTATTTGGTTCTGGGGCCGGTGCCTCTTGGATGTACTCCGCACACGTTTCGTTTACGTGCCGGTACGTGGTTAGAACATGCAGCGCCCACGTACGAAAACTGCCCATTAAAAAGTGCGAAGAAAAAGAGAGTGATTTACTAATTTAGGACAACAGGGTTGTGCTATAAGTGGCGTGGAATCTTAATCGACAAAAAACGTGCTCCAACTAGAAGCACCAGGAAACAGTGCTTGCTCCAAAATAAGCTTTCTATTTGTTCATTTTGTTCCATGATGTGCAGAAATTTAGAAGAAAACAACAACAAAACATTTAACAAAGCGCAAATGAAGTCGAAACTGTTCCTCTAGAATAATTGCCGTAAGCTTGAAAATCCAAAATATCGTTTGAGTCGAACCCCACACCTCACCTCACATTGAATCTACACCGTTTTTTTCATCCTGTTTTTCCGTAGAGTCTCATAAGCAATGAACTAATTCCTCAACTACTCGTTCCAGATACACTACAAAAGAGGTAAACGTTTAACAGAGTCTCCCAATTGCTGATTCTAAACTGCTCTTGCCATTGCCAGTCTATGCATACAAGCATATGTGAATGAAAACGATTGTTTCAAGCAAAATTGCATCACACAAGAAAAGCAAAAAAGAAAAATCATATTAATGTAGCAAAACAAAACCAACCAAAACTAATCACTCCCATCTAATCCAACCGTCACAAGACAGATAGTACCAGATTGTACTCTAAACTCAAGCCAAGTCCCAGGCCAGGTGAGACTCCTAAGTAGGTTGAGATTTGTTCTCCGTAGACCAGTCTCGTAGTAAGCAGCCATATATAATCTATATATATATATGTTTGTATGTGTGTCTGTGCGTGTGTGCTAAAAGCACATCAATTACTTTATGCTGCTGCTCGCGCCAATTTACTGCTTCTAAACCTTTCTTCCGAAAAAAAGCCACTCGTTAACCTATCTGTTCCTATGTTTCTCACTCCATCAGTTTGTTCCATTAGTGTGCAATGATTACCATGACCTAACCGTCGTTAAATTGGTCTAAATTTTTCCCCATATAAAGCACCGATCCTCTGCATCTTTAAAGTTGGGAATAAACCATAAATAAAAAAAAATCCCAGTTGATAACACCAGCTTGCTTGTTATAGTTGTTAGTAGTAAGAGACACTATCGAAATGTAGGTACGTAAAGGAACGTGTTGTATATACCGCAAACGTACTGTAATTGGTATGTAAAAAGTTATCATTTGCGACATTTGTTTATGTCCTACACTGAAAGCCTGTGCCTAAACATAGTCAATCACTGTCACACTTGTACTGCGAAACGGAACCGAAACTGCGGAAATGGAAACCGTACTTTCCGGCAAGTACTAGCGAACTAATCTGCACTGTTTTAACCCCCACCACACTCTCCAATAGTGGCCACGAGGCAGGGAAAATTAGTGATTATTCCTTAGTTTCACTCAAGACAATCTTGAAGACAAAACAAAACCAAACCAAACCAAAAAATCAACACGATTTGAGCAAGCACATCCGATTGTAAGAATGAATATGAATGATCACTTACATTTATTGCCAACGCTTTTCAAGTATTATTTTCAAACCATCGTGTACAAAATTCTTACCCATCATTGAGTACTGTTCAGTTATGTGCGTGTGTCTTCTTTTAAATAACCCTCTCTCGCCAAGCCAATAGAATATACATTAATTTCTAATTCTTCTCTAATCCATATCTTTCAATTTCACACTAACAACATATAACCCACGTACACGACCCCAAACACACACACACACACCATCGTTTCGTTGCAAATTGTTACACGCACGCAGTCGGCCAGCCTTTTGTAGAAGGGATATTGTCGTTGCCTCACCCACATCTACTGTTCGATAAAAAGTACAACTGCACAACGCACCGATTGTGTTGTATTGTATCGCGTTGCGGAATGTAGTTCTAGCTATTCCCAAAAGACAACATCACTCTACCAAAACCAAACCAAACACAAACTGAAAAAGAAAAAAAAAACAAACAAAAACCGACCTGCTAGAACCTGTACCATTTCAAGGCAGAGGCTGTTTGAAAGTAGAAGCAAAGGTAAGTAAGTACAGCGCGTTGTATAATATTGCTACCCTACAACTTAGTAGTTTTCTACCATCACCATTACCATCACCATCACCAATCACCAGATTGTCTAGAAAATCCTTCTTCTTGTGAAGTTGGCAACGACAACGAACGCAAGATCAATTGTAGCAACATCAACAGCCACTTTTTCCTATCAATGTATATTTCTCTCTTTATCTCTCTCTCTCTCTATTTCTCTCTCTCTCTTTCTCTTTCTTCTCTTTTCTCTTTCGCATAATCTTATTCCATTCCACGAATCTACACCACCGACTTCTTCTCCTCCACATTCACCAAACACCAAACCTTCCTTGTTTGTGCTATCAATACTTTAAATGGTTTCCCCGTACCGCTATTATATTCATATTAATATCCTTAATTGCTCCTATTTTTTTGTTAAATCAACATTCTCCCTTTTTTAACAATCTGCATTAATATGCAATGAACCGCCGTATCCTGCGCTTGCAATCTCAGGGCAATGCGCAAATCCTCTACCAGAATGTTTTGTTCCTTTTTAAACACTCTCCCAGTTTCCTCCATCTTCTCTACACGATCCTGTGTTGTTGGAAGCTTAACAGTAATCACACTATCCTCGAACGGAACTCTAACACCACCTTCCAAATTCACACTCTTCACACACTTTTGTGCATATTGTGTTCACCTGGATTGCATTGGGGCGACAACAATTATAAGGTAAAAGAAACACCGCTCTTATAAACTATCGATGCTATTAGATGTACTTTTTGCTGTGCTTTTCGGTCCCGAAAGTATTCCTTCTCCAACACGCAATACGCGTACATTATATTTTCAGCAAATTCATAGAAGCTCCATTACAAAGTAAAAGGCACTTTAATTATTGGCTTTTGTTACTTTTTTCGTCTTTCTATCGGCATAACTTTGAATCGCTTTCGATATGCAATTTTGTGATTTGCTTAATGTCTTAGTACCAGATTAATTCATGTTTATTTTAAAACTATATCCTTACCTGTGTGTATTTCGGTTCTTTCAACTTCAATCTATCAACTTACACTCCAACGTACTGTGTGCGCTTTATTCATCTCTCTTTCTCTCTGGGCATGAGAAATAATTGCTAACTTACTGAAAACCATACCATTTCTGTGTTCTTCTGTTAACTTTTCTTTGCTTCGATGGGGTCATCATCAGCTAGTGTATGTGTGTGTGTGTGTGTTCCTAGCAAAAAGCTTTTATTGATCATCCTTCATGTTCAAATGTTCATTATCAATTTGACTGTATTCGGTTCCTATGTTTGTTTTACAAGAAAATTTAAACTGAGAGAAAGAGAGCAAAATTAAACTTCTTTTTTCTTTGAGAAAATTTAAAGCTTCATTCACCACTATAACCACGCCAAAAACTAGCCAAAGCAGTGGTGGAGATGTTATCGTCAATAGAATGTGCTTTGCTTTTGAATACATACTAGCAAACAAACAAACAAACAAAAAGTACCTAAATCACTGCAGCGGCAGTTCAATAGTCCAGTTTTAATCAACATTGGCTTCTTTTGTGGCTGTACTTGTCGATTTTGGTTTGTCTATTACCCGTTACCTCACGATCTCTACTTTTACCTAACTGTTTTAGTTTTGCAGATCTTATTTATCATCACCGCTTCTACACCGCGGCTTTCATGTTGGTAAACAGATGGCTTCCCTGGTCCGTGCACTAATCCTGCGTTATCGTTATCTTTTGTGTTTTGTTTCCATTTCCATCTCTATCACGCCCTGCCCTGTTCCGAAATGCCTTACCTTTACAGATGGGGTCGTCATCCTCGAAGCGGAACTCCATCGCAGCATCGCGACGTCATCGACTATCGGACGGGCTACATTCGATCGCATCTTCGCTCTCCCTCTGGCCGGGTGAGATGACCGATCTGCAGCAGCAGCAGCAGCAGCAGCAGCAGCAACATCATTTGCAGCATCAGCAGAGCCTGCAGCACTTTCAGCACATCCTGCGCAATGATAGCAGTAGCGATTTCGTTGGTCTAAACCCGCACGCGAAACTGCGCCACTATTCGCTCACCGAAATGACAACCAACTTCATCCGTAAGCCGGGCTCGATCCGGCTCAGCCCAGGGTTGGGTACCGGGAGTGGTCCTAACTCTCTGTCGGCCACAGCCGACGCTCATCGCTATCCATCGATGAACGGGCGTAGCAGCTCTTACGGTTCGCTGGAGTAACAATGCTCCCTTTCCCCGTACGGAGCAACAGCTTAAGGACAATCTTTCAAACAAGCTGCGATACACAATACTTAGATGTTTCGTGCACAGGAACTGTGGCACGATTACGCGAGACGCGATAAAGTTAAAAGTAGAGCAGGTGGATTTTGCTTTACGTTTAATTTGTAGTTTCTGAATTTTTTTTTATGCTCGTGGACAAACAAACAAACAAACCACATCGTACCAAAGATCGAACCGAGTCACAATTACTTTAGTACTGTATTCACTCACAGCAATGCTACTAATAACGGCAGACAGTTAGGTGTAAAATATTTCGTTCGCCACAAGCATCCATAGCAAACAAGTTGGCAGTTTTCAACTGCCTGATAACGATTGTATCTAGAATGTAGTTTAGCAATCACTACACTAATTCCCCTTTGATAACATAACTATAGTCGTTTTATCAGTACCTATCACACACAGCCAGAATCTTAGTTATGTTTTAATTAGTGTACAGCGTTTATTCCCATTTTCAAAAGGAAAACTTTAATGAACTAGTAATAATGAGAATCATAACAATAGTGTAAGCAGCGCGTGGATAAGCGTTACTAGTTTACTAACACTAACGATAGCACTTCTCTACGGTAAGCTACGGTTACTGGCCCTGGCAGACGACAACCTGATGGCTAGAACCTGGTTTTACAACATCTGGTTGTAGCTTAACGTTTCTAAAATTACCGTTCGGAATTGATGTATCCGGTGATAGAGGCAATTTGTTAATAGTTTAACTAGTTGAAGTAAAATACCGATTTTTGTTTATAATATTCAAGTCGATTTTATTCCACGAATGGTTTAGAATGAATGTTAACCAACGAAGCGTGTTGTGCTAGTTACATATTTCCGATAGAACACGTTAAGAGCAATGTTTGCACACTTTACACAACTCACAAAGATGAACAATGTGTGGCAATCGAACAATAGCTTAAGGTACACCAAATTCCATCAAAACGGCATCATATTTCAATGATAATTCCAAATACATATTTACACATTCAAACGAGCGTAAACAACGAATCCATTTCTGTACAATGATGTTTCAAATCACTCCTTGCACTCCTGCAAGGATAGTGTTAGTTGGAAAATTCTGAAACCCAAATGAAATATCAGAAACAATGATTGCAATTCTTCCACAAAAAAAAGTTGTTTGGTTTAATTTATATTTGTGTTAATTTGTGTAAAAATAATACTAAAAATAAGTACTTAAGTACTAGCTTTTGGCTGGAGTTGTGATAGTTGGTTGCTCATTGAATAGGTAAGTATTAAAGCAAAGATTCATACCATCCACACATTGTCGGATTAAGGGTATCGGGGGCCCTAAGCAGTAAGACGAGTAGAGCCCCCCCCCCCCCGACGTGGCCCCAAGCGACCGCCTTGTCCGCCCACCGTTAGATCCGCCACAGGTGGGTTTTAGGTGGCCATCATATCCGAATGAAAGTATCGCTCAAAAGAGAACATCAATTGTTAACGATTGTTTCCTATGTTGAATGGATTTGTATATAACTTAATACGAACTCGCGATATTCTAAGCTTTCTCTATGAAACAGATGTCCGTGTATCATAATTTTGTTAGGCCACAGTACCAGTACCACACATAGAGAAAATTAGACTCACAGCTAAAGCATGGTAAAGAATTGCATTGTCACGCTTTTCACGAAAAACTAACGTACGTGTAGCTACAATAAGACTCAGTGTATACGATGAGCTGTTGGAAATTGTAAAAAATAACTTTAAACATTTAAAAACCCTTGCAACTGATGCATGGACAAACTGAAACACAGATAGTTTTCTATCAGTTTCGATTACGGGTTTTAGCCGTTCTAGCTGATGTTCTTCATACGTCTTGCGCTAAAGAAATTCGCCAACACCCCCTGCTTTTCTCCACTCGATTTTGGTAGGAAAAACATTCTTCTTTTAAAGCACAACAACCACCAAGACCTGCCTGTACCACACACTAGTGGGCTTGGCTTTCAGTGACTTATGGATTACTCATAGCAGGGTAGTCAAAAAGTCCTACGTATGAGGACACGGTCCATTCGAGGCTTGAATCCATGACGGCCATGTTGTTCAATCGTACGAGTTGGCGACTGTACCACGCGACCGGCACATATTGGCAGGAATTTTTGAACGTATGGTCGGAATGCGTATTCTCACCATTTGCTAGCTATTATTTCCACCGTCTGTTCTACTGCTAAAATCTCCAAAGAAATAAGATAATTTTCTTTTTTACAGTTTACAGTTCTAGAATGAAGTTATGCGTAAACAATACTACAATACAATACCTTTAAATCAACAACTTAACAATGTTTTTAGATCGTTAAAGTAATAATTAAGTAATCATTAATTTGTTAATTGCTAAATTTACAGTTGCCTCCGTATTCAACGGGGTACATCAAGAGTGAATGTGAATCATTACCATTCCTGAAATTAAGACCAAACAATATTGGCCCGGGAACTGTTCCTGAACCCAAATTGAACCTGGAACTGAACCTGGAAGACAGATCGTTCCTGAAACTGATCTTGAACCCAAATTGTTCCTAAAAAACTGATTTTGAATACAGGCGGTCCCCGAGATACACGGTTGATGGGGACCGAAAACGGCCGCAAAATATCGCGTATCTCTAATTTCTCAATTAATTATTTGATATGATTCTGACTGAATTTTACAGTTTTAACCTTTTGAATTAGTTTTAAACATTTGATCAAAAGGGAAATTATTCGGCATTTGACAATTGATGTGTCAAATCAGTACAATATGCTCAAATAACTGTCAAATTTAGAAAATCTAAATCTAGCGGTATCAAAACCGCGTATAAGAGATACCGTGTATCTCGGGGACCACCTGTACATACTTTTGCTGGAACTGATTCTCTGATCCATACTGGGTCTAGTACTCATCATGTAGGTCCTGGAGCATAAGCCAAATCCATGGAAAAGATCCTGTTCCGAAATCAGTCCTGTTCCTGAACCTATACCGATGCTGGAACAGATTCTGAACCCATACCAGCGCTGGATCTGCTCCAAATCCTATACGACTTTAGTATTTGTCCTGTACTTATGTCACTCTTGAAACAGACCATGAACACCTATCGCTTATTGAACGGATTCCAATCCCATACAAGTCCTGAAACTGACTCCACGGCCATTCCGTTCCTGAAACAGATCCCAAACTCATCACGGCCCTGGAGCTGGAACTTCATGAACTTCTCTACTGCTGCTGAAACCGCTAAGTGACTCCGACCAGCATAAGCATAAGTGACTCCGACCTGTTGGTGCTGCGAGTTCAGGTCGGGTCGGGCCAAGGTGGGTTCATTCCGACCCACGGGTGCAGCGAGTTCGGGTCGACCCGACTGATGATTAGGTGCGAGAAAGCATAACCGACTCCGACCTGTAGGTGCAGCGAGTTCGGGTTGGGTCGAGTCAAGATAGGTTCAATCCGACCCGACGGACTTGCTCGGACCCGACTCCGGGTCGGGTCGTGAAATGAATCGTGTGACCCACCACTAATACCCATCACAGTAGCTTTGTTTCTTATCGAATCTTCAATACCTATTTAACTTTGTTTTGTTTATCTTATTTTATTTATTACAATATACAAAAGCTTCAATTCATCGCTATAACCCGATGGCGTTGATTTTTTTCGAAATTATTTTATTTTAATTGTGTACGAAAGAATTAAAGAGTAAATCGCGCAAAATAGCGCCGAGCAGCGACTCATGCCCAATTTCCTCGAACACCTATAATATGCGTTTCGCGGAAACATACTGTAATCATTTTGAAGCATTCGTTAACCCTTAACGTTTGCTTTTGCTCTGACAATCTGTCAAGTGTGGATGAAATGACGTCATGAATTTATTATGAAACTGTCAGCTGCTCTAATTGTTGTTTGTTTGTTCAGCGATCCTCGATCAGTAAAATTTCTTCAGTTTAACTTTCACTCGTTTTAAACATAGTTATTCGACTGTATTCAAACGTCATACCAGTTGCAACTGACCTTCACCTTTGTACTTTGCTGAAATCGCCATCCTATAACGCACTTGGCATACATTATGGCAGCAGAACAAACCCGCGACACTGGCACAAGTTGGTGGAATGAATTTTCTAATTTTATGCGTAAAGATACGAAAGGCGTTGAGGTAAGTGCCTGCATCGATTGTATTGTCTGAGCAGTAAAAAATATTTTGTATTAATGTTTCGGTCCGGCTTTACAGATAGTCAGCTACACAGTATCTGGAATTTTACTGGTTGTGGCCTACAGAAAAATACGTCCAGTAAGTTGTGATCATTGTTAAATACACTCAACACAGGGTATTGATGAACATTTTTTTTTTTGCAGGTCACTATTTTCGGGAAACCATCGGACATACCGCATCATTTTGTCCGTGATCAAGTAAAACAGTATGGTAGGGTAACTAAAATAGAACCGTCACAACTGTACGGTCCTCTGCTAGTTGTGCAACATCATCCACCGGCGAAGGTATTTTTTTGGTCGAGCAAAACCATACCTATCAAGATAGATGGTATCGCTATCAACGCCAATGGGTATTCCTGGTTGCAGTCCGTTGTGATCGGCAAAGAAATATGCTTCATCCCGATGAAGGAACCATCCAGCGCAGCTCAGATTGAATGCCGTGTCTGTATAAACGATTCGAAAAAGCAGATAGATGTTGGTGAAGCATTGCTTAGCCTAGGGTTCGCCAAGCTCTCCGTCCCGGTGCCAAAATCGGTACGAAATCGAAAAGATGTGCACGCTGTCGCACTATATCAATATTATCGAACTTTGGCCAAAGCTGAACGATACGCCAAGGATCGTCGCAATGGTTTGTGGCAAAGTTCGTTGGGTCCCCGGGTTTGGCCACTATCCTTGTGGCCTGTATTGTGGGATCGTGTGACCAACCCCAACCGCGTGCCGGCGCTTGTTCGATGATGCACTGTTCCAATCTATGGTTCACTACAGTGAGTGAGAAATAGTAGAAAACTTGCAGTATGTGTAATGCATATTTTCTGTTGGTGCCTTAAGCTTGTATATCTATGACAGAAAAAGCAATCAATAAAATGTTACAAATCGTACTTAAACTTACGCTTCAATACAGTCCTACCGGCGTTTGATGTTGACAAGATCAGGAATCCAAATTGAAGTTTACGAACAGAAACCATAAACCGAACCATCGAGAGATTGACATTTGTTTGTTTGTATGCGGCGAAGGGATGAAGGAAACAGTGCGAAACATCTTGAACTACATCGAAGCTCTCGCTGTGCTCACTTTCTGATCCAACAATCATTTCGTCGATACCTTTTTTCATAAGCTGTAACTCCCGCCAGCATAAGATACCAAAATCATTCAATCACACGTATTATCGATGTAATACTGTGTCTCATGTAATAGACATTATTCAAGGGCAACACTATGCACAATGTGTGCTATTTGAGCTAACATCCAAACAATGAAAAAGGTAACCTCATTTCACTGGGTTAGCACCGAAGAACATGTTGAGAGGAAACGTTAGAAAACACGCAAGATAGTGTAAAAACGCACATTCGAACCAGGAGACAGCTTATATAATGTGATGCGAGATTGTAATGTTAATCCTTTTGCAGTGTTAATGTATGTGTTTTCATTTCCCGCCTAAACGATTCAGGGACGCTAGGAGCTTCCTCGCTAGCAAAACAAACCACTGGCAAGACGTGTGTGCTCTTCACCCGGATTGGTTTTTACACAGGGCCCTCGATGCGTGTGTGAGTGTAGTGGTGAACACCGTGCCCCGTTTGACGGTGTGTGCAAAAGCAATGAGTTAAGATTCGACATCCAACTCTGGTGGAGAATATGTCGATGGTGTTCTAGCAGATATCGTACAAAAAAACCCGTAGTGTGCTTGCTTATCTGGGATAGATGGTGCAGAATCTACTGCAAATACGCAGATAGAAGTGAAATTTATTGTGACTCTGTCGGCTGATCACTATGGAGCAGAGTATCGCACAAAGCAGTTTGGTGCCGGTGCAGAACATGGAAGATGGTTCCCAGAAGTCATCGGAGCAATCATTCCAGGACCACCGCACTCTAATACCCAATTCTACCGACGTTAGTGGTTGCTGCAGGTTGTGCTGCAATGAAGATTCCCATCTCCGAGAACTTTTTGCAGGCGGGTACAAAGAGGAGCTGCTCGTACGTAAAATCTTCGAGTGTACCACAGTGGAGGTATGTGCATTTCATTTCCAAAGATATTCTACCTACACAACATACGTGAAGTTGTCAGCAAACCCCTCAGCCAGGTACCTTTCTAGAACATGAAATGGTATCGTTCGGTCTATCGGCAGATTCCATTATTTCCATTTTCTTAAATCCGACCATTATTCTGTGCATGACTTTGATTACTCAGATCACTTTGGCCAGTGACCCGGATGCTCTGATATGCTATTCCTGTGTCGCAAAAATTGAGGAGTTCCATCACTACAGAGAACAGTGCCGCACCAACGATGTACTGCATAGAAACTGGAAACGCCGATTGGGAGGGCAAATCGCTACGGCTTCATCTTCATCATCGATGATACTTCCCGCAAAGTACATCAAAAAGGAAAAAGATGTGGAGTCCTTTGAAATCAATGCTGGTGACTTCTTCCCGGTGGATGTTCCGCAACAATCCGATGAGATGTTTGGTATGCATGGACCAATTGCCAGTGTTGCTGATTCGTCTAGTGCGGTGAACGCATCATCTGCTCCTAACGAGGTAGGTCTTATTTAGATGTAGAAATCGGTACCAATTTTGCAACGAAGCACTGCTATCTAATTTGCTGGAATACGTGCGCATGTTCCACCACGATCCGATATGTTGGTGTATTTCTGGATATTCAATAGCAGTCATAATTAAGGTGACGTCCTCACTGAAGGTACCAGATCTTCGCCTGAGGCGTATATTTATTGCATGTTCCCCTCCTTTCGTTGCTACTAAATTTCTGAGTAATTTTGGTCGTGCAATCTTCATAAGACAATTTAGATGTAGTAGACATTTTCTCAATAGTGGCGCAATGGATGTGGCTATAACATCCACATGGCGGAAATGAAGTTACGAAAGCAAAGTTTTCTCCAGCGATGTGTGCGTTTCATATTTTCATTCCCAATGCTTGAGTTCCGACATCTTGCGCTCACGGACACACGTCAAATCTATTTCTAAACCGCTGTGGTGTGATAGAGACAGAACGATGGAGACGATTTCTGAACTCCAATCTACCGGATCTGAACAATCGAAAATGCTTATTGATGGGATCACACACAGTATAGTAGCATTTTGCTGCAGGTGTTGTATGGTACTTTAACGTGGAAACCAATATTTTTTATATAAAATAACACCTAAAAGTTAGATCTATCGCTCAATATTGTATTGAAACCACCTCAACCTTAACCTATACAAGTAATTTGTTTGTCGTATCTTAAGTCAAAAATATTAAATTTAGATGTAAGATGTAAATCACTGTATTTACTTGAATGTGTAGAGTTTTTAGGACCAAAAATTGTTTGGCCAGAAACAATGGTTTATTACTTGTAGATATGATAATCCACCGTTGCTTTGCATTATTGTACCTATTATTTTTAGCACGATGTATGCAATACTCCAGAAGAAGAAGAAGAAGAAGAAGAAGACGAAGAGGAGGAAGAAGAAAATCTTTTGGAGTTGATGCCAGAACGTCCACAAGATGAATTCCGTTTTTTGTACACCAATGACAACGAGGAGTTCGCCAAAGTAAGCTAAATCAGCTTGATTTTCTTCAATAACTCTCTTACCTTTGTATTATTGCTTTTGATTATTTGAAACAGCAAAATGATTTCGATTGTGATGTGCCGATCAAAGAAGAAATGCCCGATATTGATGACACAGCCGAAGACATCTGGAACAATTTTGAGGACGATGTTAGCATGGACCATACTTCGGCATTAATACCGCTAATGGAAAGTTCTTCATATTCAGTGAGTGTCGCACCCGAAACAGATTCACAGAGGCCTTTCCGCGAGGTATACAACGGTGAGGCGCTAGTTTGTCTGGTTCAAGACGGGTTTTTGTACATACAAAAAGGGAAAGGGCAATGGCATTGCCGAGTGGAAGATTGTGCAGCTGCAATCATCAGGCGAGCAGAGAGCGAATACCTGGAAACAAACAACATTCTTCATACGCATAACAAGGAAGTGGAAAATAGTGCAACCGATTTGCAAATATGGCAGCTGCTGAAAAACGCATCACCAAACGGAATGTCGGATGAGCTGTTCCATTATGTAAAGAACGTAAAAAAAGGAAACTCAATCGTATACAAGGGCTATCGATACGGCATGAAACATAGCAGGCTAGATGGCACAATATTTTGGAAATGCAACGCTTTGAACGGCACTTGCCCGGCTGGACTGTATCAGAGTACAAACAATGAGTTCGAAACTGTTGAAACTCATTTACACAAGCAGCAGGAATCCAGCTGCGAGACAACACAACATAATTCAAACGTTACAGACGATGACGTTGATGAATTGGCTGAAAATACACCTCTGAAGACTAAGATTAAATTACGGATCGGTCAGCAACCAAATGCAATGGAGAGTCGATCCCTTTCTCCTTCCACGGGCGGCGAGAAGAACGATGATTTGCAAACCAACCAAAAAGATGACAAGAGAGTTGTTCGGAAAGGCTATGGTCACAAAATTGTGAACAACGCAAATGGTCGACCTCGCCTTCATTTCGATGGGAATCTATACGTGCGCGAATCGGCTCGAGCGGACGGAGTGGTGGTATGGCGTTGTCGTCGAAATTACGATATGTGCGGTGTTGTTGCATTCCTACATCCAGATGGATTAGTGGAGGTGAAGGGAAACCATGATCATTCTTCCATCAAAAGTACGATGAGTATTACAGAAAACATGACCAGAACCAGAAACTATGAACTGTCGCCCACATGGAAAGGTGGCGAGGCACTCGTGCTAAATGGATATCGGTTTCTGAAAGCCTATTCAAGAGTAAATGGGATGAGCTTGTGGCGTTGCGTTGGTTCGCTGGGCGTCGTTTGCCGCGTGAAGGTCACTACCGATGCGGATGGGGTGGCCTATATCTCCAAAAATGAACAACATTTGCATGATAAACCCAAACGGCCCCATAAATCCCCGAGCAAGGTTGTTGAAAATACCCAAATCAAGGAGAAACAGGCAGATAGTGCCAACAAAAATGAGAAAAAAATGGTCCGTTTAGGGAATCAAATTACCAACAAGGCATGCTCACCAGTTCGGAAAACGGTGAACGTAACACGAAAATCCAATGAGTGCGCTACTACTTCTGCCGCTGGAAAATCACTAAAAGTTATGTCTAAATCACAAACGGCGCGCAACTATCGAATTATAAAGAACAAGAAAGGTAACAAGGCTCTAGTGTACGGCGGATACCGGTATTGCAAAATTCGAACTCGTCAAGATGGAAGCATCTGTTGGGTGTGTCGGATGAACAAAAAAACGTGTCGCGCTGGAGTATACCAATATCCCGATGGTCGATTTGAATGGATTAATGAAAGGCGTCATAATCACAGCCCCACCGATGCAACAGAACCATCACCATCACCATCACCTTCACCTCCGCCTAAAAAGATGTCGACAAAGGTGGTTAAAAAACGCCCGTTTCATATAGACGACGAAACGTTTGTAAGCAGCGAGTGGTATCTAGTAAGGAACAAAAAAAATGGTGCATCGCTCATTCACGCTGGTTACCGTTATAACAAAAAAGCAGACCGATCGGACAATACATCAATGTGGCGCTGCTCCCAAGCCAGCAATGGTTGCCGTGCTGGGATTGTGATGTACACCAACGAGACGATAGCAAAGCTCGAAGATATTGATCATACCCATCCGCCTCCTGCTAAGACCAGTGGCGACGAGGACATTATTTTCAATGATCTTGATATAAGCAAAGAGTCTGCTAGTACGAGCAAACATTGTAGCAACCCCGGGGCTAAGATAGCTAACTTGAATAGATGTATTGAGGAAAAAGATGATCCTGAAGCAAATATGCGCTCGTTGCTAAACAGTACGCTGGATATATCCGACGAGCCAAAGAATGAAGTGTCTGAAAAAATTGTGATCCCAGCTGCGGAAGCCCATTATCGATATGTGAAAAACCGACGCCATACGCAAGGCTTGGTTTTTCGAGGTTTTCGATATTCGCGCTCAACTATGCGCGAACGTAGCGATGGTACTGTGAAGTGGATTTGCCAGATGAACAGAAAAACCTGTCGCGTCAGCTTAAAAATTATGAAGGATGGAAGTTTGGAAATGGACGATCAGAAGCACAACCATTTGCAGCTGCCGGAGGATATGGACGATAACTTTACTGACGAAGATGATGACAACGACGACAATGCTTCAGCATGGGACGAAACTTTGGACGATCATAAGAATGAGACGCATAACAAACAAATCAAGCCTAAGGTTAAAGAAGAACAGGATTACTATTTTGCTTTGAATCGCGCGAATGGGGAGAGTTTGATATTCCAGCAAAACCGTTTCAGCAAAGATTACTCGCGCCCGGACGGATCGACCGTTTGGCGCTGTATGGTGCGTCAAGCATGTATAGGTAGAGCATTGCTACGTCCAGACAATACGTGCTGTATGTATCGCAATACATATCACAATCATCCTCCACTGGATGTGCTTCCACCGCCATTGCGATATCCACCCAAGGAAACTAGTTCACAGGCATCACCCGAACAAACCTTGCTAGCAGAGCTGGCAGCCGAAATACAAGACGCGTCCTCAAGTGTGATTGTGAAAGGAGATATGGTTATTTATAAGCAAAACCGTATGAAAAAGATAAAATCATTTCCTGATGGATCCGCCATGTATGCTTGTGCGGAACTAGACAGCTGCAAATCGTTAGTAAAACTACAACTGGAACCAACTGAAGGTACAACATCCTCCCCGGTAATACTATTCGAGTGGCCCCATAACCATCCAAGCTTCTTAACAGCCGCTAGCAACAGTAGCAAGAGTGCCGCGCAAGACTTTCCACATAAGACTTCTACCAAAATGTCAAAACAATCCACCAAAGGTGTTACAAAAAGTAGTAAAGAGTTTCAACTGTATAAAAGTGATCGGGGCCATATTACGCTAGTGTACAAAGGATATCGTTTTTCACTGCGCAGTCATAACAACATAACCGACGACACCGCGTGGAAATGTCGCGCAAACAGAACCTGCAATGCTTTCGTAGCCTTTACCAAAGATGGCAAAGTTGTTCGGCAGGGAAACGGTAAGGCGAAAGCTGTGTCACACAATCATCCCATTAACGGTGAATATATTGAGCGGGCAGTGCCGTTTGAATTGGCAGATCTCGACCCACCTGCAGAGAACTTGGGTGTGTTTGCTGCTCAATGGTTGAATGGAATGTACAGCGGAACACTTAGTGGCAAACCAATTAACTCCTCCTCCTCCTCACCTAAAACCACTGAACGCATTGATCGACACAAAGTGATACACCATAAAAACTTCTCTTACAAACTGCAGACAATTAAGAACGGTCGAGAATGCTGGCGCTGTACAATGTTCCAAACAAGAGCTTGTCGGGCTGCTCTGTTTTGTCACAAAAATGGCAAAATTGTAGAATGTACCAATGGGCGTCCGCATAACCACGAAGCAACCAAGTCGCGATCGGATGCACAGGAAGATGTTACCCCACACAAGACAAATAGTGGTCCCAGAGCGAAATCCACAGCCACAGAGACAGCAGTCGCTGTGTATCGTGGTTCCGAACAGTACTCCGATCAAAACAACAAACATCAGCCCAATGAAGAGAGTGCTGAAAGTCCAACACCTGCATACCAAGTAGTGCAAAGGGATGGAGTTAATATTCTGCACTATGAAAGACATCGGTACGTTGCTTTGAGTAAACGGGATGCTGCCGATAACCCAAGTCGGTGGCGTTGTTGTTTGTGGAACAGCCGTCATCAGTGCCCGGTAGAGCTGAAAATCCTGCCAACAGACGAAATACACTTCGAAACGGACCCAACGCACAACCATCGACCACCTCCGGCTGAGCCTCTAGAAATGGAGCGTGCTCCTTCCGTGCCCAATGTGAAAGGTTCCAGAAAGTACCAGCTAATGGGACGATCTGAGAGGACCGTTTTTTACAAAGGATATAAATATTTCTGGAAAGAACGAAAGGACGATATGACGCACTACAACTGTATATGCAACGTTTCCCATGGATGTCCGAAAAGTGTGAAAATAGATCCAAATGGATTGCTGTTTGAATGTTCCAACGCTTCCCACAACCACGAGGCGACAGCAGAAGACAGTCGATTGAGCACATCGTCGCAATTGTACACCCCAGAGGCCATAAAGCACGAATCATCAAAGACTACGAGGCATTGGTCCGCTGCGTCAAAGCAGGCCAGAATGGAACAATGTTCAAAAGTTGGCTCCAGCGACTATACCTTTGTGCGATCCTCCCAGGGAGTATCTATGCTGTTTGCAGGTCATAAATATTGGTTTCACAGCAAGCTGTCATGTGGACTGCATATATACCGGTGTCGTTACCAGAAGCTGAAAGATTGTACCGGTTCTGTGTATCTAGATACCGAAACCAATCTACTGCACCATCGTTTGGACGCCATGCATAATCATGAACCAGAAATGGAAGATGCAGCGAGTAAAGATAAGGTCAACGATGTGGTAGGCGGCAAACCTGATAATTCAGCCCAAAAACCGAGTTCGAAAAAGTCCAGCTATGGATCCAACGAAAAGCATGGTGAACCTTTCGCGCAGAGTCAGCTGTACCCCGTGGTGCCTAAAAAAGAAAGGATAAAGAAAGAAGTAACCATAACGGACGAATATTCGTTCCTAAAAGACTCGTACAGCAAGAATCTGCTTTTATACCAAGACTACGTGTTCGAATTTCTTGCTTCGCACTATCGCAACAATGGCAGCAAATTTTACAGCTGCCTATATTCGGAGTGCTCAGCATCTGTAAAGCTTCTTTCATCCGGCAGCTTAAAGGTATTCTCTCCGGTTCACCACGCACATGAACGACCCGATTTGACTGATTACCGTACGGTTGGTCGTGGTTCGGCCGACTATCGTTTGCTACCGACAGCTCCCGGCTCAAACCCTGTGATACTATTTGAAAGCCATCGGTATTGTGCTTCTGCGAGCCAGGCCCTACCAGACAATACGACAATGTTTTACTGCTCTAGAAAAAAGTCTAGCGCCGCAAAGATCAATCTCAATGAACGGTGTCTCGCTTCGCTGGAACTGTTACCTAACGGACGAGTCATTACAGATGGTATTCACCAGCACCCTGTGTGTAGTCAGCCCACTTCTAATGATTCCGACACCCCAAATTCATCAGAATCGACCGAAGCAAATGTGATGGTTATGGAAGGACGATCCTATCGATACTACGATAAACGACAGGACGGAACAGTTGTAAGGATATGTGCAGATGACCCTAGGTGTATGGCCAAACTCTATCGCGCTCCCGGTGGTAAATGGGAGCACGGTAAGACGAAACATGTATTGAGACATGTAATACCAAAAGTGGTGAATCCAAAGGTGGTTCCAGTTTTACCAGCTGCATCAACTAGTGCTGCACCAACAGCCACTTCCAATCATTTGCCCAATGCCAATCCCAGCAGCAGCGGTAACTTGCGAACCAAGTGGTTCGAAGGGAATCGGTACAACTTTTATCTGACCCGTCGCGACGGCGTACAGTACTGGCGTTGCAGCAAACGCATGGAGGAAAACTGCGATGCCGGTATCTTGTGCTACCCTTCAGGTACAATAGCGCCAGCTAACACCATACCTCATACGCACTCGAAAATAGAGCCGAATTCAAGCAAATCATCGCATAATGTGGTACAACGACCAACAGTGTTACTACCGGATGAAGGACAGAGGGTTCGGGAAAATACGGAACCTACATCTTTGGTTTTTATCAAATCAGAATCGAGTGATGGAAGTGGGAAATCGCAGTACGAAATATTGAAAAAGGACGAGCGGAAAAAAATGTTCATGATGTACAAAGGCGTTCAATACATGCTGCGAAACCAGCGCTCGGACGGCATATGGATTTACAGGTGTCGCAACAGGTATTGTACTTACACCTTGCTCATGACCAAGAGTGGAAAAATAATTCCCAAAACTACCTGTTGGCATAGTTGTGAGAATAGTCGTCAGCCACAAAACAATAATGAGACCGCATCGAAATCTACTTCCTTCGCGAGTGTAAGCGATTTGAGTTCCGATAAACCTGAAATAGAAGATCCCGATGATTTGATTAATGAAAATGAAAGTACCGAAGAACGATCGACTACGAAGCGCATTCGATTGAACAGCGGCAACTTCGTGGAGCTAGAGCTAGAACAAACTGCGAAGCAAAACAGCGAGGACGAAGATGTCGATGAAGAGCGGTTACGATGTAATAGTAGAAATGCATCGGAATCTTCTGGAGCAGCCATAGAACCAGCCATGGTCAGTTTACCTAATCTGCCAGAGGTAGAACCAGACGAGGCAATAATCGAAGAAAGTAGTAGCAGTAGTAGCAGAAGGCACAGTCCCCTAACAGAGAACATCCCGACAATCGAGTGGGAAGAGGAGCATCTGGAACAGAATGATGAGTATGATGAAACCGCGGTTAATACTAACGACGATGTAGAAGACTTTGAACTGGATTACGGATCTGATGTACCTTCAAAAGAATTACCTTCCTCCAACAATCCGTGTACGAATTTTACGCGAATTGTTGTTGCAAATAATAATACCGAGGATAATGACTCAAACACAGGTAATATGGAAACTGGTGACTGCACGGAATTTGGGCTGTTAAAAAAATGTAACAAAATTGTTTTTGTGTTTACAGGATTTACAGGAGCTGATCCGATTACAACCACGCCTGGCGATGCTGTTTAGGTGATAATAAACTGTTTCTTTCTTTCTACTCTCTCCGGAAAACGGAAATTTTGATTTTGAAGTTCTAGACGTAAAATGTATAATCGTGATCATCATCCGCTGCATTGAGCAAGCAAATTACTATTTATAATGTGCTATCTTTGCAAAATCTCTCAATTTTCAATGTTTGAAGAATTTTTGGTTTCTCTCAGAATCAGGAAATTTTTTATGTTAATATTATTCTTCTCTTCTCTTATTGGTTAGTTAATGTTTACTGTTTTTACATATGAATTATGGATTTATGAATACGTGCTTAAGGATCGGCGTTTATTTCGGATGAATAAAACCTATTAACGAAATACATGTATATTTGAAGCACGTAACCAATCAGCGGGAAATAAAATAATGATGACAAAGCTAGACATTGTGCCCAGGAAAATAAAGCCAACGACAAATACAATACATGCATCAGCTACATACCTCGAAACTTATGTGGAAGTAAAATTCGAATAAAAAAAAGTTCTGTGCGTCGGCCGGGAATCGAACCCGGATCAACTGCTTGGAAGGCAACTATGCTGACCATTACACCACCGACGCACGTCGAGAGAAGGGAGTTTACATTGATATTTTAACGTTTCAATTACTCTACAACATATGGTGATACTTTCATTTACAATTTAGAAATGTTGCAATCAACATAAAACCATTATTCACACAGCAAATGCCTATTTGTAAGTAAGGTTAAGTTGATTTTTTACATAAATAAATGGTCGTTCCGTTCTGAATCTGTTCAGTTCATTGGTTAAACAAAACGTCAAACTGACAGAAGCAACAACATACCAAAGCAGCTGAAGGAAAAACAAAGCAATATCTCAGCAGTATTGGCGATTACACATGATGCAGTTATTTTGCTAGTTTATTCAAAGACTTTACGAATATACATATATATAAATTGTGAATGTGTATAGTGTAATCGATTAGATATAGCTTTGCTCGATCTAGAACGATGCAAAACTATGAACACACGATCGAGGAATTGACGCAACTGGCGCAGGATAAGATCGACCTCGGGGAAAAGCTGCTCAAAAGTCTTTCTCAACGCAACACCATCGAAGGAGTGAAGAAAATTCAGAAGAAAATCAGTCAAGAGCTTAAATTTCTCAACCGAGTGAAAGCGAACCGAACAGTCACTATCAATCACATTCTTTGCAGCAACCTGACCCATTTCGGCTGTCTTGTGGATTGCCTGCTAGAGAGTGCGGAGGTAAAACATGTCGACTATCCCCTTCCGGTCGAGGATCGTGCATGTCCACTGCGGGTGGACATCGTTTGCGACGGTGGCGCTACATGGATCAAGGTGATTGCCCGCAATCCCAAATCGCTCAGCGATGCAGTTTACGGTCGCACAAGCTACGGCTCGAAGTCAATACTGGAGCAGGCGGAAGAGTACGTTCAGGCGGCCTGCCACTTTCCTTACATGTTCCGGCCGCCGACGGTTGTGTTTCGCTTTCTCAGCAAGCTGGAAAGCGAGCTGGTCGAAGAACTACAGCGAATCGGAGTGCGCGTGGTGATCCTTGCGGAAGAAGTATGCGGTAACACTCGCAAAGAGGGAGGAATACCAACGGCTTGCTCGTCCGCTTCCTCGATCTCGGAATGCAATCCAAAGGACGAAATAAACCTGTTAAATGTAGACGTTACCACGCTAATAGCATACTGTAGCGCAATGACCAATGGATCAGCTAGCTGGGAGTTCAAGCAACCACTGCTATCGGAACAGGCTCGCTGGGAACGGGATAAACCAGTGAAACCGGTGCTCGAGCGATTGTTTGACGGCAAGCGGCTGATCTGCTGTCAAACGGCGTACGATTCGTTCAACGACATCCTATCGATATTGGGCGGTGAGCAGGAAAAGGCACGTGCCAAGGAGCTGTTTAATCGCGTACATGTCCTGCCTGATGTGGCACTGGAGCAAGCGCCGAAGGAGCTGCAAGCATTGAAGCTGGGCGGCAAGATACGTCCGCGTAGTTTGCAAGTATTTGCCTTTGGACTGTATCATCGTGCCGTGACGGTTACGTCAAACGAAGGATTTACGCGCGCAGCAAAAATGCAGGGTCTCGAGGTCCCCGTCTTTTTGCATGATGCTAGGGCTCTTACGGAGGATAAGGAAAAAACTGCTAAACCACTGCCGCCAGAGTGACTTAAAAATTTGTACAATCGCTCTGCGTCAGGACACGCTTAGTTATTCAAAATTAAAAGTCAAACAGTCAATAATAAAAATGGAATTCTTATTTTACAAATATGGATAACTTTCTCTTGAATTTGTGTTTGTGTGTGACAATTTTTAGACAATTAAAAGTACAGCTTCTACTTACATCAAATTTCTCACCGTTCATTTTTATTTCCAGAATTCTTCGTCTTCTTCACATCTCACACCATCCAGTTTCTTGTTATTCTATACATACCACCAGAAAACGGTAATGCTTCAATGCCTCCTTCGTTCGTTTGCTTCTGTTTGCTTACCGTGCAAAGTACTTTCACATCAGTCGATTGCTTCAGTGCACACACACATACATACACACACATCGACTCGATGCGTATGTATTGTTTTATACGTTTCTCTGCTAATTAATTTCCCTTACTACAAACAACCAACTGCAAAGAACGACATTCCAAAAAATGTAGGCTTTTTGTCTTAAGTAGAAAGCGAGATTATCCTTCAAGACCAAAAAGGAACGAATGAAATGGCTGACATACATAACGCAAAAAGAAAAGAATAAACATTGAAATGTGAAGCTTTGTTTTCCTATGAAACACATCCAAGGTACATTTTATATTAACAGTACGCATGTTATCCTTGTTGTTCGATCGATCTATCATTCATTCTTCGTGTGCTTAATGCAATGCTCGTAAATAATAATATGTATGTATTGTATAGAAGTGGGGAATGTAAACATTCCTGCTCGCAGATAATTAAGAATTGGAATTTAAATGGGAAAAATAAAACGCAACATTTGTAGTTGATCAACGGCATTGCTACGCGACCGACAATCCTACCAGCATGTTACCGTTAATGCTTCAAGACAAAAAAAGATGCCAAATGCTGCCCATATGAAAAGCTGGAAAATGAACTCTCTCCATACCAAGTATCGACTATTTGCGTCTGTACGATAATAGATTAAAAAAAACGAAGATAATTGATTGTACCGACAAACAAACAATCCCTCCCTTTTTTGATTCCGCATCTACCACGGACGTTCCGTAGTCACCGGATGTTCTATCGGATTTCATTTACTCGTACACTATTCTTATGGTGGCGCGTTAACTCTCATTCCAATTATTGTACAAAAAATCCAACATTTCCCTGCCGTTGGCGACGATACCATTTTCAGTGTCTGTGTGTTATGCTAAACCTTTTACGATATTTGAATTGTAACCACTGCTGCTGCACGTGTACGCATATAATTGCCTTGCTGGATGTACGTTTTTCCTTCGTTAACAGCAACTAAACATCAAACAAGATAACACTATTTCGCTCTCGATTTTCGGCTTCACACAATGCTGTGTAAAATTGTTCTGCAGCACTGTCCAGTTGCCGTTTCTCGTTTTAATCATCCTAAAATAGAGAACAGTAAAAAACAAATTTTAGAGGATCATTACAAGCTTTTCACTGAACTCTCACACGAAACAAACACAATCAACTGTGTCAATATTGTTTGATGCCACATGCTTCTTACCATTTCATTGGCCGTCGAGTTAGGCTGTGGAGTGATCTTAAGAGATGCGTTTATGTCCCGACGGAACTGCAACAAGTTTTGTGTGAATCTGGAAAGAGATTATTAGTGTGAGCTAAGGGTAAATGTGACTGACAACTCAAAGTGGATAAAGCTTAACACGTTGGCCGCTTGCACATTCACACGTCAAGACATTTCCACTGCGCTACGGTCAATATTTCTACTTGGGATTACATTCATAGCCTTCGGTGCCGGACGAGGCATTGGCGGAACGTTCACTGTCGATGAAAACGTGGAAATCAATATATTTAACAATAAAACGTACTTATCTCGGTTCTGGATGAGCAGGTTGCGCTCGATACCATCCATCAGCATTTCAAAAAGACGTGCCATATTCTGTTGCTTCGCCACAGGTTGTGATTGAATGACCGTTTCACGAATTCGGCTGAAAAGTTTAAATGCAGATGAAGAAATAACATTAAAATTGCTTCTTCTTAATTAAAAACCCAATAACATTTTGATGCTATGCCTTTTTTTGTCACACCATACTTACCGAAAACAATCCTCGTATAGTAGTATTAGCACTAGCAAAGGCCGGGACATGGACCAATGATGTTTACAGTCTTCAAACATTACTATGTTCATCATGGTCGAGAGCAAACCCTGCAGGATTTCAGGATGTAGTTCCATTACTTTTAGAAACATGTTGTTTTCCGGTGGTACTGCCTGGCGATGCTTCTTGTTCGGGAATGTTGAAACTGGTATAAAAAAAGTCAAATAATTAAATAGAGAATTTTGGATTAATATATAAATAAAATATAATAAAAAATAAAAAGAATATTCATATATTTGTAGGATGCAGACAAATAGTGCAATATCAATGAGCAGGTGCCGCCTTTTGTTTGTATATCAATATAAATCGGCCCTCCCCAACAAGGTTCCATGGTGTAATGGTTAGCACTTTGGACTCTGAATCCAACGATCCGAGTTCAAATCTCGGTGGAACCTAACCGGGTCAATCTTTTTTTCTTTTTTTACCTTATGCGTCTGTTTCTTCAACATTTAAGCAGGGCTAAAAGAGCCCTTACACACACGTACGTTGCCTCCATCTCTTCTCAATCATGTTTTTTTTTTGCATGGTAAAATGTATTGCCAACAAATTTCAACTATAATTTCTCTGACTAAAACAATCCAAATTTTGGAAAAGTAAATGAGTGGATCAATAAATAATGGAAATAAAAAATGCATGGCCAATGTGTAAGTAATGAAATAATTCTTTAAAGAATAAAAATAATTAATATGTGTAGTATCTGTTATTACCACACTAACATGTGCACATGTGCCCCCATTGTTCTTATTCACTTAATGTTAATCGGAATTAACCAAACAGTTGTTCAATTTGTAGTTAATTTAGGTCGAAAAAGTCACGTTTCATGACATCATCAATATTTTATATCCAATGCGATAATCACGACGTTTTTTTTAATATTTACTTGTTTGTTTTAGATAATATAGAAGATTTCTTGAACTTTTCTCTACATTTTCATCGTTTTGCAGAAGGAAGAAAAAGACGCGAAATTAAAACTGATAATTTTTTGTAGTACATCACCAAAACGAAGTTATTGTTTACGAAGTTAACGAAATTACTACAATTTCTACATTAACAAGGTTGCGAAAAACCAAAACAGGTACTTACCATTCAGTTGCAGCTGCTTGAAAATGTATGTTACAATATGATCCAAGGTTTGGCAACAGCATGAACAAACTACGGATTCTGTAAAAAAGAACAATTTTCCCATGCAGATAATGTATCGTTTTATAAAGCGCATTGCTTTCTACAACCTACCTAGTGCATTCAATCCTTGGGATATACTCTCTAGAATGTACAAAAACAAGGGTGGTTCTAACGTTGACAGGTATGAGATGTGATCCTGGGCTAAGCACTGTATGAGCGTGTAGTACGATAGCGACAACTTCGGATAAACCTGTAGGGAAAGTGTACGTTTTTAGTTTCGCACTCAAAATACTCCCTGGCTATAATGCTTACCAGTATATCCTCATGCGGGATGGTCAATATCAGCTTAGCGGTCATGTTAAGAACGTTATCTAGTGCGTTGTCTCCGTACAACTTAAAGACGCCAAAATTGACGTAGTTTCCGCTGAGAATTTGTTTCAGCATTTGAAAGCACACCGAAATACCTTTCAGCTTCATTGGGTACATCTGCTCCTTGGGAACATTGAGCGACAGCATACTTTCACCTGTGGAGTGGAGCATGAAATAGAGGCAACGAGTCATGAAATGCAATGGAGGGAATAAGCATCTCCTTACCATAGCAACA
This sequence comes from Anopheles arabiensis, assembly GCF_016920715.1. Classification (NCBI taxonomy): domain Eukaryota; kingdom Metazoa; phylum Arthropoda; class Insecta; order Diptera; family Culicidae; genus Anopheles; species Anopheles arabiensis. The sequence continues at coordinate 54,791,052 of NC_053517.1, read as the reverse complement.
GATCAGTTTGGACGTTTCTCTGAACAGCAGAATGCCGTTTGGACTAGAGACATCAAACAGCAATCGCTGCGATCGGTTGTAGACTAGCTCTGTGAACAACTTCAGCACTGGTGTTGTAACCGTAGGATCGTGGGCCCACATTTGTACGGCACGGATTAAAATAGGCGAATAGTCAGGATAGCTAAAAAACAGATCACAGAAGTCATGTAATACACAGTTGCCCCTTGAAGAATCAAGGATCTAGATACGATTACACTTACATCCAATCAAACAGCATCATGTACGGCATCTTTGCATTAAACGCTAACGCCAATCCTCGAAGATCTCGTGATAGTCCAATCAGCTCTTTCTTCGCTTCCTCGCTTGGAAAATTCATCATGATTATATTTTCGATCGTTTTCGTCAGCGGCATCATGAATGTGTTGAAGCGCTCAACATCTTCACCGAGATCCATCATCAACAAACGACCAAGGCATGTGTAGAACATACTGCGACATCGCGTGGCTGCTACTGTACCGGAACCTAGGAATGAAAAGTGCTCGCGCTGGAAAACAAAAGGTACACACATATTAAAGTGTATTTTTCTTTTTGCATGATTAACATTCGGAACCACAACGCTTACCGTACGATTGTTTAGCATGAACTGAATTTCATCTAATTTAATGAGCTTTCGTACGGAAGAGCAAATTAATGTTAGATCGTTCAGCAAAGCAAGCGTTTTCCGCAGCACCATTTCGGAATTGCCTAAGTATTTGAGGTTTGTGATGCTGAAACGATTAGAAAGAGCAAACAATTAATCATAATAGCGAAAAGTTACCACAGTGAGATGCGTTGCGTAGCTTCAGCATACATTTTACGGCTAGTGACCGTGAGCATAGTCATGTCGTCATCGCTCACTCCCAGAATCTCGGACAAGCGGGGAAACATTTTTAGCTTCTGCATGTGCTCTGTGATGTAGATTTTGCGTACATGCGCTAGGAAGTACATGAAGGCTAGTTCCAGCTTTTCGCATCCACACTGGGGCAACCGTGAATCGGTTAGCGTCATCAGTTGCAACACTCGTATAATGATGTCACACTCCAGTACATCATGATCATCGAACGAAGGTGTCGCGATTCGGCCTCCGATCGATGCTCCGATGATGTACACCAACCAGGTCAGCTGTCCCTCGCAAATTTGCAGATCAATATGATTTGCTGTAGATGGGCTGGACAGTATCTCCTGGTAGCGATTGGCCGTTTGATCGAAAAGTTGCACTAGCAGTGCACATGTTTTATCGTACTCGCAACGACCAATCGTAGCAAATTGCTCCAGCTGCTGCTGCACCATGTCCGTGTCATCCACGGGATCTTCGAGCCCTTCTCGTACAATCACAGGAACGGCGTCCAGCTTAGACGTGATGAAAGCTTTCGTCACTTCCGGGGTGTAAGTTTCCAAGTAATGCGGCTCCGGCGATTTTACGTACGGAAGGGAGGCAATCAATCGTTGCCACAGTGACAATAAGTAATGAATACTATTCGGTGCTGACTGCCACATTTGCAACGATTGTACGGTAAACTTTGCTATCAACTGTATTGCTTCTGGATAGTTTTCCACTATGACCAGCTCACTGAGTTGGTAGTTGGATTTTAAGCGAGCCAACAATCGGCAAAATTCGTGGTAGTTGTCGGGATCGCTCAGCCCGTGTGACGTTTTAAGGATGTCAGTGGCTCCTTTCACTAGCTTGGTGAGAAATTTGATGCGCTCCGAGTTGCTGAAAATCGAGCGTCGAATCGAAGTGATCTGTGCCAGGCAGGACAGTGCGAGGCTGGACAAACGCGTTGGCAGCATCTGATACAGATCGAAGAATAGTTTCAGGGAGTCAGACTCCGAGTCCAAAAATGCTGGCCGCCAGTTGGTCGGAATTTGCACGGTAGCTATATCATCCGACGACTCATCGGCCGTGGCGCCGACGAAATCGTAGCTCAAGCAGTTGCGGGCTAGCTCCAGCAGATGCGTGAACAAGCCTTGCTGGGCTTCATCGAGACAGTTTAAGTTCTTGCAAACGCTATCCTTTGCCTGGCTGAGCAACGTGCATGCTAGGATGAAGATTTCGTACAGCATCTTATCGCGATACAGGCTGGTGATGCGCAAATGCTTGGGAAAGGTGAGATTGCATGCCGATTCCGATTGTTGGTTCATCTCCACCGTAAGTTGGGACAGAATTTGTACTCCAATCACGCAGTGGTCCACCGATCCGCCCAGGAACTCCTTCACATCTTGCAGGATGTTTTGGAATACGTACTCCTGCTCATACATATCGATCCAGCACAGCTTGGTGATCTTGACCAGCAGCGATATTAAGGCCTGAATTACGAACGGTTGCAGATTCGGCCGGGTGGCTAAATAGTTCAGCACGTAGTTCCGTATGTCGACCCGTTGCTGCATCCGCAGCACCTGTATGTTCTTCGTCACCAGCTTTGTCAGGATGGTGGTGGCAAACAGCTGCGAGAAGCTCGAGTTGGCTCGATCCAACAACGTTTGGCATTTGGACAGTGCTTCAGGATCATCCTGGAAATGGTACAATGCCTTTTCGGCCTCCACTCGCAACTGGGCGTCCTGGGATTCGTAGAACTGCTTGCACAATATCTCAAGCAGCTCTGGCTCCTGTAAAAAAAAGTTCTTGCTCGTAAATAGCTCTTTTCTTACATACACTGCGTTGGCCAACTTACCATTGTAATCAAATTTAGATGCTTTCGGTACGTACGGGCACAAGATTATCAGTCGCTGGGTTTTGATTTGGTTGTCAAATTATTGCTTGTCCTGGTAGAATGTAATAAACAAGTTGCGGTCAAAATCGAAACTTTTTTGTTTGTTAAATGCACATCAACTAGAACATCTATCTTGAAACCGCCGATATTAAATTGCCACAATATAACCCCAATTGCGCTATATGCAAAGCAACACAAACACGCTGTACGACACACATACAAATCTCTCCGCTGGGAAATTTCCGAAACCTAGCTTGAAGTCCTCTCAATCAACCAAGTTGTCGACGGTATGTGTGTGTATGCGTCAGACTGCATGGTTTTCCGAACACGCGTCTTCTGATGCTAGTTTCTATCAATGAAAACAACTCTGACGATCTTTTGCAAATAATGCATCCAATGTACTGCAGCAAGATGTAAGAAAACGTAGAAGGAAAGCAACACCGATTTAAGCCGTTCAAAACGAATTGGCCATCATAATGTACTGACAAACTATTCTGTTTGTTTGATTTCAGTTTGCCAATTTTCCTACCACCGGCGTAAAAAAGTGGATATACGAATCGAAGGTTCGCCATCAACACCGCCATCGACGATGACAGAGGACCATGTAATGACAATTCACATTACCGGCAGATAAAGAGGCTAGTTCTGCTACAGAGACTCCTTATGCAGAAAAGAAAACATCAATAGTCATTCGCCAATTGCTAAACAATACTTCTGGCTTTGAGGTAGCAATGTTTTGTTACCAACTTTCCCGAACATTGGTACTACAGTCGGCTTTGCCGTTCCAGATAAGCACAGCGCTACGTTCTTTTGTAGTCCTGTTTTTTCGTGTAAAGACGGAATTTGATGTTTCCCAATTCACGTACACTTTATAGCGTCACTTCATCGAACTATGGCCCTAGTCGAACCGGGTTAAGAATTCGCCCTTCACTCGTACGGCGCACGAAGATGCTGGGAAATTTTAACTTCGTCAATTGCTTGTTTTTCCGCAGTGTGTGGTAAATGTTTTACTCCTCCTATCGCCGCAATAGCTTGTGCATTCAGGCAAATTTTTGGAGCGAACCAAGGTGTGGACAAAAGAACAAGTTGTCAAAAAGTGATTTTCGGTGCCGCCATCATGCATGCTGCTGCACCGTACGTCACGCCTCTTTTCTAAATTATTTTAAATGTATTGTTGTCTGGGCATTCAAAGGAGAACCGCAAACAGCTCATCAATTAAAACAACGGTCTTTTTTTCTAGCGATGAAATGGTTTGTTCCATTCGTGACATGCAATGTTTTTATTATGTTTATTCGTGATTAACAAAATGTGGAGCACTTCTCACCTATACGCACCTTGCATGTGTTATACGAAATGTCAGGTGTGTGTGACCGTCAGAGGCCACTGTGTATGCCAGAAATAGTCAATCCGAATTTTATATGTGCCGTTATTGTTTTCAATTTTATTTGTTTTTTTTTAATCTTTCTTTAAGTAAGTTAAAATATTGAAAGGATGCATGTGTGTTGATGTTTATTTATTTTTTATTCATTCAAAACAAACGCCAAAAAGCGATTGGTGGGCTGTCTATCTTCAATTACAGTAAGTGCTTGTAAATTTCCGCATTTATTTAGGCGTTTCTTTTATAAGATAAATGAGAAGGTATGAATCAAAATACAAGTCGTAACATCACATTAATATCGTACAGGTAGTACAAGATCCGGTGCAAGTATTGCATGGTTGTGAAATAACGTCCGAAAGACGGTTGACCGCTCCTACTACCACAAACTCAACAGAAGCAGCTGCGCTCAACACTTTCAACGAACGCTCTTTATTGAAGACTTAGTTTCTAAACATTCCGGATGTTGACCCTTTTCATTCGATTATTGATAATGATTAGCATTCTCAGATTGAGATGCTACCTTTTTCGCATTTCACTCTTGTTCCATCTTTTCTAGCCGCAACACCTTTTCTCCGTTCAAAGGTAGTACAAACGGTGAATGGAAAATGAGACTACAGGTGTTGATTCTACTAACTGTGGTGCTGGCCAACGGTCTAGTGTCGAGTGTCGACCGTCACGGTCAGGATCCGTTCAACGACGACTTTTTGCGTAGGGTGCTCGCCCGGGCTCGTACCTGGAAACCGGACACAAACTTTCAATCAAACGTGCACTTCCATGCCTTCCGGTCGCTGAAGGGCATCGGAGAAAGCAGAACAGGCTTCAAGGTGCCGATCAGACGGTACGAGTATGTCTACGATGTCGATATTCCGGAATCGTTCGACGCACGAAACCACTGGCCCAACTGCGAATCGCTGCGTGCCATCCGCAATCAAGGCACTTGTGGATCGTGCTGGGCCGTAGCAGCAGCCAGTGTCATGTCCGACCGTGTCTGCATCCATTCCAACGGAACTATCAACGTGGCGCTGGCCGCAGAGGACCTCATGGGCTGTTGTGTGGACTGCGGCAACGGATGCAATGGAGGTTTCCTGGACGGAACTAGCTTCCAGTACTGGGTGGATGCAGGGCTGGTGAGCGGCGGTGCTTACAATTCC